>NC_133782.1:25159436-25428399 GCF_003597395.2 Chelonoidis abingdonii | reverse complement strand
TAAATTACCTACCTGACCTGGTGGCAGCCCAAATACCCAAGCTGGTAGTGAGCTTGGGGGAGTTTCAGGTAAGCCCCCAGACTTTTGGACGCAAAAGTCCAGGTTTGGGACAGGACCAGATTGTGGACGCTAAAGTTCAGGTCTGGGACTGGGAGGCTGAATTACCACAGGGGGCCCCTGCGGGGCCTGGGGCTTAGGGCAAATTGTGTCACTTGTCCCACCTCTGGGCGGCCCTGTCAAGGCTCAGAGGTAAGGTTACATTGTGAAGCTGGCCTGTACCTTAACTTTATATGTCCTGATTTTTCTTTTGTATTACCGTAATGCTTTGCTTTCTGGTTTTTCGTTTTCAGTTTAGCCACTCCCCCATTCTGGAAGGCTTCTGGGCAGCCTTAACTCTGTACTAATGATGTTTTGGGTATTTAATTTTTATGCTGCTTTCTGAAGTTCTTACTGGGGGGAGAAAAACTGATCATATTACTCAGGGTGTGAAATCCCTTTGCAAGGGTTGTGCTGATTCAAAGTACCTTCGCTTCCCCTGAGCTCCTTAGTAACTCTGCTCCCACATGTCCTCCTACACCCGCTTTTGCCTACTTTTTAATTTTCCCAGTTACTTTCCGAGATCTGAAGCTGCTAATCCAAACTTTTGTCCTATGTGGAAGCTGCATTTAGGACGAAAGCCTTCCATACTGCTGTTGAAAGCCAAATTTCTCTTGGAGCTTTCAAATCAAAATATAAAGAGCTCATATTTGATGGGGCTTTTAATAATGTTTGACTTTCAATGTGCCCTGGGCATTTCTGTGGTGCTCATTGTCTTATTATTTCACAGCATTATTACTTCTGCTTTTTTTTTTTCTGGCAATTTGGGTTAGAGCACAGGTACGGGAGTCACATATTCTGGGTTCCACTCTTGACACTGAGTCACACAGGGTCACATGCAGCGTCAACCACTGCAGAGGCCCCCATGCTGTGGTTCTGCTGCACAAGGGAGTAGACTGGATTACAGTCCTTACACTGCACAGAGCTCTGCTCCTTGGGCCTTGTTGTGTGGGCAGGTGCCATGGACAGAACTAGGCTAGGGCTAGAGAATCCACATGTGCCCAGTTCCTTCTGTCATACCACTCATGGAGAGGCTGCTTTCAGGCTGTGTTGAGTTTCCTTCATCCCATCCTCCATCATGGGGCAAAAACAGCCTCTCCATGAGCTTGAGGAGAGGGAGCTTTCCCCAAGCATTCATCCCAATAACTATTTAGATTTCTAAAATAGCCAAAGGCGCCTTTCTGAGCATGCTGGATGCCTCTGGCAAAGACTTAAGAAAATAAAAAAGAAACTGCAATCTCATGAAATAACCAGGCAGCACAATTTTCTACCAAATTCCCCACTTTCCTTAAATATCTCCCCCACCTCAGTTCTGACCCCAATTCACCAAAGCAGTTAACCAGATGCCCAAAACCCACTGAAGTGAAGTTAAACACAAGCTTAATAATAACTTTTATAGAGCACTTTCCATCAGGACATCTCAAAGTGCTTTACAAAAGAGGTAGATAACATTATCCCTATTTTATAGATGGAGAAATTGAGGGACACTAATGTAAAGTGACTTGCGCACTGTCACACAGATGCCAGTGGAAATAGTACCCAGTTCGTTTAAGTGTTCATGCAGTGCTCTAGCCACTAGGTTGCTTAAGCATTTGGCTAAACTGCAGCCAATATTTATTTCTTCAGAATTAGACTCTAACAACTTTGGTAAGTGGAAATGGTCAATTTTTTTCATTCAGAAAGACCTTTTGCTGGAAAATTGCGCAAGGGGGTGGGTTCTAAACAAAAATGTTCAAAGAAAGTTTCAAATGAAACAAATTTTCCAGGTTTTTTATTAAAAAAGCACAACTCAATTTCTTTTTATTTATTGCTCACTTTCTTTCCTTTTTTCCGATTACCCTTTTTCATGCCGCAACTGGAGAAGAATGGGAAGTGGGAGAAAAAGTGGGTGACAAGAACATTTAAAAAAAAATAGGTTTTGGTCATTTTTCACAGAAAACTGTGGGACTTCTGCAAAAAAAATCCCATTTTTTATTGGCAAAAGGGATAAAAACCCCTATAAAATTACCTTAGGGCAGATGACTAGAGATTCTGGGCACCTGTTACTCCATTTGCAGTCAATGGGAGCTGTGTATACACAGCCCCTCTGAAAAATCAGGGTGCTAATACTTGCAAACTTTGCCCCCTGTATAGACACCTCGTAGGAAAAAATTTAAAATACTTTGTGGAAATAACTATCACTGCTTCTCTAACCCTGTAACTAGGGGATAATATGTGGCATTAATACAGATGGTCAAATAAGAGACAAATTCACTGGCAAATAATTATTTAGCTGAGGGGGAAAAATACATGCCAAGACTCCAAGTATAGAGGGCTGGGACTGGATCAATGGGATTCTTTTCATTGACTCCAGTGGGGATTGCATCAGGCCCATTATTAGAAATGAATTATTCATATAGCTCTTTCACCTTTAATTACTTGATTGCCACCCATAATGCTACAACAGACAGCATGTGGATTCCGGGTGTAAACTCTTCAAGACAATGGGGTTACAGCAGGTGAGCTGGAGTCCTTAAAGGGGAGGTGGTCCAGCTCACCTGTTGCTTAATCAGCTGCCTCCCAGCCAAGACTGAGAAGCTAGGTCAGGGTTTCTCAAACAGGGGTCACTGCTTGTGTAGGGAAAGCCCCTGGCAGGCCGGGTCGGTGTGCTTACCTGCCCCGTCTACAGGTTCAGCCAATCGCGGCTCCCACTGGCCGCGGATCACTGCTCCGGGCCAATGGGAGCTGCTGAAAGCGGTGCGGGCCGAGGGACTTACTGGCCACCACTTCCAGCAGCTCACTGCTCTGCATGGTGACTCTTCTTACTTCCCATATGGGGGGCTGGGGAGTGGAAGGCTACAAACAGCAGCCTGTGGGCAGAGCTGTAAAGAGCAGAGAGCTCCCACAGAAGCCCTAGATTAGGGAAATCATAGAATCCTCAGAGATGTCAGGCTGGAAGAGGCCTCCAGAGGTCATCAAGTCCAGCCCCCTGCACTGAGGCAGGACCAAACAAATCTGGAGCATTCCTGGCAGATTTGGCCAACGTTCTTAAAAACCTCCAGGGGTGGGAGAGTGTCTGAAGGCTGGATGAGCTTTGAAGGAGGAGGGATGGTCTTGTGTTTGGTTTGGACCTCATAATATAGCAGGAGGCTTGCTGGCTGCATTTTCAGCTTGCAAAACAACACCCCTTTGGCTGGACTTCAGCTCCAGGCCTATACTTGGGGTGTCTTATCTCATGGGTGGGTAGGAGATGGCACATTATTTAGGCCAGGTTCTACCTTGCCTTTATACCAGCACGTTGTGGTGCTGGAGTGCAGGGGTAAGATGCAGCCCTCCTCTGCTGCAGCCCATGCAAGGACAAACAGAACAGCAGTCTCTGCCCTGCCCCAGTTTGTTGGAGATGTGGGCTTCAGAAGGGGCAGGAGAGTAACCAATAAGAGGAGCCATGACTGTGATCATGTTGCACAGAGCCAGCTAATGTGTGGGATGCCAGAGATGGGAGTAGCAAGTGGCTCTCTCTGCTCCTCCTGGGGCATCATGGCTCTGACCTATCCATTGCTAGAGCTCTGCCTAAATGGCACTTATTTCTGTGGCATGGGGAGCAGCAGAGTCCAGGGCTCCAGTCGCAGTCCACATTTAACCTCAACACCAGCCATGTCTGATAGTCGGCCTCAGGGAGAACAAATGGCATGAGGAACTCTTGGACTGTGAGCTGTGGAGTGGGGAGCATGTACAGTTTTTAAAGTCTCTAACGCCATGTCATTGTAGAAACATTTACTGATGGTGGAAGGGAGCAGCTGGAACATTCCACAGTAAAATGGCTGATCCGTCCAGGCTTAAGGTTGCCAATTTTGGTTGGATGTATTCTTGAAGGTTTCATCACACAACATTAATCTTTAATTCCTGGAGATGCCAAGACAATCCTGGAGAACTGGCAACCCTATTGACCAGGCTGAATGTTACAAGGTTTGCTGTTCTTGTGATGAGAGGCATGCAGCCCAGGTTCTCCAAAATTACATGTGATTACAAGGGCCTAAATTTTAAATTGAGACACCGTCATGGGGCCTGATCTTCAGAACATGCGCCCTAGTAATCAGGCCCTGCAAAAGTGTTGCATTTTGGGCTCCCAGAACCTACAGCAGCTGAAATCATTAGATACTTCAGAAAATCGTGACCTAAGGCTCAATCCAGCTGGCACTGAACCCATAGCATTGACATTCAATTGGAGCAGATTGGACAGTAGAAGCAGAGGGGTGGAACCTCATCAGATCCCCATGTTTATCAAGGTTGTAGTCAGGTACGTCCCCTCTCTGATAATGGCTGAGAAGCCCATCATACAGCCATACTGGTGACTGAAGAATTAATTCCTAGGATCTGCAATAGGTAACCTCCAACCAGAACCCAGCAAGGCCTGGCCAGAGACAGGCAACTTCCTGGTAGCGCTAAGGTTGCCAATTCTGACTGAAGCTATTCCGGGAGATTTTTCCCCCCAACATGATTTACTGTCATTAATTGTACTGTACCTCTTAAAATCTCTCAGATTGCTTTCAATGGTCACCAAGAGATTGATGCTGCCAATTCCGGTAGACTCCAGCCAGTCCAGGAGGGTTGGCTACCCTGCTCACCTTCCAAAGCTATGGTCCTTGATCCATGAAACTTTCATTGGAGTCTCTGATGTGAGACAATGCAGATCCATGGAGGATGAGTGGGACTCTTCCAAATTTCATTAATATTCTATATAACACTCACCAATGTGCTAAGACTTCTGTCTGCTCTAGCAATTGGCCACCACCCCCAGCTAACAAAAACCACATTCACAGTTGCAAACCCATAATCATTCTGTGAATTCAAGAGTGCTGGAGCATTTCATTTCTTACTTTAAATGAAAAGAAATAGTCTTTTTGGAAATAAGGTTTAGCTATTAATTGAATCTCCTGGAATCTTTTACTTCCACTCTGGTTTGGGCCCATTGAGGGACAAATCCATTCTTTTAAACTAGAGATGGTCAAACATTTTAAAAAGGAAAATTAAAAAAAAATGAAAATTGTTTTTCAAAAGAAGAATTGTCAACAATTGAAAAATGTTGATGGTCTCTGTAGATGGCCCAAACTAATGTGGGGAGAAGGAGAGGTAGTAAAACTGTTCGTTTAAAAGGGAACCATTTCAGAAATGTTGAAATGTCAAAATGCAAAAATATTTCAACCAGCTCTGTTAAACTATTAAAGCCTTTAAAGAAGTATAATATATCCCATTGTTGTAGCACGTTTCGCTTAGCGATCTGTAAGCACAATACAAATATAGGGTCCCATCACCATAAGCAAAACCATCCATGTGTTTTATCTGTTTGCAGGATTGGGCCTATGCATAGTATTAAATATAATTATATCTATGGAGGGAGGTTTTGAAACAGCATTCCAGTCGGAGGTGTGGGGGCAAACAACCCAACTCCTTTTAAGATGGAGCTTGACAAATTTATAAATGGGATTATATGAGAGGGTTTCCTGTGATATCAGGTGACTAGATATGATGACCCAGGAGGACCGTCCCAATCCTTTGTCCCTTTATACATTTGGCATAACCCAGTGATGTTGCATTGGATTCACCAGGTTACTTTTGAAATCTGGGCACTTTAGTCTGAGACAGAGATAAATAAAGCCAACATTGCTGACCTCTGTCCAAAGATATAGCCAGAAGATCATCCATGTAAGGCCATCAGCCTTGTTGTGCTCATGTGTAACAATCTAAAAATAATGGTTTGGTATTCATCCTTGCAACATGTAGGAAAGTCTCTTAACCTTCTGTCATAAACAGATAGCTAAGGGTTAATGTCTCTTTCACCTGTAAAGGGTTAACAAACAGTGACCTGCAACACTTGACCAGAGGACCAATCAGGAAACAAGATACTTTCAAATCTGGGTGGAGGGAAGCTTGGGTGTGTGTTCTTTGTCCTGTCTGCTGTTCTCTCTGGGTTCTGAGAGTGACCACACGTACCTACAGGCTTTCTAATGTTCTATTCCAACTTTGTAAGTACAAAGGTAGAAAGGTGGTATAGTCTTTTTAATTGTTTGTTCTTTATTTGCAAATGTGTAGTTTGCTGGAAGTATTTTAAATTGTATTTCTGTTGGAGAAAGCTTTTTCTCCAGTTTCTATAAGCTGAAAGACCCTGTAATATTACATCTTGAAATTACAGATTTCTTACTTTTTCTTTCTTTTATTAAAAGCTTTTCTTGTAAAGACCTGATTAATTTTTTCCCATTGTTAAGGCAAAGGAAGGGAGTCTGCACTCACCAGGGAATTTGTGGGAGAAAGGAAAAAGGGGGGAAGACAAACCTGCTCTCTGTGTTTATCTCTGTCTCTCTCTCTGGGAGAGAGGAGGGGGAGGGGGGGAAAAGAAAATGTCCTCTTTGCTTTAGATCCACAGAGCTTGAATCTGTATTGCCTCTGGGTGAGGGAAAAAAGGGGAGGGGAGAGGTGGAATTCCTCTGTGTGTTAAGATTCAAGGAGTTTGAATCACAGTATCTTCCAGGGTAACCCAGGGAGGGAAAGTCTGGGAGAGGCAACAGTAAAGAAAAGGGTTTACTTTCCCTGTGTCAAGATCCAGGGGATCTGGGTCTTGGGGTCCCCAGGGAAGGTTTGGGGAGACCAGAGTTTATCAGGCACTCAAAATCCTGATTGGTGGCAGCTTATCAAATCTAAGCTGGTAATTAAGCTTAAAGGAATTCATGCTGGTACCCCATCTTTGAACGCTAAGTGTGATAGACGCGATCTATTGATGCATAGTGAAGCTGCATGTGGGAAGCAGATATGAATGCGTGGAGGAATTCATGCTGGTACCCCATCTTTGGATGCTAAGGTTCAGAGTGGGGAAAGATATCATGACACCTTCATTATGCATTTGGCTTTTAGGATAATCAGATATATTGATAGCTGCCGTCTGCTAGTTTCTGGACTGCATGGAAATGCCACCCAGATTCAGTCCCAATGAATGAATCACCGCACCATTAAATGAATGGAAAAGAACCATTCTGAACATTCCCTTTGCTGGGGCCCAGTCCATCTCTAGGGTACTAAATTAGGAATCAGGAAACCTGATCTCTGCTTCTAGCTCTGCCACTGAGGTGGGCAAGACTTTGTGCCTCTCTGTGCCCCTTTCCCCTCTCATCATTTGCTTGCCTTGGTTATTGTAATTGTAAGCAATTTGGGGCCGGGACTCTTTCACTCTGTATTCTTATAGCGCAGGGGTCGGCAACCTTTCAGAAGTGGTGTGCCGAGTCTTCATTTATTCACTCTAATTTTAGGTTTCGCGTGCCAGTCATACATTTTGACATTTTTAGAAGGTCTCTTTCTATAAGTCTTTAATATTTAACTAAACTATTGTTGTATGTCAAGTAAATAAATTTTTTAAAATGTCTAAGAAGCTTCATTTAAAATTAAATTAAAATGCAGAGCCCCCCGGACCAGTGGGCAGGACCTGGGCAGTGTGAGTGCGGCTGAAAATCAGCTCGTGTGCCGCCTTTGGCATGCATGCCATGGGTTGCCTACCCCTGTTATAGCGCTTGGCCACAATGGGAAGCTGGTCTCATATGAGGCCTCTAGATGCTAGCATAAGCATCATCATCATCCCTGCTAAAGTCAAAGGAAAGACTCTCATTCAGTTCAGAGGGAGGTGGCTCAAGTCTTAAATTACATCAGAGCACAATGTGACATGTGGAGCAATCTCAGCAGATCTCCCTATTAGCTGCAAGGATAAGGAGGAAGCTGGACCTGCGACTAGAGGAGGGATTGTGGTTCAGTACAAGGAGGCTGGGGGAGAGCTGCACAGGGCTAAATGCTCTTTCCCTCCTAGAACTATTGTAATTAAATGCCACTCTGTGGTAAGCACAGTTCCTTCCCTGTGGTTTGATGGAGCCCCTGGCAGCTTGGCTCTCTCAGGGAGATGACCTCCCTTGTGTTTCTAGCCCAGAAGGGGTTTTTTCTGCTTAAAACTCTAAGATTTCTTAAAAATTGCTAAATGAGTTGTGACCCATACCAGTGAGCACAGCGTGTAGCCTGACAGGGCCTGAGGCTCTGGGACTTCATGGAAAACGAAGATTCAAAAGGAGCTTTGCAAGGTAAACAAAAGTTGAGGAGGCTTAACAAGGACTGAGATTAATTGACTTAATATAAACAGCATTTTCTGGGATGTCAGTTGGAGTCGGCATTTCTTCTGCTGTGCTGCCAACCTTGGCAACTTTATTGAAAACTCCAGCTCCGGGAGTCATAAGAATTTCAGCTTTCATTAAACAAAAAAAAAAGGAAGTTTACAGCCACCTGATTATGGAAGGAAACTGGAAAATGGAACTTGAGCATAACCTGAAAGTTCAAAACCAGCAAAGTAAAAGGACCTCATTGTGTAAAGATCTGGTGATTTTTTTTTTTTTTTAAGACAAGAGGCCATGGCTACACTGGTTACACTGGCGCTTTACAGCACTGCAACTTTCGTGCTCAGGGGTGTAAAAAAAACACCCCCCTGAGCGCTGCAAGATACAGCGCTGTAAAGCATCAGTGTAACCAGTGCCGCAGCGCTGGGAGTGCGGCCCTCAGCACTGCAAGCTACACCTGTAGAGGATGTGGAGTACATGCAGCGCTGGGAGAACTCTCTCCCAGTGCTGGCGCTGTGACCACACTCGCCCTTCAAAGCGCTGCCGCGGAAGCACTTTGAAGTTTCAAGTGTAGCCATAGTGTAAACAGTGCCACAATGCTGGGAGCGCGGCTCCCAGTGCTGCAAGCTACACCCGTAGAGGATGTGGAGTACGTGCAGCGCTGGGAGAGCTCTCTCCCAGTGCTGGCACTGTGACCACACTCGCACTTCAAAGTTGCAAGTGTAGCCATTGTTTTGGTTCTGACTCATGATTTCTGAATGCCTGCGGTTGGCAGTAATGCTTCTGTTCAGTGCTGATAGCCCTAGACAATTAGCTAGCACTTTTACTACTTTTCAGTGGTAGATTTCAAGGCACTTTCCAATGGAGGTCAGTATCGTTATCCTGCTTTTATGGATGGGGAAACAGAGGCAACTCACCCAAGATCACCCATTAGGCAAGTGGCAGAGCTAGAAATAGTACCCTGGCCTCTTGGCTCCTACTCTGGGGCTCTGGCCACTTGCCTATACTGTTCTGAAGGCAAACTAGACACTGGCAGCCTCTGTTCACAGAAAGGCTCAGCACAGACAATGAGTGTATCTCTCCCAACACCATTTGCCAGCATCACCCAATCCTGATCTTCACCTTTAGAAGCTCAGACTCTATGCCCTAACCCTTGGCCTTTCTGCTGAGGTGGTCAATAGGACTGTCATTTAGTGCCAGGTGTAATGGTGAGGGAGGGAGGGTTATCTCTAGGTGCACTTGTCCTCTGGGAACTTGCCTGAGACCCAGTAAGCTCATTTCACATAGTCCTCCAAATAGACATCACTTGGTAACAAATTTCAGCCATGACTGCCCTGGATTGGATTTGAACCAATGACTTAAGATATTACAATGATCAGAGAGGCCTGAAAGCAGGACTCAAATGGCCAGAAGTAAATTTGGGTCTAAAATGAAGGCCCCTGAGTCCCTCATAAAAAGTCATATTTGAGAGGTAGCCCACATGAGAGGCAGAATGATCAAACTCGTAACACAAGCAAGACAACAACCAGGGGAAGCAACATGGCCATTCAACTGATTTTCAGACTCCTAAACCCACAACAGTGTTCCAATCCTACGCAATTGGGATCCACATTGATATATTGATGTGTGAATATTGTAGTGGAGTTTGGAACAAAGTGCAAGGTATTGTAAAGAACCAGACCACCAAGGATTGACACTCAAATTACCTTGGGCTCCCCAGCTCTGAATTGACACTTTCTGCCAGTCACTGAAGGAACATGGCAATTCTGTTTCAAGCGGATTACAAAAAAATCAGGTCTGGAATTTCCCTGTGTTTCTGCCAGGTAACACGCATTAACAACTCTGGTTTGTGTTACAATCAGCAAGGTAGAGTTGTCTCTCAGTTCCATTAGTCACTGGAAAAAGGAATAACTTTGGCCTGGATTTCTTGTAGCTGCCTAGAATAGCGTGGGCTGATCCTATGCAATGGCTGGGCTCTTCTGGAATGTTTGAAGATGTTTACAAGTCAAATCTCTTACCCAGTGTTCTGATGATGAAATCGTAGTGTCCACAAGGATGAAGGCTGGTTGGTTTCTTTTATGTATACTGACACCTAGTGGCATTAGTATGAAACAGCTTCCTATCTCAATACAGAATACATCTTGCGGTAGGTACCATGTGTGATGCATTAAGTGCACATAGAGGGCTAAGAGCCAAACCCTGCAGCTTCTGTGCAGATCACAGAAACTTGGTAGAATCCCTCCCGGGGCTAAGATGACTCCTAAAATGAGGAACAACACCACAAGTGGAAACTGTCAGAGTTTACTGCTGAACAGCCATAGGGTGGCCTGACTTGAGATGACAGGTCACAGGACAAATGAGACTCAACTTGCAGGACTGTGTATTGGCTTCAGCACACTCTGCTGGGCACTCAATAGCTTAGCAGCAGCAAAATGCTGTACAAGATGGCAAAGATTCTCAAAAGGGACAAGTGATTAGAGCTGGTTGCAAAATGGGAAATTTTTCATGGAAATTTTTGTGAAATTGTGTCCCTTTTTGTCAAAGTTTGGAAAATTTCTACCAGCTTTCTATAAGGTCAAAAATAGAATAAAATATTTTCTCTCTTTTTGCAAACAATTCATCAGGAGGGCAGAAAGGGGGGAGGTGTTGGATCAAAATTTTAAAAATTGACAAAAAAGAAATTGGGCAGAAAATGGGAAATTTTGACCAGCTCTACTAGTGCTATAGAGTGCTGAACGTAAGATGCTTCACAGGGGCCTGATTGTCAGAAAATGCTAAGCACCGCTCCCTAACATCCTGACTTGGGCATCCAAAATGGAAACACCTCTAATCAGTTCTTTTTTAAAAAATCTTGGGCAATGGGTATTAGCTACATGCCTCAGTTGCATGCTGTGAAACTTACTACTAAATTGACATTAGAAAAGGTGTTTAAGTGGGATGCACTGAAATAGACCCAGGTCAATATGTATCATCCATGACTTATACAATACAAGAAAGTTGGGATCTCAGAATTTACACTCCTGTCTTATTTAGCCACAAGATAAGGGAATTCTTCGACCATATTTGGAATTCCCAGCCTTACATGCAGCCATTCAAATCTCTGCTAGAAACCTTTATGTTCCCTTTTAGCTGGAGTGGTCCCAGGTAAAAATTGAATCCCTATTTGGGAAAGCACTCAAACCTCTTGTGATACAGCATGGCTAGAGGGCAGCAGGAGAGTGTTAGCAGGGAGCCTTATTCCCTGCAAGGGGAGGAAGGTTTGCTATAGATTAAGTAGAGCACCTGAGGCCAGTTAGAGCACCTGAAGCCAGTTAGAGCACCAGCAGTCAGTCATGTGATAAAAAACCCCTGCTTCAGCCAGACAGTGTGGGAGTTGGAGCAGAGAGCAGTTTTGAAGAGAGACCAAAAGGAAAGTTTGGAGGAGTTTTGTGGTGGGCTGAAAAATCCAAAAAAAACTCTAGGTAAGGGGCACCTGGCTTATGTAGAAGGAGGGAAAGAAGCCCCTTCGCAAGCTGAAGGGCAGGAGAGGGAAGCAGCCCAGGAGAAGGAACTGCTAGTTCAAGTGGTTCACCACAAACCTCAGGGCCCCTGGGTTAGGACCTGGAGAAGAGGGCGGGCCCAGGTCCCTCTCTCTCCATTCTCCTCCTCAAGGACCCTCACTCACTCACTCTCACTCATGCCCATCACCCCAGTCGGGGTATGAGCCACCAACCGCAGATCTCCAGAGTCCTCTATCCTGGGCCATTCGCTCTAGCTGGTTCCAGGTATAGCCCATTTTTTTGCTATCAGCCTGAAGGTTGTGTTGCCAGGTATTTCTTGGATGGTCTCTTTTCCGCTTCCCTTGGGGGTTCCACTGCAGTGCCTGTCTGGTGATGTTAGTTGGCTGCTTGCATAATGTATGTCCTATCCAACCCCACCTTCTCCTTCTAATTTCTTCCTCTGCTGGGAGTTGACGGGTCCTCTCCAAGAGGTGGATGTTACTGATGGTGTCTGGCCAGCGGATCTGGAGAATCTCAAGGACACTAGTGGGGTAATTAAAATACCGATTCAGAGGCAAGCAATGGCACCCTGAACCTTCCCCAAAGAAGAGAAAGCGCTAGACCCAGCATAACAGTACTGGCAATTTGCCACACTCAGTTTAACTTTAGGCATGTTGTTAAGTCCCACTGAAATCAATGAGATGAAGGTATGTGTTTAAATATGTTCTTGAAGTGGGGACCTCTGAGATTACATCCATTTGATGTACATGGCATTTGATGACACACTCTCAAAAGACCAGGAGAAAAGGACATACCCTATCTATCTTACTCACATGAGAAGTCCTATTCACTTCAATAGCTTCTCACACAGAGGTAAGGAGGGCAGGATCTGGTCCAAATCCCAGGCTTTAGACACGTGTTAGATTGCTGATCTAACAGAGTGTGATGGCTCCAAAGGAACAGTTGTAGTACATCAGATGAATGAGTTCCAATGGCAACAACACTTGGGAGCTATTAATGTCTATTGCGCCATGGCTATTTGAGACAGTTTTTAGTTTATACCTCATTGACTCAGTGAAGATAACTTTCGGAGCTTTGTGCTTTACCGAGTGATGTGGCCACTGGACTAAAAATCCTGAGAAAATATCCAATTTAAAACATGTATGTGCAGTAACCCATTTCTAAAACACTACCATTGCTCGGCTGGGTCATTTGTTCCTCCGCTCCCACTGAGGAAGTGATCCTTACTGCAGATGACTCTTCTAGGTATAAGAAGAAGGTTGATCTAACAATGTAGTTGAGGCCCCACCCTGGGATTTGACAGAGCTAGGGTCAGCCAGAGCCTCACCATGTTACCTTGTGTCTCTCAGTTCCCCATGTGTAAAATGAAGGCGTTGACACTTTCCCATCACAGCAGGGTGCTGTGAGGATAATAAATACTTCAGGGACAATGATGCACTCAGGTGTTACAGGGGCCAGAGAAGCACCTAGGTAGATACTATCAACTTCAGTGATCTGGACAAAATCTCCAGCCTAGGTCATTGATTCCATTTTGCCTATTGATCTAAAGTCCTTCTACAATGTCATCACATATGCCATTCATTTGAACAATGGTTGCAGAACCATTAAAAACCAGCAGGTCTTGACAGCTAGTATACCATGATTCAGCCTGTAATGTACTTGAGTCAAATGCTGGATCAGAATCTGGCTTTCTGTAATGACTTTAGTGGAAACATAACTGGAAAGCGTATGTGTGGGAGAAGCACAGTAGAAATACCGTCCAGCTATTAACTGTAGCTGCACAAATGAATCCTTGAGACTCCAGTCTCTCTACAAACAGCTAGTGCATAATAAATGCATGATATGCATATTTTATATTGTTTGCATGAGACACTCACATATGGTTATTTCCACTGCTGGCAAGGTCTGGGAAAAGACCATCAATTTCACACAGAAGGTTCCTTCAACAACCGATTAGAAGGAATAATCAGTTTCCAAATATTAGTTCTCAGCAGAACAGACAAATTAGATAATGTGATATCTTTTATTGGACTAACAATAAAGGATCTAATAAAAGGTTACCAGGCCACTCATTTTGTATCTAGCAGATTATGATTTATTACAGACTTCTGAGCCCTTAGAGCAGGATATTAGAGCTTTTCATCCTTAAGGAGGAAAGAAAAGATTGATTGTAATTTTTTTTTGATCCTCCTCATACCTTCCAATGTGCAAACTGTGTTCAGACACAGTAATTCTTATCTTTCTCTCTCTGTGAGTTTTAAGTACTCATGCGACATGCACCAAAGGTTTGCACTACAGGTCTGCAATTTATAGTTGGGCAGAGCAGCCGCTAATATTCAGTGAATCAGAATGGCAGCTAGGGTTATATAACTAACTAATGTCCTTGTGTAATTCTTGGTGACATTCCCCATGAGGAGATGCACATGTCCCCCTGGAGAAGGACTATTGATTCATGGGGCTGATTCCAATTTCACTTGCACCAGGGTAAACCAGTAGTAACTCCATCAAAGTCAAGGGAAAGAGACAAGTGTAAAAGCAGTGGGACAGACCACGGATATGTCTGAGATGTGGCCAGAGTCCACTGCTCTACAGCTTTTGTCTGCTTCCCAGGGTCTATAGGAAGCAGAGTATATATTAAAGAAGCCTTGAGGCTGTTCTAAGGCTGGGGGCCAAGCAGGATCCTGCATGACCCCAGAATAAGGGGTGTTCAAAGGTAGCTTAAAGCCACCTTAACCCTCCCTGGATGACGTGCACTTATATTAACTGAGAATGAGGCATCTCGGTTCTATTCCTAGCTCTTTGATCTCGAGCAAATCAATCAGCCTCTCTGAGCTTCATTATTGATGGTGGCAACGTCCTTGAGATCTCCTGATGGAAGGTGCTGAAGGAGGGCAAAGCATGGTTATTACTAATGGGTATGGGGGGACACACAAACACCCCAGAGGGCTGAAGACCATGCTCAGCACAGGTTCGATCAGTGCTAATCTCCCACTTGTTCTTCCCTAGCTGATAGCCTGACGTAAAAAAAGCATTTTCCATGTTGTTCTGCTCTCCCTCTCCTTCTTCTCTCCTCTTCTCCCTGATATTCCTTTTGGTGGCCATGAATGCTTCTCCTTTGGGAGGTGAGATTTGTTTAATCTCTCAGTCATATCACAGGAGAGGTGACTTTGGTTTATCTGCTTTACTTTGCCATTGATTGAAATTATCATGTTAAGACAAACATAACAAGACTGGTTTCAGAGTAGCAGCCATGTTAGTCTGAATCCGCAAAAAGAACAGGAGTACTTGTGGCACCTTAGAGCCAACAAATTTATTTGAGCATAAGCTTTCGTGGGCTACAGCCTACTTCTTTAGATGCATAGAATGGAACATATATTGAGGAGATAGATATATATATACACATACAGAAAGCATGAAAAGGTGGGAGTTGTCTTACCAAAGCTGAGAGGCCAATTAAGTAAGAAAAAAACGTTTGAAGTGATAATCAAGATAGCCCAGTACAGACAGTTTGATAAGAAGTAGCCCACGAAAGCTTATGCTCAAATAAATTTGTTAGTCTCTAAGGTGCCACAAGTACTCCTGTTCTTATAACAAGACTATGGATCTGCTACTCGCTCTATCTTTTCATGCCTTGGCCTCTCTTTTATTTGTTTACTTCCAGGTGTGTTATAACTGTCACTGTCCTGACAGAGACAAGGATCTGGTCCTGAATATCCCAATATTATTTCACAGGACCCAGTGCACTTTTTTGCATGCACAAAAATAGAGAGGCTGGAAAGAATTGTAATTGTCTGTGATCACTTGCTGCCAATGTAGTTATGGATCATTACCTTAATGGACCATTGTTTTTCTTTCTTTCAAAAGAATCTTCTGGGACATCCTCCCAAAAACCAAGCCAGAAAGAGAAGACAAACAGTAACTGATAGCTCAAAAAGCTCATGGCCAGAGAGTCTTTTCCATTCAGAATTCATCTTCTTGTGAAAATCTGGAAGGAAATTCTATATGCCAGGGGCTTATAATTCTTAAGAGACTGAAATGAGCATTGTTACTCACCAGAGATCCTGTAGATAGCCTGCAGAGATCTTTCTGAAGAAAGCAAGGAATCCCATGAAGGAATCACAGTCAGCTCTGGGAGTGTGGGGAGCGATAATTATTGCCCTGATCATGAGTTAATTCAATTTAAACTAAATGGAAAGAAAAATAAGTAGGGTCCTTAATTTTCAAAGAGGAAACTTTAAAAAAAAAAAAAAAAGGGAATTAATTAGGGAAATGGACTGGACTGAAGAACTCAAAGATCTGAATGTGGAGGAGGCTTGGAATCACTTTACGTTGAAGTTTCAGAAACTATCTCAAGCCTTCATCCCAAGCAAGGGGAAAAACTCGCAAAGGAAGGGTTGCAGACCAAAGTGGATTAACAAGCATCTTAACAGGTTATTCAGAGAAAGAAGAAAGCCTACACGGAATGGAAGATGGGACTGATCAGCAAGGAAAGCTACCTCTTGGAGGTCAGAAAGGGTAGGGATAAAGTGAGAACTGGCAAAAGCCAAGCAGAGCTGAACATTGCAAATAAAATTAAAACTACTCGTAACATGTTCTTTAGCTATATAACTAAAAAGAAAACAGGTAAAGAAAACGTGGGACCATTAAATACTGAAGATGGGTGGAGATTAAAGATCATTTAAGTGTGGCCCAACAACTGAACAAATACTTTCTCTCAGTTTTTAATAAGAGTAATGAGGCGTTTGTGAACAGTGGCAGGATGGCTAATGGGAAGAAGGATATGAAGATAGAAATCACCACATCTGAGGTGGAAGTCAAACTCAAATAGCTTAGTGGGAACAAGTGAGAGGGCCCTGGATAATCTTCATCCAAGAATATTAAAAGAACTGGCACATGAAATTGCAAGACCAATATTAGGATTTTTAATGACACTGTAAACTCAGGAGTTGTACCCTATGAGACAAGACTTGCAAATGCAGTACCTATATTTAAAAAGGAAAATAAATAATCTGGGAAACTACAAACCCATTAGGCTTTCAATTGTATGCAAGGTTTAGGACAAATTTTTGACAGAGAAAGCAGTTAAAGATGTAAAACTGAATAACTTGGGATAAAATACAGCATGGTTTTACAAAAGGTAAATCGTGTCAGACCAGCCAACTAACTTTTTTGAGAAGATAACTGATTTTCTAAAGGAAATGCACCTTGTATTTCCTTGCATTGATTACTGTATACTTGCATGCTTGCATTATTGGATCTGAGGTATCTGATACAGTTTCACATGGGAAATTATTAATTAAATTGAAGACTATGGGGATTAATATGAGAATTCAAAGGTGGTTAGGGAACTAATTAAAGGAAAGACTACAGTGGGTCATATTGAAAGCTGTGCTGTCAGGGTGGAGAGAGATTACTAGTAGATTTCCTCATTGACTGGTCTTGGGACCAATTTTATTTAACATTTTCACATTCAGTAATGATCTTGGCACAAAAAGCGGGAGTGTGCTAATAAAATTTGCAGATGACATGAAGTTGGGAGGTATTGCCAATACGGAGGAACACCAGAATATCATACAAGAAGACTTGGATGACCTTAAAAACTGGAGTAATAGAGGATGAAATTTAATAGTGCAAAGTGCAGGGTCATGCACTTAGGGTCTAACAACAAGAATTTTTGCTATATGCTGGGGATGAAACAGTTTAAAATGACAGAGGAGGAGAAAGACCTGGATGTATTGATCAATCACAGATTGACTATGAGCCGCCAATGTGATGCAGCTGCAAAAAAGGCTAATACAGTTGTAGAATGCATCAGGCAAGGTATTTCCAGTAGAGACAGGAGGTGTTATTACCATTACACAAGAGACAGGTGAGACTTAGTCTGGAATATTGTGTGCAGTTCTGGTCTCCCGTGTTTAAGACAGATGAATTCAAACTGGAACAGGTGCAGAGAAGGGCTACTAGGATGATGCGAGTAATGGAAAACCTGCCTTACGAGAGGATACTCAAAGAGGTTGGCTTGTTTAACCTAACAAAATGAAGGCTGAGGAGAGATACGATTGCTCTCTATAAATACATCAGAGGAATAAACATCAAGAAGGAAAAGGAGTTATTTAAGTTAAGGACCACTGTTGGCACAAGAACAAAATGGATATAAACTGTTCATCAATATGTTTAGGCTTGAAATTAGACAAAGGTTTCTAGCTCTGAGAGAAGTGAAGATTTTAAACAGCCTTCCAAAGGGAGTAGTGAGGGGAAAAAACTAACTTGTTTCAAGACTGAATTTGATAAGTTTATGGAGTGGATGGCATGATGAGATTGCCTACAATGGAATATAGCTCAACTGCAACTGGTACTAGCAAATATCTCCTACAGCCAGAGATAGGACACTAGATGGGTGGGGAGGGCTCTGAGTTACTACAGAGAATTCTCCTCATGTGTCTGGCTGGTGGGTCTTGCCCACATGCTCAGGGTCTAACTGATCACCATGTGTGGGGTCAGGAAGGAATTTTCTCCCAGGTCAGATTGGCAGAGACCCTGGGGATTTTTTTTTTTACCTCCTTTGCAGAAGATGTGAACTAGAGCAAATGGTGGATTTTCTGTAACTATCAAGAATTGAGACTTTCAGTAACTCAACCAGAGATTAAGGGTCTGTTACAGGAATGGCTGGGTGAGGTTCTGTGGTCTGCGATGTGCAGGAAGTCAGACTAGATCATCATGATGGGTCCCTTCTGTTTTTAAAATCTGAATCTGTGATCCTGAGAGCATTCACATTCAGGAAAGCCTTTGAGTGAATGCTTAACGTTCCATTCAAAGGCTTAACTTTATGTTTAAGTGCTTTCTTGAACTGAGACCTATGGAAGCTACAGAAGGAGGTATTTAATTGAACTGTCCTTTTATCTTTAGAATGTGCCTTTTCTATGTTCTAGGCGCCAGTACAGACAATTTTAGATAAACATTCATAAATTTTAATTTTGATGTTGAAACCAGTGAGCCATCCTCTTTTATTGAGTATAGCTGGTGAAATGGATCTTATCAGGTAAAACCATGTTATGGGTTGACTTACAACCTCGTTAAAACTGATGTGTGAATGCACCCTTTACTTAAGGTAGCTGTTATACATGATGATCTGCTTGCTGAAGGTAGAGATCTAAGAGAACACGAATGACTTAAATAGAATATCTGTAGACCGTAAACTCTGTGGTGCAGGGACCATCTTTTTGTTCTGTTTTTATAAGTTGCCTAGCACAATGGGTCCCTGGTCCATGACTGGGGCTCCTATAAGCTATTACCACAGTACAAATAATAACTACTAGTAACTAATAATAATATTTTGCCCAATTCCCTTTTATGATCAACAAATTATTTCATAGCTTGCTGTCCAGACATGATGCCTATATGACTGAGCACAGACATAAGACAAAAGACCAGTTGTGCATGCTTGGAGGGAATCATCTACTTCTTGGAAAGAACTTTATTTCAGTAACAGCATTAGAGTAACAGGGCCTCACATCAGCACAATTCCACTGATTTCAGTAGAGTTATTTACATTGGTATAAGAGAGATCACAAACACACCCATGGATGATTTTTAAAAATGGAAGTTTAAATAGGACTCTGCCTTTTTGGTTATTTGAGCCTCTGACAAGATGCTCTACCTAGAAGGTCCACTGTGCCAGCTTGTGTTTTGGGTTATTTTGATCAGCTTCTGTTTATTTTATTTCCTGAGCTGCTGAAGACTTCAATTACTGCAAATGAACAAGGTCCAAATTTGTGCTGCCCAATAAACATTAGAATGAGGATTTTCCTGAACAATTATCTGCCACTATTCCGTGCCTCATTTCTCATGCTTCTAATGAGTGAGGAGATGCTGCCACCAGATCTCATGTATTCATTCTCCTCTATCTCCATATATAGGGACAAATACATCGCTGTGATGGTGCTGTAGGGGAGGGGAGGCAGCTTGCATCTCTCTCATTCTGGGGTTGCTGGGGAACAGTTCATTTTCAAAAACATGCCAGGAAAGCCCTTAGGGCTGCTGCTGAGCCACTGCAGGGAGCAGAATTGCCAGGACACATGATTGCCATGGTCACACCACTTCTCGCCTTGGTGTTCTCCCCTCCTCCAGCCCGCTTCTAACATTGTCCCCCTCCAATTGCCCTGGAAGGTCACTTGCTCCGGGTGTGTGTGGGGAGTAGAGTTGCCAACTTTCTAATTGCACAAAACCAAACACCAGTGCCCCACCCAACCCCTTCCCCAAGGCTCCTCCCCCCACTCACTCCATCTTCCTCCCTCACTGGCTCATTTTCACAAGGCTGGGGCAGGGGGTTGGGGTGGGGGGGGGTGATGGCATTGGCTTGGGGTGTGGGCTCTGGGGTGGGATCAGGTATGAGAGGTTTGGGATGCAGGAGGGGGCTCCCAGCTGGGGCCAAGGGGTTTGGAGTGCAGAGGGGTTTCCAAGTTGGGGCAGAGGGTTGGGGCACTGGAAGGTGTTTGGGTTGTGGGATCCAGGAGAGAGTTTGGGTGTAGGAGGGGGCTCAGTGCTGGGGTTGAAGTGAGGGTTGCGGGCTCTGGGAGGGAGTTTGGGTGCTGGAGGGGGCTTGCAGGAGGAGGTTGGGGCTGAGAGTGGGTATGGGCTCTGGAAGGGAATTTGGGTGTGGGAGGGGTTTTGGAGTTCAGGCTCTGGGCGGCACTCATCTCACGTGGCTCCCCACAAGTGGCAACGTGTCCCTCTGCTCCTAGACAGAGGTGTAGCCATGGCAGGAAGCTCTGTGTGCTGCCTCAGTCCGCAGGTTCCACCCCCGCAGCTCCCATTGGCCACGGTTCCTGGCTGATGGGAGATGCAGAGCCAGCGCTTGGGGCAGGGTGGGGGCAGCACAAGAAGCCTCCATGGCCATCCTTCTGTCTAGGAGCCGAGGGACTTGTCACTGCTTCCAGGGAGCTGCGCAGAGTCAGGTAGGGAGCCTGCCAGCCCCGCACCAACCAGACTTTTAATGGCCTGGTCAGCAGTGCTGACCGGAGCCACCAGGGTCCCTTTTAGACCAGGCATTTTGGTTAAAAACCGGACACCTAGCAACCTGAGTGGTGAGAGCAGGGGAAAAGCGGTTCAGCAGGTGCAAAACAGACCTGACACAAGGCTGGACCATATGGTCCCTTGGTTGCTACTTTGTGCAAATTAAGCTGATACAAAGTGTTTGCTGCTCAGGAGTGAATTCTCTCAAGAGCCACACTATTATGTAGAATACTATATGTAAGGACTTTGAGGAGGGCTGTGGAGTACTCTAGCACATGATGCATCTAGACATCTAAATACATGTCCATTCTAGGGCTGATCTGGTAATCTAATGAAAAACATTAAACTTCAAAGGGCTGCAGGATAGCGCAGGGCATCATGTGCAGTCTCCCTGAGTGCTGGATGGCTTGGGAATAGATTCTGCCTCTCAGAATTCTCTATAGGCGGCTGCACAGCTCCCCCTACCAAGGTTGATGGCTAAATTATCCCATAAATAAATGATTCCAAGTGACGATGTATGATTCCAAGTGACAACAAGGCTGTACGCTAACAGACAGATCTGCATAGTCACAAGTCTTTCTACAACAGAGTGAAAAATATTTGTAGCATTGATAAAATCTCCCGATGCTAAATTTTCCACTAAGTGGGAGAGGGATGGTTCAGACATTGCATATTAGATATACAAATCAGGCATTTTCTTGAATCAGAAAAAATTAGTCTTGGAGAATTCTACCTCTCCAAAACAAGCTCAGCAATTAGTTTGGTACAGATTAACTGAGCACTGTGAAGATTTGAAGGCAATTGTTGGAGCCTCTAGCTGGTTATATTTGTGTTGATAATGCTCTCAGGAGAGTCATAAGGAAGAATTAGAGGCATATGAGGCTTACATTTCATGTGGATAAAACTAGTAAATCTCAGCATAGGAGCAAATAGATTGTTTTTTCAATATTTTAAAATTTTCTGGAAAAAGGGCATCTGTTTCTTTTTACTGAATTTTTGGAACACAGGGAGAGGGACATGGGGCAATAACAGTGACACTTGGTATTATGAGACAACACTGCTGGGAAGAAGAAGGCAGGCTGATGTACTGGGGTTATAATATCGGGAGAAGGGTGTTGTTATTATTTCAAATAGATGATAAGGGGAAATTGAGAGAGGGAATGTGATAACTCCACATTCTTCGGGGCAGGCACAATGACTACTTTTGTGTTTGTACAACACCTAACACAACAGGAGCCCAATGGCACCCAGAGCTGGTAGGTGCTTTACAGACAAATTAAAAAATGAGGTCCCTGCTCTGATGAATTTGCAGTTTCAATAAATGGCTGTCCCTATAAAGAAAGCCTGGAAGATTCCTTCAAACCTCACAAGAATTTTTAGTTCACTCCAGTACCACGTGCAGTGAAAAATCACCTTCTTCTCCTGCATCTGCTAATGGGGGGCACAGGAAAAAATGTACTTCTACCTAGATTGTTTTATGGCTCTCATCACCATAGTTGCTCAGAGCGTAACAACTATTAATGTATTTAATCTCACAACATCCCTATGAGGTAGGTATTTATTATCATCACCATTTTAGATTTGGAAATTAAGATGCAGAAAGCTGACTTGTCCACGGTCCATGCAGCAGATCAGCAGAAAGAGTGGGAAAAGCTCCCATAAATTGCACTCTTGGGCCTTTGCATAAGATCTTATCTTTTCTATAAGCTATTTGGAGCAGTGAACTTTGAGCTGTATGTAATGAACAGGGGAAGGTGAAGAATATGGGATTCCAGCCATTTCTGTAGCAGCTAGAAGTGACAATTGGGATCAAGCAGTTGAGAATGACAGTTGAGACTCGGGAACTTAAGGGTGGGCATTTGAGGTTGGATAAGCAGTTGCTGTGTTGCAGGGGTGACAGTTGGGAATGGACAGTTGGTTATGGTGCAGTTGAGAGTGGCAGATGGTTATTGATCAGTTGGGGCAGTGGATTATGGGTCAATGAGAGAGCATAGGAAATTATTTAAGGAAGTGTAGTGAGAGCAGCAATGCCCCAGTGGGGAGGAAAGAGTCAGGGAATCTGGATCAGTTGGTGACGTGGGAGCAGAGTAAAATGTGTGAGAACACCCTCTTGTGGAGGCAAAAAAGCTGATGACAGAAAAAGCACTGGAGCAATGAAACCAGGAGCATTGCAGAATGGGGAAGGGCCACCAGACTGAGAAATTTCTCAGGAATAATGAGCCAGTTCTTGGTCTCTAAGGCCCTTTGCTTGGAGATGTTGACTTTACTATGTCTGGTCCACACAGCCTTATCTCCCCACAAGCCCAGGCAATCCAATATCTCCTGTGAACTCCAGGCCAGAGAACATCAGGAGCATGTAGCCAGCATGGGCAGCTGCTCACACCAGAGAGCTGCTGCTAAGGTGTTCTTGCCATCACCTAGGTAGTGTGACAAAGTTGTTCCTCTACCTTGGTGGGTCCTGCACTTATTGGTGGATTTGCTCACCTCAGTGATCTTCCCCTCTGGTGGAACCCACAGTCTGGGCCAACTCCTCCTGTGTCGGATCAGGAGTTGAGAGGTTTGGGAGGAACCCAGGCCCACCCTCTACTCTTGGTTCCAGCCCAGGGCACTGTGGATTGCAGCTGTCCATAGTGCCTCCTGTAACAGCTACATGACAGCTACAACTCCCTGGGCTATTTCCCCACGGCCTCCTCCAAATACCTTCTTTATCCTCACCACAGGACCTTTCTCCTAGTGTCTGATAATGCTTGTACTCCTCAGTCCTCCAGCAGCTCACTCTCAGCTTCTTGTGCCTCTTGCTCCCAGCTCCTCACACGCACACCTCACTGACTAATTGGGAGGCTTTTAACTTGTTTCAGCCAGCCCGTGATTGGCTTCAGGTGTCCCAAACAATGTAGCTATCTCCACTGCCTTCTACAAGGATCTTAATTGGCCCCAGGTGTCTTGATTAACCTGGAACAACTGCCATTTGGTTACCATGGTACCAGRGATTTGTTTAGCGTGGGGCTAACATACCTGTTCCTCACTACTTTACTGTAGCCATCTGGCCTTTCCTCATCACAGTAGACAATCAGGAAAAAAGCATTTAAAAAATGTGCGGAATTTTAAGGGGGATGGGGACTTCCGGTTTCAGTGACCCCCAGGGCAGGGGAGTTCACAATTGTGACCACATGGTCAATGTGGAGCACTGTGGGAGAGCTGCCAGAGGACTGTTAGGCGTGGTCTACCCTACGAGTTTAGGTCGAATTTAGCAGTGTTAAATCAAATTAACCCTGCACCCGTCCACACAACGAAGCCATTTTTGTCAACATAAAGGGCTCTTAAAATTGACTTTTTTTACTCCTCCCCGACGAGGGGAGTAGCACTGAAATTGACATTGCTGGTTCGAATTAGGGTTAGTGTGGATGCAATTCGACAGTATTGGCCTCTGGGAGCTATCTCACAGTGCACCATTGTGACCGCTCTGGACAGCAATCTGAACTCGGATGCACTGGCCATGTAGAAAGGAAAAGCACTGCGAACTTTTGAATTTCATTTCCTATTTGCCCAGCGTGGAGAGCTGATCAGCACAGATGACCATGCAGTCCCAGAATCGAAAAAGAGCTCCAGCATGGACTTTACGGGAGGTACTGGATCTCATCGCTGTATGGGGAGATGAACCCGTGCTAGCAGAACTCCATTCCAAAAGATGGAATGCCAAAACATTTGAAAAAATCTTGAAGAGCATGATGGACAGAGGTCAAAACAGGGACTCAACACAGTGCTGTGTGAAACTTAAGGAGCTGAGACAAGCGTACCAGAGAGCCAAAAAATCAAACGGATGCTCCAGGACAGAGCCGCAGACATGCTGCTTCTGCACTGAGCTGCAGGCAATTCTAGGGGGAGGCCCACCACCACTACCCCACCCCTGTCTGTGGACTCCTATAATGGGGTACTCTCAGTCGCCATGCCCGAGGATTTTGCAGACGGGGAAGATGAGGAGGAGGAGAAAGGGGACGAGGTTGAGGAGAGCACACAGCACACTGTTCTCCCCGACAGCCAGGATCTTTTTCTCCCCCTGACTGAAATACCCCCACAACCCTCCCAAGGCTGTATCCTGGACCATGAAGCCGTAGAGGGGACCTCTGGTGAGGGGACCTTTGCATATATAAAATATGGTTTAAAAGCAAGCGTTTTCTAATGATTAATTTGCTCTGAGAACTTGGGATTCATTCGTGGCCAGTACAGCTACTGGAAATGTCTGTTAATGTGTCTGGGGATGGAGCGGAAATCCTCCAGGAACATCTCCGTGAAGCTCTCCTGGAGGTACTCCAAAAGCCTTTGCAGAAGGTTTCTGGGGAGAAGAGCCTTATACCGTCCTCCATGGTAGGATACTTTACCACGCCATGCTAGTAGTAAGTAATCTGGTATCATTTCATGACACAGCCTGGCAGCATATGGTCCCGGTGTTTGCTGGCATTCAAGCAACATCTGTTCTTTATCTCTCTGTGTTATCTTTAGGAGAGTGATATCATTCATGTAACCTGGCTGAAATATGGGAATTTAATTAAGGGGACATTCATAGGTGGCCGTTCCTACTGGGCTGTTTGCCTGTGTCTGAAAAGAAATCCTCCGCACAGTTAGCCAAGCGGTGCGAGGGAGAGAGGCATTGGTGCTGAGCTGTTCGCATTTGGCTAGCAGGGATCTTCCCTGATACCAGCCATGCAGTTGGGGAAGGGTTAAAGCGATCATCGCAGAGAAAAAGATGGAGGGGGGGCTTCACACTGAGCTGTTCGCATTTGGCTAGCAGGGATCTTCCCTGATACCAGCCACGTGGTGCGGTACGGGGAGGGTTAAAGCGGTCATCCAAGAGAAAAGGATTGTGAGGGGGTTAGTTTGGTTTCTGCTGCTGCACGTTAATACGAAAACCGCAGCCCTAAATGGACAACTCAACGGGCCTTGCTTGGTATGGGAAAGGAGGGCGCTGCTGTTATGAAGCTTGCAGAAGCCGAAAGACTATGGCTTACCATGGCCACCTACAAGCCGAATTCTGTTGCCCAGTGTTTTTGATCTCTAACACCAAAGCTGCTGGCACTCAATATAAGATGCAAAAAATGACCTGGTATCGAAATCACATGTGCAATGTAATGTGAATAGTGTTGTTCACCATGAAAGAGTATACCCATTGTTCTGTAAAATTTATCTTTTAAAATACTTCTCTCCCTTTTTTTTCTCCCGCAGCTGCAAATATTTCAAGCCTCCCTCCTCCGTCCCAAAGGCTATCTCAGATAAGGTGGCAAAAAAAACACATGAGCGATGAAATGTTCTCTGAGCTTATGCAGGCATCCCACACTGAAAGAGCTCAGCAGAAAGTGTGGACGGACACAATAGCACAGGACAGGAAAGTGGCCTGTGAACGTGAGGAGAAGTGGCAGCAGGAAGATCAGAGGAGGCAAGATGCAATGCTGGGGCTACTGCGGGAACAAATGGACATGATCCGGCGTCTGGTGGAGTTTCAGGAATGTCAGCTGGAGAGACTACCGCTGCAGCCCATTTAACCGCCCTCCCTCCCCCGCAAGTTCCATAGCCGTCTCCTCACCCAGACGCCCAAGAATGTGAGGGGGGGGCCCTCCGGGCCCCCAATCACTCCACTCCAGTGGACAGAAGGCTGTCATTCAACAAGTATTAAAGTGGCCTTTTCCTTCCCTCCTCCCCTCCTCCCACACCCCACCCAGGCTGCCTTGTCAGTTTTCTCTCTATTTTTATAATCAATTAATAAAGAATACATGGTTTTTAAATGATAGTGACTTTATTTCCAAGCTGTGATCGAAGGGGGGAGGGCGGTTGGCTTACAGGGAATTAGTCAACCAAGGGGGTGGGTTTTCATCAAGGAGAAACAAATAGAAATTGTCACACGGTACCCAGGCCAGTCATGAAACTGGTTTTCAAAGCTTCTCTGATGCGCAGCACTTCCTGATGTGTTCTTCTAATCGCCCTGGTGCCTGGCTGCGATCAGTGGCCAGGCGATTTGCCTCAACCTCCCACGCCGCTATAAACGTCTCCCCCTTACTCTCACAGAGATTCTGGAGCACACAGCAAGCAGCAATAACAATGGGGATATTGGTTTCGCTGAGGTCTGAGCAAGTCAGTAAACTGCACCAGCGACCCTTCAAACGTCCAAATACACACTCTACCACCATTCTGCACTTGCTCAACCTATAGTTGAACAGCTTCTTACTACTGTCCCGGTTGCCTGTGTATGGCTTCATGAGCCACAACATTAAGAGGTAGGCTGGGTCCCCAAGAATAACTAGGCATTTCAACATTCCCAACAGTTATTTTCTGGTCTGGGAAGTAAATCCCTTCCTGCAGCCATTTAAACAGACGAGAGTTCATGAAGAAGCAAGAGTCATGAACCTTTCCCAGCCATTCCACATTGATGTTGGTGAAACGTCCCTTGTGATCCACCAGTGCTTGCAGCACCATTGAAAAGTACCCCTTGTGGTTTATGTACAGGTTGCCTTGGTGATCCGGTCCCAAGATAGGGATATGGATTCCGTCTATCGCCTCACCACAGTTAAGGAATCCCAGTGCAGTAAAGCCATCTACTATGACCTACACATTTCTCAGAGTCACTACTTTTAATAGCAGCAGTTCAGTGATTGCGTTGGCTACCTGCATGACAGCAACCCCTACAGTAGATTTGCCCACTCCAAATTGATTCCTGACTGACCAGAAGCTATCTGGCACTACAAGCTTCCAGAGGGCTATCGCCACTCACTTGTGAACTGTGAGGGATGCTCTCATCTTGGTATTCTTGCGGTTCAGGGCAGGGGAAAGCAAGTCACAAAGTTCCATGAAAGTGCCCTTATGCATGCAAAAGTTTCGGAGCCACTGGGAATCATGCCAGACCTGCAACACTATGCGATCCTACCAGCCTGTGCTTGTTTCCTGGGCCCAGAATCGGCGTTCCACAGCATGAGCCTGCCCCAATAACACCATGATGCCCACGTTGCCAGAGCCCACGCTTTGAGAGAAGTCTGTGTCCATGTCCTCATCACTCTCGTCACCACGCTGCTGTCGCCTCCTTGCCTGGTTTTTCAGCTTCTGGTTCTGCATAAACTGTACGATAATGCACAAGGTGTTTACAATGCTCATAACTGCTGCAGTGAGCTGAACAGGCTCCATGCTTGCCGTGCTATGGCATCTGCTTGGGCCATCCAGGGAAAAGGGCGCAAAATGATTGTCTGCTGTTGCTTTCACGGAGGGAGGGTTGACTGATGACATTTACCCATAACCACAAGTGACAAATTTTTGGCCCCATCACGCATTGGGAGCTCAACCCAGAATTCCAGTGGGCAGCAGGGACTGTGGGATATCTACCACAGTGCACCGCTCGGAATGTCGACGTTTGCCACGGTACGATGGATGCACACCGCCGAATTAATGTGCTTAGTGTGGACGCATGCACTCAACTTTACACAATCTGTTCCCAAAAATCGACTTCTGTAAAATCGGAGTAATTTCTAGTGTAGACCTACCCTTAGGATCGACATGTAACTGGTGTCTAAACTTTCGCTTAGTCACACTCAGTCCATCACTGACCATGGCTCAACGCCACTCAGGGCCCTGATGTTACTATGTCGACATAACAGGGCAGTTACAGTGATGGGAGACAAATTTAAGTGTGGACTGGTGCCCCCCTAAGTCGATGGAAGGCAGCTTCCATCTACCTAACTTTATTAGAGTAGCCCTGGCAGCAGGGATGGGAGAACCCCACTCATTGCTGCAGTGAGTGTCTACATGGAAGCACTGTAGCTACAGCGCTGCGTGTTTGAAGTATAAACGCAGCCTGTGACAGGGACAACGCGCGCGCCCCAGAAGCGTGGACGAAGCCTGTCACAGGGACAACGCGCGCAGCCTGTCAAAGGAAGAACGGCGCGCGCCTCCCCGTTGCGGTCGCAGCCTGTCATAGGCAGAACGGCGCACGCTTCACAGGCACTAGTGACAGCCCCGCTACTGCAGCCCCATCCCAATCTTGGCTGAGGGGACAGCTCTGCGCATGCGCATAGGAACACGGCTCGGTCTGCGCGGGCATCTGATGCGCAGAAGAGTCGCTCCCCGAGCTATGGAAAACGTGCAAGAACTAGGTGCATGTACACAGGGAAACCGCTTCCCTTCTCCGCCACCTCCGGACGCGCCTCGGCGCCCAGCACGTTTTCCGCGGTGACGTAGTGATCTACGCCCCGCCCCCGGTATAAAAGCGTGCGCGGGCGGCGGGCGCCATTGTGCTGTGGAGCAGGCCGCACTTCTGGGAGGGTGCGGGCCCCGCAGCACCGAGCTCTTCTCGTCTTGCCTCCCCTCTGCCCTGCGGAGATGCCGCGCGTCTACATCGGGCGCCTCAGCTACCACGTCCGGGAGAAGGACATCCAGCGCTTCTTTAGCGGCTATGGCCGCCTGCTCGAGGTCGATCTCAAGAACGGGTGAGGCGGCGGGGGCGCACTGGGCAGTCGGGTCGGCGCGGGGGTGGGGGGCAGAGCGCGGCCCCGTCCTGAGCAGGTCCCTGGCGGGGAGGGGGCAATGGCCAGGCCCTTCGCAGGCCAGTGGTGGGGCCCGGGGCTGCCGCGTGGCGCCGCGTTCAAAATGGCGGCGGTGGGGGCGCTGCGGCGGGGCTGGCTCCATTGTCCCGCCGCGCGGAGCCCCGGGGCTGGTTAGTTTCCGTGGCGACCGGGCCTCGGTCCCTGACGGCCGATCTCTGACCCCGCAGCTACGGGTTCGTGGAGTTCGAGGACTCCCGCGACGCCGACGATGCCGTTTACGAGCTGAACGGCAAAGACCTGTGCGGGGAGCGGGTGATAGTGGAGCACGCCCGGGGCCCCCGCCGGGACAGGGACGGGTACAGCTACAGTAGCCGCAGTGAGTACAGCTCCTTGCCCCGGCTCTTAGCCTTGGCGGCGGGGGTGGGGGCGGTGTTCGGCCAGCCGCTGCTGCATTGGCCGCGTATCCCTCCTGCAGAGGGCTGCTGGGTGCGTGGGACCGGTCCCCTGGGGTGTGGGAGGGATGACACTGACCATCTCACCAGGCATGGTGTGCTTGGCTATTGGGGGTACCCCTTGTGCAACGCTGGCTGCAGGATGACCTGCCAAGCTTTGCCTTACAAGCTTCTTTGCTAGCACACGCCTTGTGCTTTAGGTACCTTACAATAGAACTGCACTCATTGGTACCTGTAATGGCATATGAAGCAGACTAGGGGGGCAATTTTATTTGCAAAGTTTAAGTGTAGTCTTAATTTAGTTAGGATTCCCTACTCTTCATTAGAAGAGATTGGTTATATTAACTTAAATATTTGGAAGCTTTTCAGTGAAAAGTTACATATCTGGGTATGGTAGAAACACTCAGCTGTGAACTGTAATGTGTTTCAATTGAATATAGGGAACTTAGTGGTGGGGGGAGGGAAGGGTTTACTTGAGACAGATTGTAGGAAATATGGGAAGTGGGAAGTATCATAAAAAGGGAAAAACTCATTTTGTGTAGTTCTTGCTATACAGCATGAGTAATTCAACTGACTATAGCTTAATTGGCATGGTATTGCAGTTTAAGAATAGTAAGTGTGATATATCTTTGAGTAAACTCTAGATCAGTGGTACTCAGACCTCAGTGGTTCAGGAGCCGAATTAATGATCTGCATTAGCCAAAGGAGCCACAGTAGTGTGAATTCACTGTTTCATTTACCATAGTATTTTTCATATTTAAACAGTATGATGGGAAATATTTAGTTTTTATGTATATATATATTATTCTCTCAGCAAAATGACTGACCAAGTATCATTATTTCTAACTACAATTGGTTTATAACATAGTATAAGTGTCCAGATTGGCTGCTAATGAAATCACACAGTGTTTTAATATCATGTGCTGCAAACAGCTGCAAGAGACGGGCTTCTGCGCATCAGTCTGAGTATCACTGCGCTAGATACTTGTGTTATTGGGTGGGTGGGAGTCTGTCTTTTACAAGTTTTTAAAAATTCAAATGTATGTTGTTTAAAATTGTTGCATGTCCAATTCAAACTTTTTAACAAGTCCTTGATGTTTCAATTTAAAAGTGACCAGTGGGGCTGAGGCTGTGTCCACTGAGGCTAAGATGACTGCCTTTCCTGATTGGCCATGGCTTTTCCATACATTGTGTGACCCTTGCCCTATGACCCTTTGGCTGACCTTACCGGAAGCCATGACGACAGCAGCCTTTTGCCATTAGACGCAGGGTGATGGTGAGGATTCCAAGGGTTAGACAAAACTGGTTAAACTGAACTAGGTGACTGTTACCTTGCGTGTTTTGTGGCCAACCACCAAAAACCTCATACTGTGATGTAAGTACTTAGCGTAACTAGTAAACGTTTTTGTAAAATGTAGAAATGCATGTAATCAGTTAAGTTTTATATTTTACAATGTTCTGTAAAATAAAACTTAGCAAGGTAAATCTAATAAAGGAGCAGTCACTCTCTAACAGATCTTAGGAGCACAGACTTGTAGGATTTTAGTCTGTTTGATTTGCCATTAATATAGATCATGGCAAAATTGCATCTTTGTTGGAGGTTTAGAAAGATAAAGTCCTACTGCAGTAAATATAATCTGTGTTTAACTAACTTTTTCAGAACATTTAGCTGCCTTCACATTATGAGACAATCTAACTTTCTTTCTTTGCACAATAAAGGTGGGGGTGGTGGAGGCGGTGGATATAGCAGTCGGAGACAATCAGGAAGAGATAAATATGGACCACCTGTTCGTACAGAATACAGACTGATTGTTGAAAACCTTTCCAGTCGTTGTAGTTGGCAGGATTTGAAAGTATGTATTAATGTGAAATCTCTTAATAGAGCCGCTTGTGACTAGCAGAAAGCAATACAAGATTTCATTTTAATTTGAACGTTCTTCATTATTTTGCAGAACTGTTTTGAAATGTAATCAGGCATGGCTGTTTACACAGTTAGTTCTTTGCATCTCTTGAGGTTTGATTTGCAGTGACCTGGTTGCGCTGCATAAACATGAAATGGTTATGTAGCTCTTCTTCTGCTTTCTAAGGATTTCATGAGGCAAGCTGGGGAAGTAACCTATGCGGATGCTCACAAAGAACGCACAAATGAAGGGGTAATTGAATTCCGATCTTACTCTGACATGAAGCGTGCTCTGGACAAATTGGATGGCACAGAGATAAATGGCAGGAAAATCCGGCTGGTTGAAGACAAGCCACGGACAAGCCATAGGCGATCTTATTCTGGCAGCAGGTCAAGGTAACTTTGAAACGCTTGAGCTTTATAGCAAAGACTATTAGCTCTAATGAGAGAGGGCCTGTTATGTGTACTCTTAACGTTAAGAGTAATCATTACCTTTATAATTTGTTGATACTTCAGGGATAAGATGACTCCCAGGGGTCTGGAAGGAATGTTTTTCCATGATGTAACATTGCATAGTTGACCAGGTGCATTATGGGGAGGACGTTTCACCTTCCTCTGAAACATCAAGTATAGGCTACTGACAGATGGTATTCTGGACCTAGATGGACCAATGATCTGCTCTGGTATGGCCACTCCTGTTGCTAAAAATTCTTCATTGTAAGACACTTTGGCTGTGCTAAAGTAAGGGGGGAGCAGGACATACCAGGCTAAAACAAAAAATCTCAAATTGTTATAGAATGTCATAGATACTTTTTGAAATGTCACTAGGTCACGATCTAGAAGAAGGTCACGAAGCAGAAGTCGTAGGAGTAGCCGCAGCAGATCCCGTAGTGCCTCAAAAAGCCGCTCGCGGTGAGTAATTTGTGTGTTTAATGGTGCTTTCTGTTAATCCGTCAATTATTACCTTTAGTTGGTAACTGTTCGTATGTAGAACTGTCATGGGTACATATCAGTTCATGTCGAATAAAGATTATGTTCTTTTAAAGATCTAAATCCAGGTCACGAAGCAAAGATCGTTCACGTTCCAGATCTAAGAGCAGGAAGTCTAGATCAAAGAGCAAATCTAAACCCAAGTCTGACCGGGGCTCCCGCAGCAGATCCAAGGAGAAATCTGAGAAGTCTCACAGCAGGTCTAGGTCCGTGTCTCGCTCTCCCAAAGAGAATGGTAAAGGAGAGGCTAAGTCTAAATCCAGGTCAAGGAGTAGGTCTCGCTCCAAATCACCACAGCAGCAACCACCTGCCAAGGCTCGCTCTGAGTCACCGCCCAAAAGAGCTGCGTCAAGGTCCCGCTCCAGATCTCGTTCAAAATCTCGCTCGCGGTCAAGATCTAGTTCAAGAGATTAAGACTAGAACTCTCCTCTTACTTCGCACACTATTATGGAACATTTTCCTACTTGCCAGGCCATTAATCTTTTATGTTAGTACTTAAGAAGTTGGTTTCTTCTCTTGCAGAAGAGAATGGCCTGAGAACCAAGTAATGAGGCATAAAGGTTTGATCCGTATCTAAATTTGATGAAAAGATGAAGTTGTACAGAAATGTACAAAGCAGGAAAAAGCCCCCCTTTTTGTAGAGATTAAGCTAAACTTTTAATTTTATAGCATTTCAGCAGGAATAACTTATCTGCTGTTGGGTGGAAAGTGGTTTTTTATATTAAGTATGAGGTTTAAGTTCAGGCATTTTGAGAACATTATTTTTCCTAATTTTTTCACTGTTTTAAAATTATGGATTTTAGTAGTTTAATGGGTTATGGCTTGCTACCAGAGGCATGACAGACAGCCTTGTTGAACAGGTCAGTATAGATGATGTGGCTATCTTAATTTGTGGAAGTAGAATGTGAACTGAACATATGGTTGACACAAAACAAGGCAAATTTCAGACCAGCAATAAACTCAATTTAGAGCACTTCAGTTGTGCTGTATCTTAATTCAGCTTGCCAAAAGTTTCTTCCTTTCCCCTTCCCCATAATGATTGTATTAAAAAGCTAATAAAGGTACTATTTTGTAGCTTGACATGATGCAGTATTGCCTACACTCATGAGTAACCAAGTTCACATAATGGAAGTAACATGACTTTTTTTAGTTTCCTTGAATTCCAGGAGACACTCCAATTCTCAGACACAGTGGTGTCTTTCTGGATGTGGTCCATGTCATTAGTGTCTTGTATTGTTTGCAGGCCTCTAAATATTTACCTATTGGGTATGTAAAACAAGCTGCCTTCCCCTACGATTCATTTAACACCCACTTTGCTTCAAAATATGAGAACCACAATCCTGTTGTGTATGAATCTAAACCTATGGGATCTTAATGTATTGGAGCTAGAGTTCTAGTCTTAACAAAAGGCTTTGCTAAACCAGAGTTTGCCAATTCACTAAAATTGTGGAGTAGAATCCATCTCAAAAGCCCCCTTTATAGCTAAATTGATATTTGTAACATGCAATAGCAAACATTAGAACTGCCTTGTAATCTTTATACAATGTGTAGTTTTACTTGTATAAAATTAAATCAGTGACTCAAACTCTTGTGCTTTTATTACAGTATAGCTTAATTCTTTTCTGGCTATATTGTGTTGGATCCACCTCCATGACAAACTGTGGCTTCTTCTGGGGTAGATGCTTACTATGTAGAGAACTCATCAGGTCTCTTGATAAAACAAATGAGATGCGGTAGGAAATACTTCAGTTTATTACACATGGTATTGATCTTACACCAATGTAACTTATTGTCTCTAAATTCCTTGATTGAGAATATTTTAATTGTGGGCAGGGATAAGCATTCAGAAAGCTTCTCTTATGTTGGATGCATCTTGCATCTGCGTATCTGTCCCTGGTGTGTGTTTTGTAGGCATAAGCGACACCTGCAAACAAGGTGATTTCAGCCTGGTTGAAAGTATATCCCTTAAACAAAACCATTTGCTTGATCAATCTTGAAATAGTATTTCTATTCTTTAGTACGACACCAGTGTACGTTAGGCAAATTATTTCTTCTGGTACATTGAATCTCAGCTGAGGTATGAGACTTTCAAGTGGGGAGGGGTGTTGAGGCTCCTTGCTCACAGGGTTGCAATGGTGGGGTGACTGGGCCAAGTTTCAGTTAATGGTATTGCAACCAGGAGCATCAGTTCGCAGTGCTTGCTAGCATTTGCTGCTGAAAATGAGAGAGATTGCTCTGAAAACTTTGGACCTTTGTGGTTAAGAGATGTGCTTTTAAGAGGTTTCCTAGCCCATGGGTGTTCTCAGCAAATTTTTGGATGGCCTCAGAGTGTGGCCACCAGCTCTTGCTGGTGGTCACTCTGTTTTTCCTAAGATACTTAATTTACTTTAGGAAAAACAAAAAAAAATGCACAGATACATGTCCAAATCATTGTAATTTATTTAGCGTTTTTTTTGCACACTCAGTAATAAAAATGTGCAGTTGTCTCTGATCTTTACTGGACTTAGAATAGAAGCACACAGTTTTTTTGGTTGCTTTTTTAAGACTTGCTAACTAGCAAGTCTACTATTGTGAAAAGTGACTGTATATTTAATATCACGTTTCACAGCAGACTTGCTAGGGACAATGGGAGGCTAAAGGAAGCAGCAGGTGATGGGGTGGGTGAGACCAGGGCTGGAGCGTGGGGTTCTGCTTCATGAGTTGGGGCTGGGAGAGCCAGTGGGGGCTAGGGATGATGTGCGGGGAGTGAGACAAGGGCCATGTCTCTGGGGCTAGAACCCAAAGCCCTGCAGGTGAGGGAAGGATCCTGACGCCCATCACTCCAGGAGTGAAACCTGTATCCCACCACCCCTGGGAAGGTGGAGAACTCACACTGGGGCCTGCTCCTACAGTGTTTGTGGCTCCAGAAGGGGTCAGAGACCAGCCCCTACTTGCAGCCCTGGGGGAGGAGTGCTACTTCAACCCCCCAGTCACTACCCAGGATGCTGTGGCCTCAAGAAAAGCCCCTAGGGGCTGCGTTTGGGGAACACTGTCAGCCTATGTACAGTAGACAGCAGGGTCAAAGGACTGTTTGATTTAAAGTAGAATCCCCTTTATTGGAAAACCATGCCCCCAGTTCCATCTAGATAACATTGGAAAGGCTCATTTTGTAAGGGGCTGACTATAGCTCAAGTTGGCCGGGGGGAGGGGGGGGAGGGGTAAATGGGATTGAGAGCCCCTGTTTTAATATAATGTTGCCTCATGCCTTTGGCAGAGGTGACAGACTACTTCAATTTGGCTGTAAGCAGTACCCCTAGTTACTTTGGGATACAGCAGAATTTGCTGCCACATTCACATCCCTCTCACAGAATTGTTCTATAATCTCAACTTTGTAATGAACATGTGTTTTTCCTCCTCTTGATTGTAAGGAGAGTATTGGAGAGATGGGGCATCTTTACTAGAAAGTTTAAAAATGTTAATAGGTGCTGTATGCTAGTATTCCTACCATTGCACTAGCTACTGCAGTTACCCTCAGACTATCAGCACATTGCTCAGATTGTGTAGATAAGTCCTTTGTCTGCCAACAGCTTGACACTTGAGTGTTCATGGTAGACCCTGAAGATGTCACACACACAGCTCAATATTTGGCAGAAACATCCACGCAGTGTGCTTGTCCCACAAATAGTCCCACACATCCCCAGCCATCTAGCTGCCAATCCTAGTTTCCCACGGAATTCAGCTCAGCTTATGCACCCTCAATATGAACACACATCACACAAAGTGAGACCCATGCGGTTAAATGTGATATCAAAGAATAATCCAAAGGCTATAGTACTGAATATTTAATTCAGTTAAACTTTCCATTTTTTAATGTTAGTGAAGCTGCTGTGGAACTTCCCTTCTGAACTGTGCAGAATCCAGAGTCCTTGCTATAGAATGCCATGATATGTGACTGCATAAAGTTATGGTGGTGTTTTAGAATCATAGAATATCAGGATTGGAAAGGACCTCAGGAGGTCATCTAGTCCAGCCTGCTGCTCAAAGCAGGACTAATCCCCAGACAGATTTTTGCCTCGGATCCCTAAATGGCCCCCTTAAGGATTGAACTCACAACCCTAGGTTTAGCAGGCCAATGCTCAAACCACTGATCTATCCCTCCTCTTTCTCTGTTTTAACTTAGTGGAAATTTCTCATTCCTACTGAAATTGTCACCTCAATTGTGAATTGTACTATAACATTGTAATTAGTGTCTTAGAGCAAGTTTTTGGTAACTGATTAAGATAAATTTTCCCCTCTTATACATGCCAGAAAATAAGTGATTTTTCATATGTGTGTTTGGACTTCAAAAATTGAGTTGAAGATGATCAAATAGCAGAAATCTATGCCTTTTTTTGAAGGGTTTTCTTAGCTTTGATGTATTTGGAATTCACACAGCTAAGGAAACAGAGTTGCAAGCACACTTCATTAACAAACACTTGAAACAGTATGCCAGTTCTAGGTTGAAATCTCTTATGGAATCGTCTCACACTGTTTCTCTGTTGGGATAGTCAGGAGAGAATAACCCTCATGAATGAAACAAAATTGAATTAAAAATATTGTAAATCTCCAAGATTAACCAATTGAGGTTGCCTGCAATAGCAGGGACCCTGGACTTGATGACCGAGGAGGTCCCTTCCAGTCCTATCTTCCTATGAACTTTTTAGTATTTAAAAAAATCCCATGGTGCTTGCTGTTTAAGTTGTTACTGGTATTGCAGGCCACCTGAGGGAGACTATAAATTCAGTGATATTTGGATATAGGTATTTCTGTAGCCCCTGCCTCCCGCCATCACCCCATAACCAGGGTATCCAGATGCTAAATGAGAGGGTAACACAATTACTACACTCGTACAACTGTACTGTGGAGCGCCCTTTTGATTTTTATGTAAACACAGCTCACCTGTAGAATTGGGTTGTCTGAGAGTATTGAAAGCCTTGTTTACAACTGGTTCTTCATGTTGAAATAGCTACATAAGCCTTACACAAACATTACGTTGTTAGTGCTAATGGGTAAGTCTGGAGGGATGTAGTAGTTCCATGCTTTTCGTGTGCTGGATGTAGCAATTGTTGCATTTGTAAAAGGCTTTTTCTCAAAGGTAATACTTTGGGTAGAGGCATCCATCTGATGTCCTGTCTTTGTATACAGCAGCACTGAATTGTTTGTCAAGTTTCATTTCATTTATTTTGCAATGCTGTGGCAATTGGAGAATATTCAAATTTTTAGCTATAGAACTTTGGTATTTAGCAATTGGGAGAAGAGAGATCTTTTGTTAAAAAATGAATACTTCCTTCTCTGACCCTTCACATAGGTTGTTAGGGTCATGATATTCTTTCTATATTGCCAAGATGTCCTTCAGCAAAACAGCCTTAAAATGCCTCATTTTTTGCAAACAAAAAGCCAGGCTTTCTTTGTGAATTGTAAAAGTGGCTAACATTGTCACGAGCCTGCCTTTACGTTATTTGCCCATTGCATTTAGGTACTGAGGCAATATTATTTTTAATCTCTTCTTTTAGTATAGGCACCAGCCAGATGCTGTTAGCAGTTTGCTCTTGGAATTATTCTTTGGAATGTCTGCCTGAGACCATTGCAACTTGGTCTTAGTAGCTGATCAAACAGCCAACCTCTCACTTCTTACCTTGCTTACTGACAGTTCTTAACAGCATATGCCTCTTTAGTGGCTTGTGCGAAATGGAGGTGGCTGTCCTACTGTTAGAGAATCACTACCTTCACCATCTGTATTTATCACTACAGAGAGCCTAGCTCAAGAGACTGAATTTTACCATATACTATGTAGATAGATAGAAGGAAATGTAGCGGAGAAGCTACTTCTTTTGTATCTTGCTTGTTCCTTAAATAAACAGAAGAATTCTTCAGGCTCTAAGGCTTACAAATACCTAAAAAAAGTTAAGAAAATAAAGTACTTCAAGCTGCTTGCTTTTAACATTACTGGTAACCCAATGGAATGAGTTTTCCTAGAAATGATTCTTATAATTAGAAATCCTGTTTGAGGGCCGTCTTCAGTAGGTTGTCGTGTGTTTTGCCATTCCAGGAAATCTTCATGGGAAGAGAACTAGAGCTATACCATATTGGTAGCACAGATTTTGAGCAAGTGCAACTTGATCGTGTTAAAAGTTGAAGAAGCTTTTACTTGAATTTTTCTGGGCTAGCTAAAGCTACGCTTGCTGCTCTGATGTAAAAATTTCACCTTGCCTCCAAACAAGATAAATGCGAGTTTTAAAGAATGATGTTTTAGGTAAACCCTATTTGTCAGGTGCTATAATGCTGATGGAAAGATGGAGTCCAATGCATGAAGGGGGAAACGTTAAATCAACCTTACATTTCTACATACGAGACTATCTCCTCTCCTTCCCCTGCCCTCCCTCCCGACCTAGTGAAAGTTGCCTTGGAGTGCTCCTAATCAAGACGAGTTAATTGTATGTAGTAAGGCACAAACCCGTTTGGGAGTGTGGCACAGTGGACTAGGTCCAGAGTCCCTCTGCTAGGGGCCTTAAGCCCTGCCTGTCCCTGACCCAGAATAAGAGCAGCAAGAAGTCCTCCAGGCAGCCTAGACTGGCTGCAGAGGAACAGCCAATCAGGCTGCTGGAGAGGTTGATCGGGGTCCAGAAAGGGACTATATAAGGTAAGCAGTGGAGAGCTGGGAGCTCAGTTGCTGTGTGGAGCTTGAGGAGTGACCAGGTGACTGGCTGGTGGGAAGAGCTACAGTACCATGAACAGCTGACTGGAGAGCTCACTGCAAGTAGGACTGAAGCCCAGGGAAGGCTGCTGAAAACCAGGTGCCTGGCTGGTGGGAAGAGCAGCAGGACCAGCAGAAGGTCAGTGCGGGCAGGCTGAGGCCCAAGGGGACTGGGCACAGAACCTGGCCAAGCCAGCTCGGGTACCAAGATGGGTCCTGCTGGTGTGGTTGCAAACCGAGTCCAGAGAGGCCTGCTGAAATAACACCAGCCGCGATTACTGAGATGGGCCCTAACTGGGTGCTTGAAGGCAGTGCCTCTGGGAGAAGCCTTAAGAGTGACGGCCCCATGCCAGGGCTGTGATAAGAACTTGTCCTGTATACACCAGTGGGGGGGCTTGGCCAGAAGCCGGAGGTGCTGAAGACCTGCCAAAGAACGTCGGCTGGAGGGAGGGACGCGTTCATGGTTGTGGAATCTCCCTGATTGGGTATTTTTAAGACCAGGTTGGACAAACAGCTCTCGCACGTGGTCTAGATAGTACTTAGTCCTGTCTTGAGTGCAGGAGACTGGACTAGATGACCTCTCAAGGTTCTTTCCAGTTCTTTGATTCTATGATACACGTCTACCCTGATATAACATGGGTTTACATATAGCACGGTAGCAGTGGGGCTGCAGCAGCACTTTAAAGAGTCCAGGGCTCTGGCTGCTGCAGTGAGCCCCAGGCCCTTTAAGTCACCGCTGGAGCCCTGCTGCCGCTACCCCAGGGCTCGCTGCAGCAGCCGGAGCCCGGAGCTCTTTAAATCACTGCTGGAGCCCTGCCGCTGCTACCCTGGGTCTGCGGCAGCGGGGCTTGCCGGTGATTTAAAAGGCCTGGGGCTCCGGCTGCTGCAAGGAGCCTCGGGCCCTTTAAATCACTGTTGAAGCCCTGCCACTGTTTACCCCGGGCTGTGGCAGCAGGGCTCCACTGGCAATTTAAAGGGCCTGGGGCTCCCCGCAGCTGGAGCCTCGGGCTCTTTAAATCACCACTGCAGCCCTGCCACCACTACCCTGATATAACGGCATTTCACCTATAACGCGGTAGGGATTTTTGGCTTCCCACGACCAGATTATGTTGGCTAGAGGTGTGTATGACCAAAAAACAAAAGCTCACACCTGACTGAGAAAAGGGGGCTATTGACAAGAGGTGGGTGCTGCCCTGTGAGAAAGAACTGTGTGTGCAGGCACTATTGACAAGAGAAAGGGGGTGCTCACGAGAGGCAGGATCCAACCCCGTTACAAGGTCTTCCAATTCTGATTCTCAGCTGTGTATTAAAGACTTTACTTGTAGTCATTTTGGGTGTAAGAATAATATAAATGCTTTGTAAGCTCTTTGGGGCAGGATTTCTTTTTTACGTGTGTGCAGTGCCTACTGCAAGAAGGCCCCTCTTAACCAAGTGCTGATCTCATGTAAATAATTCCAAAACACTCCAATACAAGTCCTAAAGGTTCCACTATGGATGGAAGGGTAGTATGTCAAATTAAGGCTGTGGAAGAGATCAACAATCTGTGCCAGGCTGAATAATATCCTGCTCTAGGTGCACACTGGTGAATTGATTTATGAAGCATATGGCAGACTGAGCATGCTGCTGGGTTACCACAAAATTGAACAATGACTATCTGAATGTTCTGCAGAAAGATGTACTGGGCCAGAGCGCATTCTGCTACTCTAAAGCAAATGTCTACTGTTTTAAAGTGCTGTTTACATTAAAACTCTACCATATTGGTACATTTATTACAAATCAGTTTTTTAAAAAACATCTAGATATGTTGTTGTAGCTTCTTATTTTGCACACATCAAAGTATTTCACACAGGAAACGCGAAGCCATGGTATTATAACTGGAATGGAACAGGGAGTAGTTTGAAAATCTAATGTACAGAAATATATCAATGGTTTATGAAAAAAGACCCATCTACAAACTTTGCGTATGAAGACTTCATTTCTGAATGGAAGTCAGCTGTTACCCAGTCCTTGCAAGTGTCCTTGAATCCTGAATGGAGATGGGATGTGTGTGAGGTACCTACTTGAATTAATATTTCATACACAGAGTAGCTTTTTGTTGAACTGTTTCCACATTCTGCTTCTCCAAAGTCCAATTGTTATTGGTCTGGCATTGCCAACATTCATGAAATATCTGCATGCTTATAAATCAAAGAGCTAAAGATGGAAAAAGTGGGAGTTTGGCTCAGTGGTCTAGAAGCACTCAATCAGAAGTCCTTACATTCAGGATGTCCTTGAGCGGAAAGTTATGGTGTTAATAAATGCAGAAAGCTCTGGTAATAAAATGGCATGGGTGCAGTTGAAATTACAATACACTGAGCAACACGAAAGGTCAGGCTCCCAGCACAAGGCCAATTTAACCATGTTGCATTTCCTGTCTGGTTTATAGTGTATATTTAATAACAGGAATATATTAAGCTGCACATTTAGGGGAAAAAACGGGGGATAAATATTACTGTGTGTAGCGCTATGAATTAATCGTGCTGTGGGAACTTTTCCATTGCCTGACCTGTGATTTTTATTATTATTATTATACCTGTTAACATTGCAATCACAAACTTTTCTCTTTTTATTTGAAGAGAGGGAGATGAATAAAAATGAGCAGAGCTTAGCAGTTCTTAACTCTTAAAGGCGGCCATGTCTGCACACACATTTGCATTGTTTTAACTAAAGGTGTTTGCTTAAATTGATTAGGTTGAAGGGGTGCAAGTTTGTGTGTGGACACTTTCACGTCAGTTGCATGGGTCATCTGGATTTAGCTTAATCCAGTCAAAGAAGAGGTTAAGCCTAACAACAATACCCTTTTAAACTGAAATCAGTTTCCACTGGTTTTGTTTGTAAACAATCTTATGTAAAGAGTCTAGGTGCACTGACCTATCTAAGAGGTGGTAGACCACAGCAATCAGAACAGTATGTATCACCCAAAAGGTTGTGTGTGGTTGATGCTTTGTGGATGGGTTGTGTGTATACAGTGGAAGTATGAAGGTGTCCATGGCTTTTATGGAAGTACTCCATAACTCAGTCCACTTACACACAAGGTTTTGAAATGCAGCCATTATTCAGTTATATGTATGTCTCTCTTCAGGCCAAGGACTTTATCATCATCTCTTCATGGAAAGTGGTTTTACATATTGGTGCTACTGTAATGTAAATAATTATTTGCAATAGGAAATTTTTAATGACTTCATGAAATAGGCTTAAACATTTCTCAAACATGTCCCTTTGGGCAGGACTCAAGCGCAGAGGATTTCAGCCCCAAATTAGTTATTGAAAAGTTCTGAGCAAGTGAAAAGATGGTCATAAATGTCCTGGGTGAGTGAAGACTTCTGGCGAGGAGAGGGGCAAATTTAATAAGACACATTAGTATCCCAATTCTGGCCTCAAATGCATGCAATTCTGATTTCTCCTATGAATGGGAGGGTAGAATTGTGTGTATGCGCATGCACTATTTAACAGGTAGGAATGCAATAGGATCATGGCTCATCCCACTGGTGTAGTAGTAACCACATATAATTGCACCAGGCTGGCTGAGTTGTGCTCTGATATAGTTTTTGCATTATTAAACTCCTAGCCGGGCAGTTTTTTTGCTACTGAAAATGAGGTGGTTGTATAAAGATGTGATGTAAGGTGAAAAAACTGCTACATTTTGTGCTACATTTGTGTTCCTCAGTCTTCTGTGTATTTCAGCCTCCTCAACGACACTGTGTAATGTCAAAATGAAGAGAAAAGGGTGTAGCAAATAGTCACTCCCAAGTGTGCTGAGCAGTGAACTCAGTGAAAAATTGCTCAATGAGTGTGAGGGGCAATACTCACTTACATGCTCCTAGGGGAATTCTGCACCACACATTAAAATTCTGTGCTCAGTGGAAAATTCTGCATATTTTATTTGTCAGAATATCACAGTATAATCACGCCAGTTTCAGTTATTTTGGTAGTTTATTTCAAAATACCTGTCAGCAAGCATGTTTGTAACAATACAAAACAAAAAACCCTCAGGAAATTTTTTTTGACAGATTCCTTACTAGCTGTATTAACACATAACTTTCAATAATTAATTTAATACTGAAGCATATTTCCCATAGCCTTCAGAAGCAATGTAAAGGCTTGGGGGAGTCGGGATAACAGAGGAGCTGAGGGTGCTGCAGCCCACCTCCCGTTCAGTCCCTGGCTCAGTGCTGTCACCTCACTACCTCCGGAGCCCACACCCCAGTCTGTGACGGGCCCATCAGTCCCACGTGCGCCAATCTGTCTGTCCCTTGCCTCACCTGGCTGGTTGCCCTCTCTTCTGGCACCATAGCAGCTCCTGGTGGGTGAATGGTGTAACTGCAGCGCTTCTGCAGAATCTATATGCTACAGATGAGAAAAAATCTGTAGGAGGACATGAATTCTGCACCTGTCTGGTGCTGCAGAATTCCCCCAGGAGTAAAGACTTGCAGATTTATAGTTGCCTGATAATATTCCGCTCCTCTCCCTCTCCCGCTCCCCGGTGGTAGATGGTGCAATAGGACTAGTAACTGTCCTCATGGATATCTAACCTGATAATGATAGTTACTGCTAGTATGGTGTTTGCCCAGCTCTCACTGCTCCCCTTCTGAACTAAACTAGGGAAACATCAACGGACCATGCAGGAAATTTAGAACAAAGCAATTTGAAAGAGCCTAATAAAACATGTAGCCTGGATCTGTTAGTTAGTAATGCTTCCTCTTGGGTTGACAGTGTAACTGCAATGTGTAAAGATTTTGGACATCGTATTTCACCATTTTGATGCCCAGGAGGGAAGAGACTTTGTAATAACATCTGTCTTACATATAACTTTTTATCCATATAGCTCAGTGCTTTGCAAAGGAAGTATTGTTATCCCTGTTTTACAGATGGGGAAACTGAAGTATGGAGTGAGATAACTCAGTAATATACCTGACTCTTAGCTAGAACTTTTTCATCCATAGTTCTCAAAGTGCTTTCCAATAGAGGGCAGTAACATCATCCTCATTTTACATCTGGGGAAACTGAGGCAGGTGGTGGAAAAAGTCACCTAGTGAGTCAGTGACAGAGCCAGGAATAGAACCTAGGGCTCTTGAGTCCCACTCCAGACTAGAATCACATTACTTCACATCTCATACAGCTCTATGCCATCCCTCATTCTCTAGCGAGAGAGGAAGTGACGGGGTGGGGGAGAGTATGTCAAAGGCAGACACTTAGGGGGTGGAATGTTCAGTTTTACACTTTTCCCGTGCCACCAACATTTTGCCATAGGTCACATCTCCCTCTGTCTCCCAGCAGCTTGTGGGCAGAAGGGAAACAGAATGTGAGCGGCTAATTGGAATGGAGTCCCAGACTTGGTGGCTAGCAGGAGGAGTGATCAAACAAGTGTCTTCACTGGTGAGCAGGAAAGAACGTGCAGGGTGCGCTGCTGCCCCCAGAGAGAAAAGAAGGAAAGCTATCCCACGCAGAGCTCTCTGGTCTGGGGTAGTAGCTGACCAGCAGCTTTGTATCTGATAGATCGATGGCTGTGTCCATAGAAGTTGGACAGTCTACATAGAGAGGGTGTGTTCTTACCACCTGTTAGCAGGTGGAAATAAGGAGTGTGGAGGAGTCTAGAGTTTTCCTTGTTTAAACTACAACATCCTGGTCCCTGCTGGGATTTTACCATCTCATGTTAGGTAGCATGAGGTAAGAACATGTCTGTTTTCCTGGTGAGACAAGGCCAGAGAGAACTAGGCTTAGCATGTTTGAGTGGCCCTAGTCAACTATTTTTTAGCACTTCTGTCCCAAATATAACTGATTTCTGTCCACCATGATCACTTCACTATGTACAGCTGCTCAGACACTGCAATCAATATCATATGAATGTCTAGAGGCATATGCAATGTTCTTAAAAGCCCATTAAAAGGCTAACCTTCACTGTATTTACCAACAGTTTAACAAGTTTTCCAAGGCTCAGGTAAGCTGAGAAATATGATTGAAATAGAGCCTTGGAATAAGGATGAAAACAATTTGTCTCTTCAGAGGGTGGCTGGAGGGCAACCAAATTGTAAATATGAATATTATATTTAGTTTTGCATCTCATGTGAAAATATCCCCTACTGTACACTCAATCATTAGCCATTCAGAAGGCTCTGAGGGCCCCATGCCACTTCCACTTCAGTCAATGAGATTTGTGCCCTTATCTTCAGTGGTTCAGGTCCTATTTGCGGTGATCATGTTAAATTAAAACATCCACTCTAGAATTGTGTGTTACATCCATGTCAATAACAGAAGAATGCATTGAAGTTAATGTCATGGCCCATCCCAGAGGAATTCTTACTAAACATTGTCCCGACTGCTTGCAGACTGGTCTGCCCAATTAAATCCAGTAGCACTGAGTTGGGGGTGTGGGGGTGTGTAAACAAGCAAAAGCCCCTAGAAATCTTATAGACTATTTTTAATCAGTAAATCCCAAGGCATTTTACCAAGGGGCTCAATATGATTATCTCTATTTTAAAGACAGGGAAACAAGCACTTACCAAGGTGAAGTAACTTGCCCAATGTAATCCAGCAGGCCAGTGGCAGAGCAAGGACTAGACCTCAGGTCTCCTGAGTCCTGTGCTGTATTCGCTAGGCCTACTGAGGTCTCACTGCTTCCCGTTCTTAAGTGTCTGAAATCATGATCCTTCATGGTAAACTGCATTCCAGGAACATGATGCTTTTTGCACGTGTCTTGCTAGCTGTGAGGGTGGAACGTTCTGTCTATTCATGAGTCAGCTTCTCTCAAAGTGACTGAGTCGACTCTTTCTCCCCGAGTTGAAGCTATATGTGAATCCCCCAGTACAGTAAAGCTGGCAGAACAAGCAGCCATTGCTACAAATAATTTACCCCTGTGACACTGAAGAAAAAAAAAAAAAGGAAGAGGAAGAGCCTATTTAAAGTCCTGAGTGCATTAAGCCAACTGCAATGATCAGCTCTGATTAGTTCATCAAAATCCCTGAACTGGGTCTCTTGTTCTTTTTATGAACAGATGAAGATGTTGGGGTGTGTAGGAGGAGCTATGTGATTCTGTGCTCCTGGGGATGCAAGACTGACAGGATTACCAGAGCCAAGGGCTTGCTTCTGCTCTCCTTGAAGTGAGTGGGAATGTTGCCACCGACTTCAATGGAGCAGGATTTGGCCCAGTATGAGGGAAGACAGTGCAAGCTTCTCCTCTTTTGTTCTGCGAAGGCACCTCAGTGCTAGTATCTGTGCCAGGCCTGGTCTCTCAGACAGGTTTGCCAAAGCACCTTGGGCACTGCTACTCCAGTCTGGAATCTTTCCCAGGCGGACTTCCAGTTCTGCCTAAGTAATTGGTGTCAGAGTTTTATAATGGGACCAACCAAGGACTTGCTCCTGCACAGTGCTCTGAGCAGTCCCTAAATGCTCGAGCGCTGGAAGTTAAAGCGTGCTGGACTGGGACCAGCATGTTCATCACGTCGCAAGTCAAGCCCCAAATTCCTCCCACAAGTGAGTTAAGCCGAACAGACTCTTCCCACTCAATCTCCCCCAGGATTATTACATGTTTATTTTAAAAATTTGAAGTGATTGGAGAGCTGCTCCAAGGTGTCCGCTTGGCAGCCCCAGAGAGTGAGTCCTCTCTCTCTTTCCATTCCCAGCACAGGAAACAGAAGCAATATGGTCTGTTTGGTTCAGCCTGGACCTGGAGTGACCACATCTGAAGTTCAATGTCCATGGCCCATTCCGTCTTTTCCCATTCAGCTGCCAGCCTGAGGGCCCAATGAACATAAGAACAAAGGCCATACTGGATCAGACCAAAGGTCCATCCAGCCCAGTATCCTGTCTACCGACAGCGGCCAATGCCAGGTGCCCCACAGGGAGTGAACCTACCAGGTAATGATCAAGTGATCACTATCCTGCCATCCATCTCCACCCACTGACAAACAGAGGCTAGGGACACCATTCCTTACCCATCCTGGCTAATAGCCATTAATGGACTTAACCTCCATGAATTTATCCTGTTCTCTTTTATACCCTGCTATAGTCCTAGCCTTCACAACCTCCTCAGACAAGGAGTTCCACAAGTTGACTGTGTGCTGTGTGAAGAACTTCCTTTTATTTGTTTTAAACCTGCTGCCCATTAATTTCATTTGTAAAAGCAGCAGAGAATCCTGTGGCACCTTATAGACTAACAGACGTTTTGGATCATTTGGTGGCTCCTAGTTCTTATGGGAACAAACAAATAACTTTTCCTTAGTCACTTTCTCCACATCACTCATGATTTTATATACCTCTATCATATCCCCCCTTAGTCTCCTCTTTTTCAAGCTGAAAAGTCCTAGCCTCTTTAATCTTGCCTCATATGGGACCCATTCCAAACCCCTAATCATTTTAGTTGCCCTTCTCTGAACCTTTTCTAATGCCAGTATGTCTTTTTTGAGATGAGGAGACCACATCTGTATGCAGTATGCAAGACATGGGTGTATCATGGATTTATATAAGGGCAATAGTATATTCTCTGTCTTATTCTCTATCCCCTTGAGCAGCTGCTTTCTGTAATGCACCTGCCCAAAAGGAACTGCACTGACACCACAGGTCACCATCAGATAGGAATGACTTTCAGTTACTATGACCTGGGCTGGATTTGAATTGGTGACCTAGAGATTAACCATTGTGGTCTTCAAGCCCTTTTGCCACCCACTTCTTCAACTAAGTCACATTTGAGCCTGAGTCTGAGGAGATTTAAAGAGTAAATATTTTATTTGTCACAGGGACACTTGCAGTATATGAAACATGCAGAACTCCCTGATTACTTCATATAGCTTTGCTTAAGTAGGTGAGACCTATGCCAACCAAATGTCCAGCACTAGAGAGCTGCATGATCAATGCAGAAGCTTCATGGCTTGGCAGCTAGGAAGATGTTTGTTCCTTGTCCTTTACGATGACTTTCAAGCACATCAGTTTCAGCCGTGTCTTTCAGCAGCAGCAAGGCAGGCAGAGCAGACTGGAGTCTGTGCAAGTACATGAAAGAGGGAATCTCTCCATGCTATTGCACACAGGGCAAAAGGGAAAAAAAAGCAAAGCACATAAGCCTGGGTTTTGATATTTTTTGTAACACATTGTCAAAGAACACAGGGAAACTGGTTAATTGCATTCCATTTTGGTACAAAAATGGGTCACAGTCCTTATCACTCAATACTGTTCCCAAATGACTTTTAGATAAGCATGAACGAAGTGACAATTTTTTAGTAGAGGGATCCTGTTACTAGGCTGTCCCTTGGTGGATGAATATATCTAGGTCACTGGGTCTGAACTTTGCTGTTATGTTCTGCAACAAAAGTGTAATTTCCAGTTCACATAGATGTACATTTGCTAGCTTTGACCTAATCCTTTTGTGCATCCCACAGAGTCCTTGGCTTTGATGCCTTGTGGCAGTGAGTTCCACAGGTTAATTAAGTGTTTGTGTAGTATTTCTTTCCCTCAATTTTTAATTTCATTTTTAATGTGCTTTGCTTTCTTCCTGTATTATAGGAAAGGGTAAACAGGAGCGTCTTATTCACCTTCTCTCTACCATTTCATTACTCTATATGTCTCCATAATGCCTTCTTAATTGTTTCCTGACTACATTAAACTGTCACTATTTTTTCAGTCTTTCTTCATATGAGTCTCTTCATGTCTCTCATAATTTTTATCTTCCATTTCTGAACTCCTAATATCTCATAGCAAGGAAGGACTGGAAGAAACCTTAAGAGGTCATTTAGTCCATCCCTGCCCATGCTGAGGTAGGATTAAATGTGCCCAAATCAGCCCAGGCAGATGTTTATCTAACATGTTCTTAAAAACCTACAATGTCGGGGATTCCACAACCTCCCTTGGAAGCCTATTTCAGTGCTTAGCTAGCCTTATAGTTAGAATGTTTTCCCTAATATCTGACCTAAATCTCCCTTGCTGCAAATTAAGCAAATTGCTTTTTGCCCTACCATTGGTGGATGGAGAACAACTGATCGCTGTCCTCTTTTTAGCAACCTTTTACATTTTTGAACACTGTGTCTCCACTCTTTCTTCTCTTCTCTGGTGAATAGGTGTGATTAAAATCTGAATAAAAATTTAAAATGTCAACATTTCTATTGCAATATCTGAAACACTAGAAAAATTTGTGGTGAAAAGCCCACACCACCCCTTTTTTTTTCCTTTAAACCAACAATAGAATTAGTTGAAATTTTCATTAATTTAAACATTTTGAAAAATTTGATTCTTTGTTGCTAATTTCAAAACAAAAGGTATTGGAGGGGTGTAAAAATGTGAGTTTCTATCTAATATTAGAGTGGGTGCCCAAGACTGAACACATTATTCTAGGTAAGGATGCACCATTGATGGATATATACCATTATAATATTTTCAGTCATATGTTTTTCATCTCACTCCTTATGCACCCTAACATTTTGTTTACTGTTTGTGACCACCACTGTGCAACATATTCCTATTATTTAAAGACACCTACCTACTCCAAACACAAGATCTAAAAAAACAAAACAAAAATCTTAGTTGCTGCCTTTGTCTAAGTTCCCAAGACACACCAAACAAGACCCCTCCAAACTGAGAGACCAGGTTGATATTTTTCTCTTACACAAGCAGAGTACAACAGTCAGTGATTTTTGACAGGTTGATTTGATTTTGAAACACGTTCCTAGTGCTTCCAGTTTTCCCCTACTTCAGTTTAAAACGATCTCGTCACTAAATGAGTGAAACTAACGGTTATTTATTGTTTACAATAGCCAAGCTTATTTGGAATAGTGTCTTTTGAATTCGTATGTAAAGGATATTATTAATACAGGACAACCACTTAAGCATTCATGTTGGAAATATTCAAGCAGATCTTAAAAGTCTGACATCGCTAGTGATTAGTGTATGTTTTATGTTTCTGTGAGGAGATTATCTCGCCATTTCACTCTAATTTTCCGAATATTCCCCTGCCCTAGGTTCAAGGGGAAAAAAAAAAAATCCCCGATCCAAACCCAAATGTAAACTGGATTCCATATGTATTTTTATCTCCACAGTTGTTATAGCAACCAAAGTTCTAAACCGATGCAATCACATTCCAAAATAATGTGATGTGATTAAAAATTGACACGGGCGCGTCGAAGAATAAACGTATTGCGTTGTTATGGCAACCGGAAGAGTTAAATTCTGCCTGCTTAAATTTAAATCTGCCAAATTATCTGAAAAACCTGGAGAATTTGCTAACATGGCCATGGAGATTAACCTCCGCACTGGAGTCTATTTAGAGAAAAGCCAGCAGCAAAATTAACGGTCGAATCGCTTTCTCGTTTGCCGTGTAAACCTACTCAGCCTCATTATTCTGATTACACTCCGCTTTCCAGTGCAGACCGGATTCGGGCAGGGACAGTTGCGGATTTGCATTTCCTTCAACGCTGCCTTTCAGCCTCGCCCCTGATGTTCCTGCCCCTACATAAGCTATAGGGGTTCGTACATTTCTCTCCACCGCTGCTTCCGAAGGGGAGGGGAAGCAGACAAGACTGCAGAAGGACGGGCTGGTTTTGGTGCTATGGACGCCAAGCCTGTAAAGCCCAGAGGCTGCTAGTCTCTCAGACGCTCCACCGCCCCTGTACCAAGCCCATTCCTAGCAAAAACTCCAGGATCCCATCCGTGATGATCCTGCAGCATGTTCCAATAAGCATGGTCGCCGTTATACAGAAGGTAGGGTCAGGGCAGAGGTCGTGTGATGCTTGAACGCAGCAATCCTTGCAAGTTCAAAGGGTCGGAGCTCTTTAGTCGCTGTGACAATTGGAGACATCTTTCTTCCCCTTCCACCCAAGGCGGCGGTTGGCCGGTCACTCACACCCGGGGAGTCAGCATGGGCATTGTCTTGAAAACAACAGAACTTCAGTGGTGACCTCACCACCTTGGATGCAACTGTGACATTGGCTGCATGGCACATTTGACTCAGAGAGAGAAATTCCCCCATGTCCTATGCTTCTCTCTGCTAGTTAGGCAAGCTGTTTTTTAATACCATGTTCCTGTGGGACCAGGATGGCTGCCCGTTGGCATGGACTTGAGCAAGAAGCCAGCCAGGACAACGTTTACTTTCCCACTCTGGACATTTATTCTTTTCAAAAGGTGGGGAGGGATTCTGGAAAGTTCGCTCCACTTGCCATCCAATTAAAGGGGCCAAACTTTGCTCTTAGATATGTCAGTCTAACCCCACTAGCGTCAGTGAGCTTTGCCTAGTGTATCTAAGAGCAAACCGTGACCCCCCCAGATACCACATACCCACAGTCAATGTATGACTGTCAGTCACACTTAAAATGCAAGCAAATATTTATAAACCCAATCCCCTTTTTCAGTGGCTAACCTCTGTGGCTGGCGCTCACCACCCAGGTGTTGCTCACAAGTTCCCTGCAGCTTCCAAAGGGTTCTAGAAGAGTTAGAAATCCTGCTGCCCACAGCCATCAGATAAGTTAATATAATGGAGTTCACCAAGTGGTGGCTTGCTGGATACATCTAAATCAGGCTGGGCAAACTAAGGCCCAGGGGCCACCTCCGGCCCTTCAGACAGACCTTGAGCTCCTGCCGGGGAGCGAGGTCTGGGCTTGCTCTGCTCTGGCGTTCCAGCCAGGGAGTGGGGTCGGGGGCTTGCCCCACTCCCTGCATGCTGTGGCTCGGTGCAGCTCAAGGAAGCAGCAGCGTGTCCCCACTCTGGCTTCTATGCGTAGGGGCAGTCAGGGGGCTTTGCATGCTGCCCCTGCCCCTGCCCCAAGCACCGTCTCTGCAGCTCTCGTTGGCCAGGAACCAGGGCCAATGGGAGGTGCAGGGATGGCACCTGCAGATGGGGCGGTGGCAGAGCCACCTGGCTGCACCTCTGCATAGGAACCGGAGAGGGGACATGCCACTGCTTCCAGGAGCTCCTTGAGGTAAGTGCTGCCTGGAGCCTGCACCCCTGATCCCCTCCTGCACCTCAACCTCCTGCCCCAGCCCTGACCCCCCTCCCACCCTCAGAACCCTTCGGTCCCAGCTGGAGCACCCTCCTGCACCCCCTCATCCCCAGCCCCACCCCAGAGCCTGCACCCTGAGCTGGAGCCCTCACCCCCTCCTGCACCCCAACCTCCAATTTTGTGAGTATTCAAGGCGTGACACACAATTTCCATACCCAGATGTGGCCCTTGGACCAAAAAGTTTGCCCACCCCTGATCTAGATGGTACTCTCTATTTTGCCATGGAAGAGCACTCCATATGAGATAGCCCTCCCATGTCAATTAGAAACCAAATAGATTGAAGGTCAAAAGTATAATTGGGTTCAAAAAAGAACTAGATACATTCAGGTAGGATAGGTCTATCAGTGGCTATTAGCCTAGATGGTCAGGGATGCAACTTTATGCTCTGGGTATCCCTAAACCTCTGACAGTCAGAAGCTGGGACTGGACAACAGGGATGGCTCAGTGGATAATTGTCCTGTTCACTCCCTCTGAAACATCTATTTAGCACTGGCAACTGTCAGAAAAGAGGACATCAGCCAGATGGGTCATTGGTCTGACCCAGTAAGGCTGTTGTGATGGATCGAGAATGGGTTTGGGTGGGGTTATTCTAAATGTAGGCTCCATAGGTTCCTGTTTATAACAACCTGCACATTTTAGGCAGCATATTTTGACTCTCCTGTCTCCTTGTTGCAAACTACCACCCTCAATAGCAACACAAAATACACTGCTGACGACCAGGGAGCAAACAGACAGAGGTTAGGGTACCTTTTATATGAAACATGGACTTTAAAAAAAAAGAAAAGAAAGGGCGATGGAGCTGATACATTTATAATTCTAATTAATTAGGTCTACATTTAACCCTGATCTTTAAAAAAAACCAACCCAACAACAAGAAAACCATCAAAATATGGATGTGCTGAGCAGCAGCAGTCCCCCTGGCAGAGAAAACCCTCTTGCACGGCAGCTTCGGAGGGGTTAATAGCTGGTTAATATTTATATAAAACGGGGATTGCAGCGTGGATAACACACGTCTCCCTCCCCCCAGCCCACCCCACTCTCGCTCGCTCGCTGTATATTAAATATGCTTTGCTTGTCAATTTCTTAGCCAGTGCATTTCTGCAGGGCAGGCGGCCCCGCCCCCCCGTGTGCGCAGGCGCGCAGCAGCCAAGGTTCCCGCAGGCTCAGCGTTCAGTGACCACAGGCTGATTATTGTAGGTAAGGAATCAGATAAGAAAGTAATTTATAAACCTCTTTAAATCATCAGAATGCACCCGGGAAAGGGTGTGCGCCGTGCTATGCCCACCTGTGCACCTGGTTTGCATGCAACGCATTGCTTTGAAAATTGCATTGCCTTTGCAACTAGCTCCTCTTACCAGCCTTTTGGTCTATTTTTTGGTACTGTATCTTTTGGGAACCAAATTTTGTAGATTTTTATTGGAGTTTTCCTTTTGCAATGGGCAGAGCAATAGAACAACTCAAGAGGAGAGGAAATCAGGAGGCAAAGGGGTTTGGCAGGGACAATGCGAGTGCTTGCAACCCCGAGATGCTTTTTGTATTCCATGTTTAAAGTGAGGGAGGGTTTCTTTTTTTAACCCCCTTCCTACCCCCCAAGATAGGCGAATGAGTTGAAGAGTTTGAAAGGAAGCGAGACAGGAGGGAGAGGGAGAGAGGACAGGGGAAGGTTTGCGATGAGTTCGGAGGGGAGAAAATGGGTCATTTTTGCAAACTTTCTCCTTCGTGCAATTTCCGCTCCCCAAATTAAAGGAATTTCTGTTTGTGCAAGAGAATTTTTTTAAAAAAGAAAGAGGGAATTCCGCCATTTTGATGTTTAAAAAAAAAAATTAAAGGCTTTTCGGAATGAAGGGCTGATGGGCAACCCGATGCTAGCCCAAGCGCCTAGATGTGGGGGCAAATGCAGGCAAGGCTGAGAGCAGCAGGCTGAGCAAAGGGGGAAGGGGGGGCAGGGAATGATACTCCCCCCTTGTTTATTTTTTGCTGGAGATTCTTGAAGTGAAGATTCTCTAGGAACAACTCTGCAGATCATGTGGCTGCATCAAAGCGCTAGATAAGCAGCAGCGTGTGTAGGTCCTTCATGAAAGGTCCCAAGGTTGTTTTTTGGGAGGGAGGTGTGTTACTGTAATCTCTTTCAGGTGTGGGAAAGATCAATTCTGGGCAGTCAGACCTGGATTTTTTCCTCCCCTGTTGTAGCAGAGGATTCATAACCTTTTTGGTCCCCACCCCCCCAACTTGGTATTTTGTCTAAGTGCCGTTAATATGCAGGGACAGGTTCAGTGTGTAAAAAGATTGTTGCACTTGCTCACATTTTAATTCTCAGCTGGCTGGCAGGAGAAGGCGGGGTGAAAGGCTGCTGTGCTAGCATCCTTGGAAATGTGTGCCTGGCAGGCTATATATTTGTGAAAGGCAAGGGGGAAAATATGTCTGTGTACTGTACTGAAGATACTGGCGGGCTGGGCATTTGCTGTGAATAAATGGAGAGCCCTTCCTCCTGGAGGAGTGAGCCTAGATTAGAACTGAGTCAGAGATGTGCTTCACACTGGATCACACAACTATTATAATAAAATATCCGACATGGAGCCCCTAGTAAATCAGAAGGTGGAATATAGAGCTTGCTTTGGACCATTTTATGACTGACATTTATGTGTAATAAAGGCATTTTTCCTGCACAAACCATTACACCAAGCATGGGGGGGGGGAAGGGAGGAATATGATACAAGTGCATTAAAAACAAAAGCATATGTCAGGGTATATTGTTTGTTATTGGAGAGCTGCTGCACTATTTCCTCCTGTGGTTATATGGGGAATGTAAGTCTGCCAGGCATCCTCACAGTGACTCCTGCTGGGGGGTCTATGAAATTGTGGGCTCCTTGTTTCTCCCCTGTTCCCTGTGGTGACTTCTGTTGTGGGTTTTGGGGCCACAGGAGCAGTAGTTTGCACAGTCAATTGATGCGCCTGCCTTATTCCAAATAGTGACTCCTGCAGGAAGCCACTGGAACTGGAGAACCAATATACTTTGCCTTCCTGCACTGTTCCCTTCAGTCACTGCTGCTGGGAGAGGCCAGAACGGGAGCTTCCCTGTGTCCTGTGCCGCTGTAGTGATTCCTCGGGCATGCTCTGAGGCCGGAGTGGCCAAAGAGTCCCTCCAGTGCTGCTGTACAGCTTTGCAATTTTCCTCTTTACTGGCGGTTTTCAAATCTTGTGTGAAACCCCGCTGTACGGTGCTTGAACACTGGGGCACTGCACAGCCTGAGTGACATAACAAGCGCCACGCGGAATCCAGGAAACCAGTTCAGCCTTCGTCTTCATCCATCCTGCGAAGGCATAGCCCAGGCTGCAGGAAAAGGGGCCGTGAGTTTAGGGCAGTATTTGGATTTATTTCTCAGCTGTTTCACAGAAAAATAATGGGTGAACCCTGGAAAATGTGAACATTTTTTTGGAATATTTGTGGACAGTGTTTCCCATCCCCTTTGATGCATCTACCCAGTGAGTAGGTGTATGTTTTAATTCCATGTGAAGTCAGTGGATTGTACCTTTTTGGCAAAGTACAGCGCCTCCTGCTGGCAGAGGCTGGATCTGGAGTAGCTGCAAGCTTACCCACAACCAGTGCTCCTGCCCTGCTCCATGCAGCAACTCCTGCTGGGAGATGCTGAGACTGCAGTAGTGGTGAGCTCCCCTACAACCAACCCTTTTAGACCAGTTCCTAAAGTGACTCTTATTGCAAGCGGATGAACTTGTTGTCAGAAAAACACCTGATCCAAACAGCAGCCCTGCCTGTGTCATGCAGCCTGCACTGGGATGTTAAGAATTCCTCCAAACACTGAGCATCTTGGGAGAGGTGAGAGCAATTAAAAAGTAAAAAACAGAGTTGTTGATGTTCATAAGCTGGGGTGTGCCCCTGTAGGACACCCCAGATCAGTTGGCCGGGATGACCCACTGGAATATTACATTAGTTACACTGAAAACTTAACCCACAGTTTGCACAGCTCATAAGTATGTAGAAGTAACCCATGCTAGCTCAGCACAGCGCTCTGTCCCTGTTAGTGGCTGACCCACTTTGAGTCTGCTTCAGCTAGCGTAGCCGGGTCCTTTAGCTCAGACGGTACAGAAGTTCGTGTCTATAGAGCTACAAGTCTGAGTTCAAGGCGTGATGCCAAAGTCCTATCCAGAGATGTCGTGCTAGGAAGTCCACAGGGTAAGAAGTGTTTCTGACCCAGAATTTACTGGTTTTGTTTCTTTTGTTACGTTCATGCATTTGTTTCATTAGTGGCACTTCTGAAGCTAGTGCTGAAGGTAGCAGTCTTTCTGCTTGTCTGTCTCCCACTGGGTTCTGTGCTCTGGCCCCCATTAGGTAAATTAAAATATACAATGCAAATAACAGTCCAGTATAATAAAGGACTTTGAGATGTAAATATAACAAGGATGACAGAAATAAACCCAACACACTCCAGCCCTCCCCTTCCCTAAAAGCTTGGGGAAAACAGAGTGGGTTTGGTGGGAGCCCCAAGATTAGCAAATCCATGTCTGATCCAAAGCGGGAGTAAATTGCACACTTGTGAAACTCAGGGCCAGATTTGATAAGGCAGAGAGAAGCCAGAGATCCACCTGCACTTGCATGATTACACACAGCCATGCAGTTACTGCCATTGGGCATCTGCGTATGCAAAGGGGTGTCTCAAGGTCTAAGCTGCCAGTTCATATATGAAGCTGCAGGATCTGCAACTGCTTGTGCATTTTTGTGAGTGGACCCTGTTCTTCAGCAATCTGGCCAGGGCAGTGCAGGAACCAGCTGTATCTCATCAATCATGCGTTGCCAATCCTTGCAATTTTATCATGAATCTTCTGCTGTTTGGTGCTTTTCATAAAGCCCCAGCTCCTGGAGGCAATTGATTATGTGATAATCTCAGCTTCCATTTAAAACAATGGAGGGTTCCAGCTCCCATGGTTATGGAGTAAAATATCACCAAAGAGCACCCTAAAGGTTCAGGAATCAAGAGGTAAATGAAAAGGAACCTCATGATTTTTAAGACAATCTCATCATTTATTTGTGGCCAGATTCTTGATATTTTTGAAAGCTTGGGGTTGGCAATAGCCATGCAGGACCAGGCAGCCTGTGCCTTCAAGGGTGAGGAGGCCTTGGGCTAGCCAGCCCTGTTCAGTCAGCCATAATTAGCTACCTCCTGGCCTAAACGGGCAGGACAAACTGGGGTCAGATGGCAGATGAATAAACACCTGGGCCTCATCAAAGGGCAGAGAAGTTAGCGAACCACAGGGAAGCAGGGCTTAGAAGACGCAGAGGAAGTGGATGACAGAAGCAGCCTGGGGGTCAGCACTCTGTCCCAGGGCAGAGAGGTGTAAAGGGAGCCCAGAGGGCTGAACAGGACTCTTGTTACCCTGGAAGGGGTTACATTATAGCTGAGGCTAAGCCGTGCCACCAGCTCCCACCTGTATGGGGTTGAGGGGGCACACCTAGGAGGGGGAAATTAGGGTATGGTGTATGTGCAGTGTCCCATTTGGCCAACAGGGGGCACAACAGGTGCAGGCATGCTTGTGACACTGTGGTAGCTATACAAAGAGTTCACACTTTCTGCAGAGCTTTATTCCTGATGATTGACTATTAAAGCCCATTGGAAATTAATTTTTGGTCTCAGGCTGGGTCATAAGCAGCGTTTCTTCTCAGCAAAATGGCTGCTTCTAGCACCTCCACAAAACACTTCGGTACTTGCAGTTCTCCTAGGTTGGCTATTTCGCTTTGTCCTCCCGGAGGCTCTAAGCAACAAGACATTTCAGGGATATATTTGTACTTTGCAAATTTCCCCCAGACTTCACTGTGGTTGGGGATGTTGAATTACAACAGAATTTGGGCCAGTCCGTGTATGAACAATACAGATGTTTACTGGGAGAACCCTGCAGCTAGCAATGGCCCAAGGTGCTGGAGTAGCTAAAGCTCAGTGGAAAATTTATTTCCATTTTTTTAAAAAGAAAAATGGAAACCTTTGGAGGTGAAAACTTTCGTGGACATTTTTCCCCCTATCTTTCACTCACTCTCATGGTAACATCAGGCCCAACGCTGGTTCCTTAGCAGGTTTCCTCATTCCACCAACCATGTTTTCTTGGTCTCTTAAGTGGTCAAGATAGGAGTACCTGTAGCTTACATTAGGCCAGTGATTTAAGAGGTGTAGTGCTAATTGTTATTCTGGTGGTTCTTGCTGGATTGGCTTTCTGTTTGTCTGTCAGATTGTCTGTGCTTTCCCACAACACTCAGTACCAATTGGGGGAGCTCTACTCTGCATGGGGGCTAATCCATGGCTGACCTGAGGGGAGAGCAAATGCCACCTGTGTGATCCAAAGAGCCAGTTTTCATGCACTCGCTGCATGTGCTGTATGCAGTACAGGATTGTCAGAAACAAAAAATCCATGTTTTTGAAAACCCTGCCTGTTCTGTGCAAAGCTTTAGCAATAATGTGGAAAGTTCTTAAAAACAAAAGACCTTCCATTTTCTGTGCGTCTTATAGTGCAAACCTCAGAGAAATACAGTGCTAAATAAAGCCTAGAATATGCCACATCCCCTCAGCTCAATGAGCTTAGTAACGACAACAACAACACATCGTGGTTAGTAGTACTGAATCAAAGTGGAACTTCTATAATAATCAAGGGTTTGGGGCACAATCCTGCACCCACTGAATTTATGTTTTGCCGCTGGCTTCAGTGAGAGCAGGATTCCCTCCCCCCCCCACATCCAGCCATCCACAAATAGTTCCTTTGCAGTCACACGCTCTGACTAATACACATGATGGGTTCCCTAAAGTCTTGATTGCACAGCTGCTCGCGGGAACAGACAGTCCTGCTGGCTTCACACCATGCGGAGTATTGGAGTAACAGCAATGAGCATTATACTCGAGTAAGTGTTTCTGTGGGGTTGGGTCTTACTGTTGTCGTTTGCTTTCCTCTTGCTGTTCCCAGTTGCCCCGCCACCTTCCTCAGAATGCCACTTTCCACCTCAAACAAACATCTGCCATGAGAGATTTGTTCATCTTCGAAATTAAAAGTCACGGTCCATGTGAAACCCATGTATTTGTAAACAATACCGTGACCAACAGCATTAATAATTCCAGTCCTTATGTTACTAAATGGGGAAGAATTTTGAAAACCTAATTTATGTGTAATTGTTCGTTTACTTCCAGCATTTATTTCAGTCTGGAGGATAGAACTCCAGAAAGTCACTTTCACATTTGTTTAGAGTTGTTTCCACTTTTGCAGGTACTTCCTGCTGCTGGGTTAGCACTGCAGGGGGCTGAGTCCATGTATTTGAAAACAACTGGCTTTGGTGGGCTATTTTAAAGGTGATTTGGAGAATTGCCCATTGGTCCGAGGCTCTAGAAAAGTTTATTTAAATTGTTACCTAAATGTAAGTCAGCTGGGGACCTTGAATTAGAGATGGAGATGGGAGAGCTCTTTTGGTTTTGGAAACATCTTCTGGCTGATCTGGGGCCACGTTTTTTCTAATATGGCTTGGTTTAGACACATGCAGTGTGAAATGCTGGCTCTGCTGGAGCCAATGAGGCCTGTCAAACACTTGTCAAGGATGGTCTAGATCAGGAGTTCTCAAACTGGGAGTTGGGACCCTTCAGGGGGTTGTGAGGTTATTACATGGGGGGTCACAAGCTGTCAGCCTCCACTCCAAGCCCTGCTTTGCCTGTAGCATTTAAAATAGTGTTAAATATAAATGTGTTTTTAATGGGTGGGGGGGTTGCACTCAGTGGCTTGCTGTGTGAAAAGGGGTCACCAGTACAAAAGTTTGAGAACCACTGACCTAAATAATGCTTAGTCCTGCCATGTGGGCAGGGGACTGGCCTAGATGACCTCTCAAGGTCCCAGCCAGTCCTACGATTCTATGATTTTAGCCCAAATGTGGGTGCTTCAGTTATTTTTGGGTGGAGAGGGAAGATTGTGTGGTTTATTATAGAGCTGTTTGCTATGAAACGCTGAACAAAAACAACTCTGCCAAGTGCACGCTTAGTCCTTGAACCAGCAGGTGACTTGTAGGTGTCTCACTTTAAGCATGAGTCACCCCATTGAAATCGTTGCTGCTACTCACATTTTTAAAGTGGTCTTGTCAACCACAAGTGTTCAAAAATCATGATCCAGGCCCCCACAATCATGAGATTATTTAAAAGACAAAATAAAAAATGCTTGGTTCTTTATATTTGCCTTTCAGGATCTGAGTCTTTAGGAGTCATATTTTCTCCACAACCATGAGGCCAGAAATTCCCTTTAAAGAAAAAAAAGCTGAGACTGTCAGAGTCACCTGGCTCCAGGAACTGGGTCTCTAAGAAGAGCCCTAAATAGCGTGAGACTCACAATAAAATCACAAGAGTTGGCAACAGAAAGTGAGGCAGGTATTTAAATACCTTGCTGAAGTGCGGCCTTAGCTGATGAATTTGGATGGTCACCTACTGCACATCAGTGCTTATTGTGGCTTTCATGCTCTATAAGTACGTTTCTAGCTTCTCTTGACGCAGGTATGAAAATACAAACTGACAGCTAAGACGGAGAGTTGTCCTGGCAATCATTTGCAGCCCTGGCATAACTTCCTGTGCATTTCCAGTAGAGACCACAAATCCTCCCTTCTCATCTGATACAGCTGGATCCAAGTGCCATTTCTCACTGGTCTCATATCAGCCCTACCATCCATCTTTCCAGGCCATTTGTGACAGAAAGCACCATTTGTATAGCACCAGAACACACTCTTTCCATTCACCTTGTACTGTCAGTCTGAGCAACCTGTCTGCTTCATCTGCCTTCTATGCTCAGGCTGTACACCCCAAAATATCTACCTCCCACATCCGTCCAGATGGGATTAAGATCCCATGCATTGGAAACGGGCCTGAGACGGACCTTTACTCTCATGGCCCACATGGTGAGGTGGGTGTGGAGAACTCATTTGCAGTGAAATGAAGAGATGCGGCTAGGGATAAGGTGCATTGCTAGGACTTTAGCAAGCATTCAAAAATCAGGAGACATTTAAAAATAAGTAAATGTAGGGGTTTTTGAGCCTTTAGGGTCCATGATTTTCCAGCTTTTCTCCATCACCGTTGGAAACTTTTATTTTGAAATGAAAGCTGAGGTTGTCATATAGTACAGCCTCAGAGTTATGAACACCTCGGGAACAAACGGAGGTTGTTCGTAACTCTTAACAAAATGTTATGGTGGTTCTGTCAAAAGTTTGCAACTGAACATTGACTTAATACAGCTTTGAAGCTTTACTATGCAGAAGAAAAATGCTGCTTTCTCTTTATTTTTTTTTAGTAGTTTATGTTTAACACAGTACTGTATGGTATTTGCTTTTTTTTCCTTTTTTTTTGGTCTTTGCTGCTGCCTGATTGCATACTTTCGGTTCCAAATGAGGTGTGTGGTTAACTGGTCCATTCATAACTCTGGTGTTTGTAACTCTGAGGTTCTACTGTATTTTCATGTGACTCCGTTAGCTGGGGATTTACAAAAAACACCAATTATTGTTAGTCTTGTGATAAAATTTTGAGCGTTGGCAACACTGAACCCCAGTTTTACAAATTTGGCTGTAATGACCCTCTCTTAGGTGTGAAGTGACTTTGTCTCCCCGCCTGTCCTGTCCTGTCGTCCTGGATTTTATATCCTCCCCCAAATCTAGGAAGCTGTTGAGTGTCACCTGAACTTTTTGTAATCTCAAGATTTAGTTGCATGTTTGCTACAGATCTGTGTCCCAGTTAGGTGAGTGGCACGGGGTGGAGGGAAGGCAACAGTTGGGATGGTTGTTTACAGAACTTTCACTCCACATGTTCCGACTTTCGTATCTTTTATTTATAACTTCCCTGTTGTAACAGGAAACACAATGAACTGCTCCGACTTGAACTCTGTTTTAGTGATTTTTGGAGGAGAAATAAAATCTAAATCTAAATTTATTATTAGGTGTTTAAAAGGGAAAAATAGTAATGATGAGAGATCCTAATCAAAATGAGTACCGGTTGTTGAGGGCAAAATACACCCCCTGCAGCGAGCCAGCCAATGTCCATACATCACTTCAGTCCCACTGCAGCCTGTCAGAGTTTTGTAAGATATTTCTTACGATAATATTACTTTAAAAAAATGATTTTATATGTACATGCTGGCCCTCTGCACCAAGGTGAGGTGAGTTGCACTCCTGCGGCCTGCATATCGCTTGGCTTGGATACTGAAACTAGACTGGTCTATTTTGCTTTCTGTTTGTAGTCCTTTTCCCTTGGACTTCTCCTGCACTTGCGTAAGATTTTGTTGTGGTTTGGTGACCTGACTCTCCTCCAGGGTGATTGTTTCAATAATAGTAATAAAGAAACCTCATACCTTTCACAGCCATTAAAAATAGTGGATCTGGATTAGGTTTTGTAAAACCCATCCCATTAACAAAGCCTAAGTAGCTGATCTGGGGACAGATTCACAAAGTTGCCTGATAATGCAGATAGGTGCCCACTGGGGTTTACAAAAGCACCTAAGCAGGTAGATGCCTAACTCCCATTGACATTCAATGGGAGTTGGGTGCCTAACTCACTTAGGAGTTTTTGTAAAATCTGGCCTATGGTGCTTGATAGTGTCCATTAAATATTTCCTCCAGGAGCATCTTTAGAGGCTTTATCTTCCATTGGGTGGGGACGGTATGTTTTGATCCAGGAACTGAGCTGCATCCGAGTAGCTGGATATTCTCCTTTCTCACTCCTAAAGCAAATCTTCAGTTTAAAGGGATAAAAGAGTGCACCGTTCAGCCTTATCTTTTACATTCTTCTTGCAGTGGTCACAAATACACCTTCAGACATTGGGAAACAAGATAGAATAAAATCCCAAGCCCTGCAGTGGTGCTAACTTGGTAACATCTGGCTGTATTGCCTTGCTTCAAGGGCCACTTGTTCTGCAAAGAACCAGGTGCATTGCTGTTGCATATAAAAGATACACAGCTAGTTAATGTACAAAAACCACCTGCTGGCATACAAGACTATGCACTATAGACTCATAGACTCGTAGGTCAGAAGGGACCAATGTGATCATCTAGTCTGACCTCCTGCACTAAGCAGGCCACAGAACCCTACCCATCCACTTTTATAACAACCCCTAACCCATGACTGAGTTATTGAAGTCCTCAAAATTGTGGTTTGAAGACCTCAAGCTGCAGAGAATCCACCAGCAAGTGACCCATGCCCCATGCTGCAGAGGAAGGTGAAAAACCTCCAGGGCCCCTGCCAATCCGCCCTGGAGGAAAATTCCTTCCCGACCCCAAATATGGCGATCAGCTAAACCCTGAGCATGTGGGCAAAAATACAAAGTTCAAATAACCTCTTTGCTCCTCATAGGATATCAGTGTTGGAAGGGAACTCAGGAGGTCTTCTAGTCCAACCCCCTGCTCAAAGTAGGACCAATCCCCAGACAGATTTTTACCCTAGATCCCTAAATGGTCCCTTCAAGGACTGAACTCACAACTCTGAGTTTAACAGGCCAATGCTCAAACCACTGACCTATTCAACCCCTACCCCCCTATTGTTCAGACGCTTTTATGTTAGTGAAGTTGTTGTTATGCTGTGCAAATAGGTTCCAGAATCAGGCTGTTCATAGATTGATTGATTTATTTTTTAAAGGCGGAAGATTCTGTTGTGATCATCTGGCCCAACTTCCTGCATGGCACAGGCCAGAGAACCTCACTGGATAATTTTGACATTAAGCCCCCACCTTCTGTTTGAGCTCTATAGCATATTTTTTAGATGTAACATGGTGTAAAAGGTGGGATCCGAACCCAGAGCTCCTATAGTAAAGTTGACTCATAGCGGCAAGTATATTGTTAACTGAGATTGTTCAAATCCATTATAGGAAGAAAGTTGATGTGAGAGTTCAGTGTAATAAGATAAATAGATCTATTTATGTTTGTGTGTACAGTCTGTTAATATAAAGGGCATCCTCTACTGGCAAAGGGGAAGATGTTCATGATGTGGTAGGTTCAATGAAGTTGTAATTGTTACGTAGTGCAGATGTCCTCCTGAGTCCAGCTCTGAACAGCTGTGATCTGACGAGCCTTGTAACCAAGTGTGAAAACAGGTAGCCTTGTCCTGTCTTTGCTTTTTCAGGTGCCCCATCCCTGAACTTATGTTCCCTCATCTCAGCATAATTTCCAGGTCACTGTTATCAGTTGGATGACCTGACTGTGGGTATCTTTTCTGTTCTTAGGCCTGGGTCTATACTAGTGAATTTCTCTGGCATAACTGTGTTGGAAAAAACCACCCCCCTAATTTATATAGCCATGCTGGGATACTGCCTAGGTAGACATGGTTAGACTGGCAGAAAAATCCTTTTGCTGGACTAGCTTTTTCAGGTCTGCTCTTTGCTAGAAAGCTTTACCCGTAAACATGCCTTAGTTTGGCATATCTCCGCATGAGTCCACACTCAATTTTGAGTCCTGTCGATAAAACCCTTCCTCTCAGAAGCTCAAAACCACCTGCCCATGTGACATATGCCATCTGCTGGCACTGTTTTACCGGTACAGCACCAGTGTTGGTGCTCTTACCTCACCCGTTCGGGGAACTGGTTTAAGCTATACAAGCAAAATAATTCTTTTGCCAGTACAAAAGCTACACTAGGTTATTATTTTATTTTTTCGTGGTATTACTGCACCGGTATAGCTAGACTGGCAAACCTTTTGTAAGGTAGACAAGGCCTTAGTTAACAGAGCATCATGTTGATAAAATGTTGCTGCTGACCCATGTCTGTTTTACACACATCTCTGCTCTGCGGAATCCCTGCTTTCTAGATTATGTCCTGGTGCAGATCTCTGTTCCCTTATACTATTCCTACTCTTTATTATTTTATCTTTGCATTTCCATTGCACCTTTCATTTGAATAGGAACATTCTTTAATTACACTAATTAGTTTACCCTCCCCATACTCCTGGCCTATTATTATCTCCATTTTGTAGATGAGACCTGACTGGCATGTAGCCTTTGGCTAATATCACCCTTCCTATCTGTCATCCTCTCTGAAATGCTTAAACTAAATAAGCCTGATTGTGCTGGACCAGTCAGAAACTTGATAGTGTCACTGAAATACAGGCCTCTCTCCCAGGAACCAATGTTCCCTCTAATTTTTTACATCCATGTGTGGAATGAATTTTGTTATGTGCACCAGTATGGAGGTGATGTGGGGCTGAGGGGTTTGGAGTGTGGAAGGGGGCTCAGGGCTGGGGCAGAGGGTAGGGGTTCGGGGGCTTCAGGCGCTGGCTAGAGGGGTGGGTTCTGGGATGGAGCCGGGGATGAGGGGTTCAGGGTGCAGGAGGGGGCACAGGGCTGGGGCAGAGGGTTGGGATGCAGGGAGTGAGGGCTCCAGCTGGGAGTGTGGGTTCTGGGGTGGGGCTGGGGATGAGGGCTTTGGGGTGCAGCCTGTCCCAGGGCTACAGTAGGGAGAGAGGACTCCCCCCAGCCCTCTCTCACTGCAGCAGCCTGGGGCCAGGGCCAGGGGAGAGGTGCATCTCCCCGGCTGTGGCAGCTCTAGCACTGACACCGGGGGAGAGGTGCCTCTCTCCCCCTGTGTGGCCCTTGATAGCCTGCTGCGCGTCCACACAGCTTAGAGGGAATGTAGCCCAGGACTAGGGACCGTTTGTGAACCCTGGTTTAAATCAGGCATCGTAGCAAAGTTCAGTCTTCCTAACCATTCAAAAGAATATTAATTAAAAGAATCAAGTTGTTTAAAAAACGTTGTCCCTAATGCCAGGAAAAGCCAGGCCCTCTCCTGGTCTGACAGCAGGGCCTTGGCTACAATATATTGAGCGATAGTTGAGGAAAAGTCATGACTTTTATGCTGTTGTCTATCATGGGAGCTCCTTCTGGAAGAGAGTGGGACTGGTGGCACTATGTGCCACCCATAGTTAGTGTTCCCACGCGGTTCGTCAGACTGAGTCCTGCTCCAACTCCTTCTGTCTTTGTTCCTTCCCTGAGTTCATACCACTCAGGCTCTAACTGGCCTCCATGCCTGCTGGTTGGATTCCAGGTTTATGCCACCTGCCCAGAGGAAGTGATGGATGGCAGAGCGGAAATGGAGGTCATGAGAAACACCAAGGCGAATGCCGCTGGAGAGGTCAGTGTCCATCTGGTCGCCAACGAGAACACATTGCAGAACACACACCTGCCCGCGACTGCCTTCATCATCCCAGGTGGGTGTTCCAGACGCCAGCGGTTAAGTATTTACCAGAGGTACATTAGACAGCCTCCATCACCGCAGTATTGGAGCACCTCACGATCTCAAATGTGTTCATCCTCACAATGCTCCTGTGAGGCAGGGCAGTGCCATTATCCCCATTTCACAGAAAGGCAGCTGTGGCACAGAGAGACTAAGTGATTTGCCCAAGGCCACTCAGAAGTCTGTTGCAGAGCTGGGACTTGAACTTAGGTCTTTCAAGACCTAGATTAGTGCCGTAACCGTAACCTTTCTCCAAATAGCTTGGGACGTTTCCTCCATTCATGGAGTCATCCCCTCCTTTGGGGCTAGATCTCTACCACTTGAGCCTCGAGAGCACCCCCATTAGACAGCAGCAGTAGGCTGTTATCATCTATGTGGACCAGCCATGGGAGGGGAAGGCAAGTTACAGTAATAGGCTTGTAAACTGTAAGAAATATTTGCATAGCAGATTCTCCCCCATGGGACATGCATCAGGGCTTGGGGCCGGGATGGTGTTCTGGGCATGCTTGTGCTATAAGTGTTAGTCTTGTTTAAGATCTTGTGTTGATCCATCCAACGGATACACCGCAAGCCGGGGAGCTGAGGCCAGGCCTGTCCCCACTTCTCAGGGTGCTGGCAGGGTAACAGCACCTAGGGTTCACTGTCAGGGCTACCAATGGGGATCAGAGCCCTTGGATATGGGTGAACATAACTGTGCAGCTCAGTTAGCTAGGCCATAGCCTCCCCCACAGCCCCTTCGCGCGCACTCTCCCTCCCCTTTAACTCTCCCTCCCATCCCGTCTTTGTTTCACTTTCTCCCCCACATCTCCCTCCTTCCTGTACCCAGCTGTGCAACGTAAGCCCTGAAAGTGACCCCTGCTAGGAAGGGTTTCGAGGTGCTTCCTTAGATTTTCTCCACCTCTTGGCCAAGGGGATGACTTGTGCTTCCTTGGAGACGTTCCTGGCCATTGGAGAGCTGGTGCTTCTCCCAGGATTCCTGTGTCAAAGTGATTCCCAGCACAGTTCCCAGGGGTAAAGTAGATGTTAGCTATCACCTGGGGGTGGGGGGGATGATCCAGCATGATTCCCACATGCTGCTAACACCCACCAGCCAGTCAGGACGATCGGCAGCTCTGCTTATCCCTGTCAATGTATGTCCTGGGCGCAGGTAGTAGCCTGATGCCTGTTGATTGCAGTACTTTGGAGTGGAGCGGAAAGACCGGGTGAGGGTTTCCAGTAGAAAGCAGGCATGGAGCCTGTTGAGGGGTGTCAAGATGAGGACCAGGAAGCCAGGATGGGGTATACAGAGCAGTGGGGTGTTCTCACAGACTTTAATTTAGCAGCTGGGCCATTGCATTCTGGGCAAGCTGCTGGGCTGAATGTGCAGCCCAAGCTTTGGCTGCACGAAATGGAGGGGCAGGGAAGAGCTGCCTGGAAGCCCTGGTGGATGTTAGAGCAGCTGAAGTCTTGCTCTAACTCACCCCAGTGAAGGAGAGATGCAGCAGAGCTCTGCTCTACCGTACAAATATATTTTACAGACCTCTGAGAAATAAGAGGAAGACCAAGGACGCAGTAGGCCCATTACTCAATGAGGGAGGGAAAAGCGATAACAGAAAATACCGCAGTGGCTAAAGTGTTTGATGCCTTTGTTTGTTTGTTTTTCACCGAAACTGTTAGCAGTGATTGGACAATGAATATCGGGGTAGGATCTGGCACTAAAACAGGGAAAGAGCAAGTTAAGAATTACTTAGATAAGTTAGATGTCTTCAGGCAGAGCCTAACAAAATCCATCCTGGAATACTTAAGGAACTGGCAGAAGAGATCACTGAGCCTTTAGCAGTTATCTCTGAGAACTCATGGAGGATGGGAGAGATCCCAGAGGACTAGAAAAGGGCAAATGTATTCCTATCTGTAAAGAGGGCAATAAGGACAACCCAGGGAATTATAGACCAGTCAGCTTAACTTCAGTACCCAGTAAGATAATGGAGCAAAGAATCAAACAATCAATTTTTAAACACCTGGGAGATAAGGTGATAACAACTAAGAGTCAACATGGATTTGTCAAGAACAAATCATGTCAAACCAACATAACATCCTCCTTTTACAGGGTAACAAACCTTGTGGATAGAGGAGAAGCGGTAGATATGATATATCTTGTCTTTAGTAAGGCTTTTGGTACTGTCTCTCACATGACCTTCTCATAAACAGACTAGGGAAACATAGCCTAGACAAACCGGTTATAAGGTGGGTCCAAAACTGGTTGGAAAAGCGTACTCAGAGAGTAGTTATCAATGGTTCACGGTCCATATTGAGTGAGGTCCCTCCAGGATCTGTTCTTGGTCCAGTTCTAGTCAATATCTTCCTAAATTATTTGGATAATGGCATAGGGAGTACACTTATAAAGTTTGTGCATCGTACCAAGCTGCAAGCACTTTGAAAGACAGGATTAGAATTCAAAATGATCTTGACAAACTGGAGAAATGGCCTGAAATAAATAGGATGAAATTCAAAAAAGACAAATGCCAAGTACTCCACTTAGGAAAGAACAATCAGTTGTATTTATACAAAATGATGATGTAAAAAAAGAAAGCTAAATACGAGTCAAGAGTGTTACACTGTCGCAAAGAAAGCAAACGTAATTCTGGGATGTATTAGCAGGCGTGTTGGAAGTAAGACACTAGAAATAATTTTTCTGCTCTACGCAGCAGTTGTATCCAGCTCTGCATGATACAGTTCAGGAAAAAGGTGGACAAATTGGAAGAAGTCTAGAGGAGAGCAACAAAAATGATTAAAGGGCTAGAAAACGGGACCGACGAGGAAAGATTGAAAAAATGTGGTTTCTTTTTTCTGGAGGAAGGAATACTGAGGGGGGACAGGAGAACAGTTTTCAAGTATGTAAAAAGTTGTCATAAAGAAGAGGGTGATAAATTGTGCTCTTTATCCACAGAGGACAGCACAAGAAATAATGGGCTTAAATTGCAGCAAAGGAGATCTAGGTTAGACATTAGGAAAGCTTCCTAACTGTCAGGGTGGTTAAGCACTAGAACAAATTGCCCAGGGAGATTGTGGAATTGCTGTCATTGGAGGTTTTTAAGAGCAGGTTAGACAAGCACCTGTCATGAATGGTCTAGATAATACTTAGTTCTGCCTCAGTGCAGGGGCCTGGACTAGATGACCGCTCGAGGTCCCCTCAGTCCTACATTTCTATGATTCTATGGCCCGCAGCACACTACCTCCATCCCCTTTTGCTGGAAGTGGCTGCACCGCTTTTGCCAGCTTTACACCTGCACAAGTTACTCTGTGCAGGAGGAATTCTCCGCTGGCTGCCTCCAGCCTGAATACTGTCACTTTCCACCATCTGAGCAATGCAGAGCAGCTGGGGCAGCTCAGGGAGTCTGGGTGGCTTCCATTGCAGCAGTCCTGCCACGAAGGAACCAAAACCTGGGTTGCTATGACCAGGCCTTTGTCTGTGAGGAGCAGCTGCTGTTTTTTCACTAGCTAGGGAGTCATTTACTGTTCCCAACCATTGCAGCTGCTCACGCGCAGGCCTGTGCCCAGTGTGCTCCATAGCCCAGGGAGTCATTGGAGCGCAGCTCCAGCCTTGGCCCTCATGGGGATGCTGAGCAGACTCAGAGGGCTGGAGGGGACAGAGGCACGGTGCTCATCCAGCTGATTCTAACTGGTGTAGATGAAGTTTAAAATGTCCTGGGCCTGATTCTCATTTGCACTGTGACCCTTTACACTGTGCTGACTTTACAGGTGTAGCCGTAACTGGCACCTGCATTAAGGTCCAGAGTGTGAATGTAAAGGAGAATCAGGCCCTGTTATTCCTGGAGTTATTCCTAACTGTAACCCAATGAACAGTTTGGTGCTCAGCCCCTCCTCTCCCTTTTCCCACCTGGCCTCAGTCCTCCTCTCTGCTCTTCTCCCATTGCAGCTCCTGCCCTGTCCCTCCAGAATTCAATGGGGGGCTGTAGAGGTGGCATGCAGCTCCCTCCCATGCCCACTGAGGTGTGTTAAGCTCAGAATTGGGGCTTGATTCTGCAGGACACAGAACAAGTAGCTGCTGCTGTAAGGCAGGTCAGACCTGGCGGATTGACACCTTTCAAGGAAACCCCTGGTGCAAACCTAAGAGTCGAGTGTGCGAACAGAGTGAGCGCAGACCATGTGCCTGGCATCCCTCACCCCCTTGTGCTGTATTTGTCTGCTGCCCTACTCCACGCCTGCTGCGTGTACGTGAAGTGTTTGTCCCTCTTTACCTTTTCAACCTTCTCCAGCAAACACAGCCACCATCAGCCTTCCCGCCAGCACCTTAGAGATCCAGCGATTTCCGCGGGAGCTGCAGAGAAGCGCCGGTGCTGAGAGACTGGAGAGGGGGGCAGGGAATGAGCCGATCACTGCGACCGTCATCCCCCAGATCAGTGGGGTGCAGACCTGCAACACCGTCCGGGTACTGGAATGGAAAGATGGAGTGGCCACTCTGCCTGGCAGCAACTTAAGAGTAAGTGTGGGGAAGCCAGACCCTTGTACACTAGCACCCTTAACCCTGGCTGGGCATGTCCATGGACAACTATGAACTGGCAGGTTATGCAGCTGTTTTCCTACGAGGGCAATAAGAGCATCTTCTTGGGCTCCTGCCCTCCCGGTTCATCCTTAGGATTCCACCTTCTGAGACTGTTCCTCATTCACAGAGAATGAGAGGGAGCCCTTTAAATCCCTGGCCAGCCTTTGGATGGAGGATGCTGCAGGTGTGCCCACAAACAGGTAACTGCACATGCTGACCTCAGGAGCAGACCTCAGTGGCTCTGCATGGTCCAGTGGCCTTTCAGAGCACAGCTATGGCGCCAGTGCATGTACGCTTTTGAAGGCCAAACCATGGCATCCACCATTGAAAGGCTGGCCCTAAAGGTATCTGATCAGGACTGTCTTTAGAGGTAGTTTGGCTGGTGTTTATGCTAAGCACTCACCGGGGCTGGCTTGGTAGCTTAGTGCTAGTGATCCATGCACAACACACAGCTGCGGTGCCTAGACTGTTACAGTAACCAGTGTACCCCATCCCCTCCACTACCTCACCCAGCACCCTGCCTCCTCTGGGCTGTTCCAGCCTCCAGACAGCACTTTGCCCCTCCCTGCTATGTCAGCCACCAGGCCAAACCCTGCCCTCTCCATGGCAGTGAAAAGCTTTCCCTGAGGTTGAACAGCGGGTCAGTGAAAGGGCTGGGTGGAGACCCCACAGCTCCCATATCCTCATCCTGTTCTTTGCCCCCTCTCTCACTTGGTAGAGCTGATCTGGCATGTCCAGCACCAGGGGAAGGGTTGACTTTCATGGGGGAGACAGGTCAACAATGTTACGTCTGAGTCCATTAGTCCTTTTTGCCTTATGTTTTTGTGATGGTCACCATCTTGGCTGTCACACCGGGGATTGAACTAGGAGCCTTCACATCTAAAAATCACAAGCTGCTACAACTTGAGCTAAGGCTTCCAGGTGGGGCTGTGCTAGACTCTCATCCCTTGTGGGTGGGCCCAAAGGGAGACCAGTGGGTTACGCTTTTATCTTTCTTCCCTTTTGTGTTTGCATTAATAACACAGTTTCGGATAAATGAATATGGGACGCTGAAAGTGGTGAGTGCAGATAAGATCCCCCCGGTGGAACCCCTAAAGGAGGGTCATGCGGAGAGAGATGGAGAGTTGGAGGTGGCACCCACCAGCAGAGACAATCCAGCTGCTGCTCAGGGTAAGGATTCTAGCTTGGTTGTAGGCACTCTGCTGGACACCATAACTTGCAGAGTGCGGGGAAGAGCCGGCACATTCTCGTACCTGTGGCTTGGTGGGTGGGCCTCGGGCTTGGGAGCTTCCAAGGGAGTCCCACTTGCTTGCACTGGCTCTCTTTGGCTCGGACGTCTTAAGCATGTGGAACGGTGTTCATGTCGGTGGTGGTGTTAATATATCTGTCATACTGGGCCATGGCGAGGGCGGGTTTCTGCTGGTGCCTCTCCTCTGAAGTGATCTCAGACCTTAAAGGGAGGGTGGGGGTGGGGGTGGGCTAAGTCACAATGGACTCTGGAACCACTTCAGCTCTGCCTCCCCAACCCTTCCAGAAAGATCCGCACTCCTGCCCCTATAGACCGGCGTTTGGTTTTCCCTAGTGGGAAATCCAGAAGGCTCCTTTATCCACTTGTTGTTGATGTCTTCTGGAGGGCCAGTAGCCCAACAGACATGTTGGCCTGTCCCAAAACCCCAATGGCCGGCTGGAACCAATGCATCATTTCAGGCAGAGTTTCCATGAGGCTTTCTCCACATAATCTTCTTGCCAAGGAGTGAGACAGTCCATCCTGTCCATGCCCAGCCCAGCAAGCAGCTGTCCACTAGACCTTGCTGACCACAGGGCCTGCTTCCAAAGAGCCTCCCTCAATCCTGCCCCAGAGCTTCAGCCTCCCCACGGTATGTGTGTAGTGACTATGCCTACCCTCGAGCCATATGGGAGGCAGGTGTCTCCTGACCTATGCAGTTCTCCTTCCCTGGCGGCTCTCGCCCTTTGGAGTTCACGTCCCTTTCACTCTGTCCTGCTGCAGATGTGCCTGAGCAGTCCAAGCTGCTGACAGCAGAGAGCATGTGCCACTGCGATACCTGTGGCCGGAGACATGTGTCCGAGGGGGCCCGGGAGGGCAGGGGGTTCTGCAGCGAACACTGTCATCGGCAGTTCAAGGAAAGGTAATGGAGACGCTGCTTTGAGTGGGGAAAGAAGAACCTGCACCTTCAGAGGCAAATGTGCTGAACCAAACCCTGTCTTTCTCAGTCCAGCCTTTGTTCTCTAGAGGAGGGGGATACAGGCATGAGTCTCCATGGGCTGGGAGACCCCTCTTGTTCCTGCGGGCAGGTTATTCTTCAAGCAAACTCGCAGTGAGCGCACTGAAGTCAGGGTGGGTTTTGCAATTGATTGCAGCAGGGCCAAGCTTTCACTCAAATTGTTTGTGGTCTCAGTGTAGGAGTGGGCTGAGCTTGGCGCTATGAGAAGCTTCCCCAGGGAAAGACGTCCTCACATTGGTCCCCGAAGGACACGTTTTCCCTTATCTGATTTCCCAGCTCAGAGATGAGGGCAGACCACCACATGTAGATCTGGATTTCCAGTGCCCTGTTATTCTGGGTTGCTTGGATCCAGGCATTTGGTCCAGACCGTTCTAAAGATCAGTCTATTTAGATCTGGATTTCAGGCACCCTAGTGTTCGAGGATACTTGGACGCAGGATTTTCTTCAGCTTATCTCTTAATTTTGACCTCAAGACACATGTTCTTGGTAGATTGCTTATTTTAATCATGAGGAACACTGTGTGTGTGTGTGTGTGCATGCATGCACGCACATATGTGTGTGTGTGTGTATAGGCACTGGAGGAGGGATTGAAAAGATGGTTGCTTCTCAGACTGGTGTTGGCCACACAACCTCCCTCCATGCCAGGCCCCTTCGAACCAAGTTTGCTGACATCTCATCTCTTTCCAATGTGCAGCATGGCTCCTCTCTGCTGATGGCATTACGGTTCCTTCTCCTCTGCAGGTCTGTCATAGTGGAGAACTCTGCTGGCAGCACTAACGCCACCAAAATCCTCAAGCCAGTGAAAAAACGGAAAAGAAAGGATTACCAGAGCCCTTCAGAGGAGGAGGAGTATGAATCAGAGCAAATGGTAGGGGAGAGGGCCGGCATGGAGGGGACAAGATCACACACAGATACTTCTCAGTGGAGAGACTAGGGCACCCTGCCATCGTGTGTGTGTGTCCCCCTCCCCCGCTTCTTTTTTTTTTCTTTATAATTGTCAGTGCTGTATCCATTATATGTCGAAGTATTAATCAGAAACTGACAACTTAATTCCAAAGAGCAGAAAGAGAGAGGAGGAAATAGACGTCCAAAGGGACTGACCCTTGAGTCCTGTAGATGTCTTGGGCCACATTTTCAGAGGTCTTAGCCCCTGGCTGGAGGTTGGGTGCTGAGCACTTCTGAAAACCGAGCCATGATGGTGGATGCTGAACACATCAACCCCCAGCCCTGAGCTCTGTGAGAACCCTGGCCTCGTGAGCACGAAGCACTGAGGAACTACACTTACAAACCAGAGCACATCTGCCTCAGTGATCCAGATGCTGCGTTCTGGGGCATAAAGCACCCACTGGCTGAAAAAATAAGGCGGCACTGCCCACAATTAATTCATCTTTAGTGAGGTCCTTTCAAATCCCTTTCTGACAGCTTCGGTCTACTCACAAGCCAGATCCTCTTGGCTGTCCCTTTCTTGGATTTGGGTGCCCAAAAATTCTTGAGCACCGTCATAGTCAAAGAAAGTCTGAGACATTACAAGGATGGTGAGTGACTGACATCAGTTCTCTCTACTTTCGTGGTTAGGAGGAGAAGCAGGAAGAGAGAAAGAACTCAGGGGGAGACCCCACCATCAGCAACATGGAGAGAGAAGAGTGGAGCATGAACCAGCACGGTAAGGGGTGTGGCAGGGCAGTCTCTGGTGGCTGCTTCCCATGCAGCAGCAGCTACAGGCAGGTAAAAGTCAGCTACAGTGATCTGCTCACCATCCAGCCGACAACAACTCGGAGGCATTTCTGTAGCTCATGATGCCACTGGAGTCCTCCCAGTGAAGTGATGTTACCTTGTATCACATGGATGATTAGCCATAGGAGCTACCAGATTGGTTCAGACCTAAGATCCGTCTAGTCCCATGTCCACTCTCTGAATGCGTCTAATTATAGGATTAAGATTTGGGTTCCTATAGCCCCTTTCCTACCAGAGATCTCCCCCAGTGAGGAGAAGATGGATGGCCCAGGGGTTAGGGTGCTGGGTCAGTGGTTAGGTAGACCTGGGTTCAATCCGTTTTTTGCCATAGACTTCTTGTGACCTTGGGCAAGTCAATTTGTTTTTCTATGCCTGAGTTCCCCCATTGTGCAATGGGGCTAGTAGCACTTGCCCTCCTCCCAGGGGTCTTTAATGTGTTAAAAATTGCAAGGTGCTCAAGTTCTACGGTGAGGGGACCCAGATAAACATCTCAGATAGGCACATACCAGTACAAATGCAGCAGCTCACACTCAGCCTTGCCAATTGGTTAGTCCCTGTGCTAATGGATCTGGCCTGTCTGTGGCTGCTTTGAGGACTCCCTCTTGTTTTTACAGCTGTTCCTGAACCTTTGCTTGGATTAAAAGGAATGGGACTTGGGTATTTCTCTCCTACTGGAGGCTGTGAAAGTCTCAGTTATTGATGCTGACTGGCTGCAGAATGTATCTGGATTCTCCTCAGGGGTTTCTGCACTGTATACAGTATGATTCTTTTATTGCATGACCCTGGGCCCCACTACAGGCAGTGACACCATGTAGAGGGATAGAAAGAATGCTGGGCTGGGTCTGGTCTGCATGGGAGATGGCTTTTCATTTCCCCCTTTCCAGCTGAGCAGATGGACAGACAGGGCTTTGGCCCAGTGTTAGGCCTGGATGAGCGGTGCCTGAGGTCTCTGGGGATGGGAGCAGGTCACAGAGAGCAGGATACAGCCCTTTTTGTCAAGGTGCATCACTCACTGGGAAGCCCACCTCTGCCTTCCCCCATCTCCAAACATGGGTGAAAGTGGTTGGATGCTGGTGACGGACCCTGCGGACTGCACACTAGGGTGAGGCAGGGGGATCTGGTCTGCCTTTCCCCTTGCCTGGACCTGCTGAAGGGTCAGTTCCAAAGCAAACTAACCAGATCTTCAGCCGCGTCTCTGAGTAGCTTGTCTGTGAGTTTCTGTCGAGCTCAGGTGCCAGCGAGGAGAAGAAAGAAGGCTGGTCCTGGGCATCCTACCTGGAGGAGCAGAAAGCCATCGCTGCCCCTTCAAATCTGTTCCAAGAAGTGAGTTGAGATTTTCTTTTCCAATTCCTCCTCTTCTCCTTTCCTTTTTTCTCTTCTCATCTGCTCTCCATCTCGTTCCTGTTTTCCTAGCTGTGGGCAATGCCCAGTCCTTCATCCTGGGGTAACTAATTGTCTTCCTCCGCTGCTCTCCAGCTTTCCTCTAGCCCTCCCCTTTGTGATTTTTGCCCCCCACTTGAAGTCTGTTTGATCAGCAAGTGCCCTATAGAGCGATGGCCCTGTCAATGCCCTTCTCCTCCATCCCCTTGATTCTACTCCACCCCAACCTTAGCCAGCTTCCTGCTGGATGGGAAAAGGTGAGTCTAATTCACTCGATGAACCGCTCTCTCCTGCCCTTGTCCGGGTAAGAGATGAGCCCACAGCTCCAGCTGCAAACACCCGTGCGCTTAGGGGAGGCTCATCTCTAGGCTGAGCAATAGAAAGCGCTCAGGGGAGCATGCATGGCAAGCCAGTGCTGTCATGTTTCCTGTCCCATCGGCAATGAGAAAAACAAATCACAGAAAACAGAGAATGGCTTTAAAAAAACAAAAAACCCATTGGTTAACCCCAGGACTCTGTCCTCCAATGGGCTGTGATGGGTGACTGGAGCACGTCTATTTTTCTCTCATTTTCAGTACCAGTCAGTTGCCCAGCACAAGAACGGCTTCAAGGTGGGGATGAAGCTGGAGGGGATTGATCCCCAGCACCCTTCGATGTACTTCATCCTGACTGTGGCTGAGGTAAGATGTGGGACTGAAAGGGACCTCCTGGCTTGTCAAGTCCAGTCTCCTGCTATTGCAGGGAACCTGGTCATGTGATCCTGTTGTTAAACGTATCTAGCTCCAACTTGACACTAGTTGCATGGTTTGTCCCCATTCCACCTACTGGGAGGCTGTTCCAGAACCTCCCTCCTCTGATGGTCTTCAGTGTGACACTGCCATTCCATGTCCTCCTGTGCAGCCGCAGCTACAGGCTGACAGCTCCTGCCTGCCTTTCCCAGCTCCTCCACTGCCCTTTCCTCACGCGTGCTCACAGCCGTGTTGTGTGAGGGGTTTCCAGGGAGAGAAAGGAAATGCTGTGCAGGAGGTGGCTCAGTAGACCACTCATGGGTCACACCGTTAGGCCATCCGTTCAAACCCAGGGTTGGCTGGCAGTCACCTAGACCGTTGCCTGGCCAAGCTGCTGGTTGTGAAATGCACTGGTGATTTGGCAGTGTAGGTCAAGTGAGTTGGGGGTGTCAGTCGGGTTGGTAGAGGACGGGTGGCCACATTGCAGAATCACTATCTCGGTTGGTGGCCATGTTAGCACGGTCATCAGAGGAACCCAGGAGTGAGTAGACCATGGAGACGAAAGTGCCCTATGGCCCCTTGATTTGCTCACTCTTGGACAGTCTGAGCCATGTTGGTGGGGCAGTGAGTAGGAGCTTGTTCTTCCACTGTCCATTCTGCACCCATGCTGTGGATAAACAGAGGCCTTCAGTCTCTAGGCGGTCAGGCCAGACCCTTCCATTTGCACTACATTCGTGTAAGGTGCACAGTCCGTGACCTACGGCACTCATGGGCCAGCAGTTGAAGTCTACTCAATCCTTCTTCAAGGTGAGAAATTCCACAAAGCAGCCGATTTGTTTGTTTGTTGCTGCTGGCATATTTTTGCCAGGGCAACAATCTCTTGCAAAACGCTTGGGAGAAGGAGAGAGGGGAACCTGCCCCTGTGAGGTCTTTCTAAGCCTGGATCCATGCCAGTGCTGACTGCGTCACCATTTCACCCTGTGGCCCGACAAGAAAGGCTGGCTATAAAGTCGGAATCTTTCTGTGGCTGTTGCTGAGAGTAGAAGTACTGGGGCCAGTGGCTCAGCGCCTGCCCTGTTCCTATGTTAAATGCACAGATCTCTCAGACTTCAAATGCACTTCCTGACTCCTGACACCAGTGTGTCAATATGGCTCCCCGGCCTTCTCAGCAAGCTGTGAAGGAGGTAAGTGATGGTGCTTGTGCGTGGGCTGCCGGACAGACTTCTTAGGCACATGTTGCTTGAAGGGGGTTAGAACACACACGGGGCAGTGCAGCTGGGGACACACTTATCCTTCAGTTCCTTTCCCCTCCTCGCTGCAGGTGTGTGGGTATCGGATGCGCCTGCACTTTGATGGCTACTCCGAATGCCATGATTTCTGGCTGAACGCCGACTCCCCCAACATTCATCCTGCCGGCTGGTCTGAGGAGACGAGGCACAAACTGCAGCCCCCCAAAGGTAAGAGGTCGGTGACCTCAGGACTGTGGACGCTGCTGCAGATGGGCCTTCCCCTTGTGTGCTGTCAGTCAGGATGCGTGGAGCCTGTGGGACCCCTGAGAGCAGGAGAAAGCCGGTTATGTCTTCATCAGTGCTCAAGCTGAGGGTGGAGGCCTGTAGAGAGAAGAGGAGACAGAGTTGCTACAGAGGGAGGAGTCAAATTCTCCCATATGGGAGGGCATGGCACAGTATGTTAAAGTAGGGCTCTGTCCCCTCTGGAGGACTGGGTTCAAATCCTGGTCAGATGCTGAGCCTTTTAGTCCCAGGTGTCATGGTCCCAGCCAGGAGTATGGTGGGCAGCACTGAAATGCAAATGTGTAGGGCCTGATTCGGCCAGGGGCTGAGCACGCACACCAATGGGAGTTAAGATTGCTTGTCGCCCTTTGCCCCTGTGGCTAGTACCAGTACTTCAGCATTCCCCATTCTGAGCATAGGAGGTGCCACAACCACTACGCTGCCATGCGCACCCATTCGGGAGCGATGATGGCTGCAGGATGGTAGAAGGGTAGATGTTGGGCAGGAGGTAGTGGCCGGATGCTGGTTCCCCAGTCTGATGCCTAGGCAGTGTTTTGAAGCACAGCACAAAGGCACCACGCCTGTCCTTGCGGGTCCTGCTGGCCTGTGGAGGAGGTGCTGCTCTCTCTGTACGTTTGCTTCTGTCTTTTCTTTTCCTGAGGGTGTTTAGGTTACAAGGAGGAGGAATTCAGCTGGTCAAACTATCTGAGGATAACGAAGGCTCAGGCAGCTCCCAGGCACCTCTTTGTGACCCCAAACAATGTGAGTGGCAGATCCTCTTCTTCCTCCTTCCAAGTGAACGCCTCTACGTTCACATGCATTTCCCCACAGATGGGATCTCCCCACCAGTTTTGCTTTGGCCTCTTTCCCCCAACATCTCCCCCCACAATCTCCCCCCAATCCCAATAGTAATGCTGTTCATGAAAGGGGGGTTGACCCACAGAGAGCAGGATCAACGTGTTCATGCACCGTGCACACAAAGAACACTGTAAGTTAGTGACTGTGTCACCAGTGTTGGGGGTAGTTCAGATAAGGGAGTTTTGTTAGGACCCATCGCTAATACAGCCTGTGTCTACACTTAGGGTGCCATGTGGAGTACAGGCATTACATGTGTAGCTACACGCCACAAAGAAAGGCTCCAGCAGTGGGGAAAGGCTCTGGCAGCATGGAGGTAGCAGTGTAGACGTGGGAAGCACTGCCTGGGTGTGTAGAGAACTGTATAAGATTTATACCAGGGGGTTCAGGCATGTAGTGCGCTTACTCCACTCCTACTCACCTAATCTGTCCCTCACCGCCTACACTGCTACTTATACCCGTGCTAGCAGGACGTGCAGTGCCCATACTCTATCTGCTGCCATAAATCTAGATGTTGCCACAGACAGAGATGGTCAAAAGTATTTGTTTAAAAAGATTTCCAGGAAAATTTTTTTAAATGTTCTAGATTTTTTTTTTCAAACCGAAAAAAAGGTTCAGTTTTTCACCTTTCTCCCTCTTTCTTCCATGTTCTCTTCTTTTTTCAGAGGCAAAAAGGAATAGAAAAGGGAGAGAAAGAGGTGTGGGGGGGTGAGACCTGTAATATTTTTACAAAGAACCCTGATCAAAATATACTTTGACATTTTCAAAATGTTTGGAAAAAAACCTTATCAGCCCTTAAACAATAAATAATAACAATCCATCCTTGTCTCACTGATAAATTCAATACCAACAAATGATGTGTGATTATCACAACAGTTTCTCACTCAGCTCTGTCAGTGCAGTATTTATGACACAGGGTTTTATGTAAATGTTATATCTGAGAAGACCAGACCAGGTGGGTGTGATGAGAGAGGAGTGCAGGAACTGTGGACCAGATGGGAGGGGAGTGCAGGTAAGGGAGATTTAGGATGAGAATACTACCACTGTCTTTCCTCATGTCAACTCCTAGTAATAAAGATTGGTGCTAGAGATTGGAAAGCAACAGTGGAAACAAGTGGCTTCTTGTAGATCCTAATTCAAAGGGAAGCTGTTCTTGTCTGGGACTGCAGCATCTAGCAGGGGCGTGGCAGTCTTGATTCATCTGTATCTTCCCAGATCTGTGAGCAACTTGCCCTGCGACCTAAGCCATGTCATGTAAATGTCCTGTGCCTCAGTTTCCTTACCTCTGCGTGCTTCCCAGGGGCACTGTGAGGCTAAATTCACTAATGTTAAAAGCACTCCGAGCCCCTCAGATGGAGGGCACAGGGTTACTGCTCAAGCATTCCATATGGTGCCAGCCAGCAGCTGCTCAGGGCATGGTGGGGACATAGCCATAAGAGCTAACTGACTGGTGCCCAGATGCACCTACCCTGTTTCTCTCCTTTCCCCAGAATGCCGTTCCCACGGGATTCCAGGTGGGCACAAAACTAGAAGCCGTGGACCGCATGAACCCTTCCTTGATATGCGTTGCCACGGTGACGGACGTGGTGGACAATCGTTTTCTGGTACACTTTGACAACTGGGATGATACTTACGACTACTGGTAAGAACACGGGCATGACCTTCCAGCACTGCCTCACCGTGCTGCTTCCTGCAGTGACTGATACTGGATGCTTCCCAGGATGTGGATAATGCACTTGTCTTGGCCAATTGTCTGGTACTGTCCTGAGGAAGTGAATTTCTTCCTGCAAGCATGAGGAAATATCAACCCTTAGAGGGACCAAGCAGGCCTAAGTGTTCTTGTTCCTCACTGCAGTCTCTTCTAGTCCATGATTCTATGTCTCTTATTAAAATAACTCTAAAGACAGGCCTGAACCAAACCCTGCTTCTGAGCCCATCTGAACTTTGAGAAAGTTCACGCCTCGAGCCAAAATTTGCAGCTGAGCTCAGGCCCATTGTGGACTAATTCTGCACAGTTTAAACTCTGCTACAAATGCAGAATCTCTAAGTCCAACCTCATAATCAGCAATCTCTGACCCTCTCACCACACACCTGGAGAGCGGCAGCATCACAGAAACTTGGTGGAATGATGAATATCTATGGGACACGGTAATACCAGGGTTCAAAATGTATAGAAATGTGCAAAATATATAGGAATGACAGAGTAGGTTGTGCTGGTGGGGGAGTGGCACTGCATGTGAAAGAAAGCACAGTGTTAAATATAGTAAAAATCTTAAAATGATTCAAACAGGCCCATAGAATCTCTATGGATAGAAATTCATAATGAGTATAGCAATGGGAATCTCTGATCAGTATGGTGACTGTGACTGAAATGCTCAGGGAGATTAGAGAGGCTACCAAAGCAGAAAACCCGGTAATAATGGGGGATTTAAACTATCCCATATTGATTGGATACACGTCCCCTCAGGATGGGATGCAAAGATAAAATCTCTAGACACCATAAATAACTGCTTCTTGGAGCCACTAGTTCTGGAACTCGCAAGGGGACAGGCAATTCTTGATTTAGTCGTAAGTGGTGCACATGATCTGGTCCAAGAGGTGAATGTAACTGATCCACTCAGTAATAGTGACTGTAATGCAATTAAATTTAATATTCTTGATAGGGGCAAAATACCAAAGAAACCAACCACAGTAGCAATGAGGAATCCGGTGGCAGTTTAAAGACTAACAGATTTATTTGGGCATAAGATTTCATGGACTAAAAAACCCACTTCTTCAGATGCATGGCATGAAAATGACAGATGCAGGCATAAATATACTGACACATGAAGAGAAGGGAGTTACTTTCCAAGTGGAGAACTAGTGTGAACAAGGGTCAGTTCAGTCAGGATGGGTGTGGTCCACTCCCAATAACTGAGGAGGAAGTGTCAGTACCCAGAGAGGGAAAATTGCTTTTGTAGTGAGCCAGCCACTCCCAGTCCCTATACAACACAGTAGCATTTAACTTGAAAAAGGGGAGCTACGCAAAAAGGAAGAAGCTAGTTAAATGAAAATTAAAATAAATAATCATGAGTGAAATGCCTGCAAGCAGCATGAAATTATTTTAAAGCACCATACTAGAGGCTCAAACTAAATATATACCCAAATTAAAAAAAACAAACAAACAGTAAGAGGACCATAAAAGTGCCCCATGGCTAAACAACACAGTAGAAGATACAGTTAGAAACAAAAAGACATTCTTTAAAAATTGGAAGTCAAGTCCTATTTAAGAAAATAGAAAGGAGCATAAACTCTGGCAAGTCAAATGTACAAATATAATTAGGAAGGCCAAAAAATAATTTGAAGGGCAACTAACAAAAGATACAAAAACTAACAGCAATTTTTTTTAAGTACATCAGAAGCAGGAACTCTGCCAAACAAAGAGTGGGGCCACTGGCCAATCGAGGTGCTAAAGGAGCACTCAAGGAAGACAAGGCCATTGCGGGGAGGCTAAATGAATTCTTTGCATCCGTCTTCACTGCAGATTATGTGAGGGAGAGTCCCATACCTGAGCCATTCTTTTAGGTAACATATCTGAGGTATTGTCCCAGACTGAGGTGTCAGTAGAGGAAGTTTTGGAACAAATTGATTAAACAGAGCACTAATAAGTCACCAGGACCAGATGGTATTCATCCAAGAGTTCTGACGGAACTCAAATATGAAATTGCAGAATTTAACTGTGGTATGTAACTTATCATTTAAATCAGCCTCTGTACCAGATGACTGGAGGATAGCTAATGTAATGCTGATTTTTTAAAAAAAGGCGATCCTGGCAATGTTAGGATAATAAGCCTAACTTCAGTACCAGGTAAATTGGTTGAATCTATAGGAAAGAACAAACACACATAGATGAACACAGTAGGCTGGGGAAGAGTCAACACAGCTTTTGTAAAGAGAAATCGTGCCCTACCAATCTATTAGAATTCTTTAACAACAGGTGAGCAAGGGTGATTCGGTGGATATAATATACTTGGACTTTCAGAAAGCCCACATCAAATGCTCTTAAGCAAAGTAAGCTGTCATGGGATAAGAGGGAAGGTCCTTTTGTGGGTTAATAACTGGTTAAAAGATAGGAAACAAAGAGTAGGAATAAATGGTCAGTTTTCACAGTGGAGAGAGGTCAATAGCAGGTTCCCCCAAAGATCAGTACTGAGACTAGTGCTGTTCAACATATTCATAAATTACACCTCTACCCCGATAGAACGTGACCCGATATAACACAAATATGGATATAATGCGGTAAAGCAGCGGGGAGCCCCGGGCCCTTTAAAGCGCCACCCAAGCCCCGCTGCTTTACCACGTTATATCCGAATTCGTGTGACGCCCCAGGCCCTTTAAATCCCCACCCGAGCCCCACTGCTAGAGCTCCAGTGGTGATTTAAAGGGCCTGGGGCTCCCCACAGCAGCTGGAGCACCAGGCCTTTTCAATCCCCATTGGGGCTCTGGCAGCCAGGCTCAGGCGGTGATTTAAAGAGCCAGAGGCTCCAGACACTGTGAGGAGCCCTGGGCCCTTTAAATCCCCACCTGAGCCCCGCTGCTGTAGCCCCAGCAGCGATTTAAAGGGTCCGGGGCTCCCCACAGCGGCTGGAGCACCAGGCCCTTTAAATCACCACTAGGGAAGCCGGTCCAGTCCGGCACGTACGCTCTACCAGATCAAACCCGATATAACACGATCTCACCTATAAAGCAGTGAGATTTTTTGGCTCCTGAGAACCGCGTTACATCGGGGTAGAGGTGTATCTGAAAAAAGAGGTAAACAGGTGGCAAAACGTGTGGACAATACAAAATTACCCAAATTAGTTGAAGTCTAAAGCTGACAGAAAAGACTTAGAGAGGGATCTCACAAAATTGGGTGGCTGGGCAACAAAAAAGGCAGATGAAATTCAATGTTAATAACTGCAAAACGGTGCACGCTGGAAAACATGATCCCAACTATAAATATAAAATGTTGGGGTCTAAAACAGCTGTTCCAGCTCAGGAAGGCTAACAATGTTAGGAACCATTGGGAAAGGGATAGATAATAAGACAGAAAATATGATGCCATTATATAAATCCATGGTACACCCACACCTTGAATACTGCATGCAGTTCTGGTCACCTCATCTCAAAAAAGATATATGGGAATTGGAAAAGGAACAGAGAAGGCCAACAAAAAATGATTAGGGGGATGGAACAGCTTTCACGTGAGGAAAGATTAATAAGACTGGGACTTTTCTGTTTAGAAAAGAGATTAGTAAGGGGGGGGCCGTGATAGAAGTCTATAAAATCATAAATGGTGTAGAGAAAGTAAATAAGGAAGTGTTAGTTATTCCTTCTCATAACACAAGAACTAGGGGTCACCAAATGAAATTAATAGGCAGCAGGTTTAAAACAAACAAAAGGAAGTATTTCTTCACACAATGCAAAGTCAATCTGTGGAACTCATTGCCAGGGGATGTTGTGAAGGCCAAAAAGCACAGGAGGGTTCAAAAAAGAACTAGATAAGTTAATGGAGGATGGGTCCATCAAGAGCTATTAGCCAGGATGGTCATGGACATGACCCCATGCTCTGGATGTCCCTAAACTTCTGACTGCCAGAAGCTGGGCCTGGATGAGAGGGAACGCATCACTCGATAATTGCCATGTTCTGTTCACTCCCTCTGAAGCATCTGTCACTGATCGCTGTCAAAAGACAGGATACTGGGCCAGATGGACTATTGGTCTGATCCAGTAGGGCTATTCTTGTGTTCTTATGATTACACCAATTTCTTTGTTTCAAAGCACTGAGAGGGAATGTTCAGCCATTACACCCACCTCTCATCTCTTATCCTGGAGATGTCCAGGGCATGGCCCCTTTAGCAAGAGTGTAGTCTGTTCGTGCCCTGGCTGTGGGAGAAGGAAAGGTTGCTGTCCTTCATTTTAAAAGACTCAGTTTTTCAATGGTTTGGGTTATGTTTCTCTGCAGAGCTTCAGGCCAACAGTGCCCAAATTTTGTCCAGCTGAGGCCTATTCTAGGGGGCTAGGAGCTGCCCCTACAGAACAGACAATGAAACAGATTTCCCGCCACTCTTGTCTGTAATACGGAGGTGGGACCTGTGGATCCTGTAGGTCCCAGTGTGCTGTGCTCCACCGGGATCTAAGTGAACGATCCAGGACTGGCCTCAAGCTCCACGCACCACTTAGCCCCGTGGATCACCTCCATCTGAAACTTCACGGACTGGCCCTGTCTTCCTCTCCAGAAGTAAAGGAGCAGGGAATAATTCACTCCTTTGCCTCTCCCAGCAGTGGGTCCATAGGAGTAGCGAGATCTGACTTGCACACAGGCCCATTGTAAAATTCTGGGCTTCGTTTATTTCCCCCTCGGAAATTTGGGGCCCCACATGTTGTAGCACTGACCCTGCCAGGACTTGCTGTCATAGGGGCCACTCCTCTCTGAGGAGGGTAGCCACAGGCTGTGTTGTACAATGCTTAGGTTGGCACATGGCTATTAGGCCGTGCTCTGGCCACCAATGTGCTGAGCTCTCCCAGCTGGTGCCATCCCTATGGCAGGACACCTGCCCTGGCTCTGAGGTCCTGTGCAGTGCCATGGAGAAATCATGTGCATGCCCTGGGTGTGACTGTACCTGCATCCCCTATGAATGTATATGTGTGTGCTGCAGGTGTGACCCCAGCAGTCCATACATCCACCCAGTCGGTTGGTGTCAAGCGCATGGGAAACCCCTCACACCTCCTCAAGGTGAGTACGCAGCCAGAGGCTGTATCCCCGTCTGGCTTCCATGAGCTGAACCCTAGAGAACTCCCACTGTGGTGTATTGAACACACTTGGGACCACGCGCTAGTGCCCTGACTTAGCTGAAGGCAAGGGGAGTTTCGCTTGAGTAATAAGGAACTCTGGATTTTTACCCATGGGAGGTGTTTTGTTGGGTTTTTTTTTTTTTTTAAAATAAGGACAGGCCTCGAGGTTGCTGCCAGCAATCCCTCATGTGCTATTTCTCACTTTTCCCCAACACAGAACACACACCTAGCTCCTTGCTAAGGACTCTGGGTAGTGTAGTCCAACAGGCATTTCCTGTACTGAAGTACTATAATGAGAACTACCACTAGAGGGCAATCAAAATACCATGTTTTACCCTCATGCCATGGCCAGCTGGGACCAATGTGAAGGGGAAATGCTGAAAAAACCCTGCTCTGGATTTAGCCGTGGTCATCCATGTGCAGTATGTTGGTTCTGACAGGCTAGTTAATGAATTAAGGGAGAGCCCAAGCTGTCGGACATGGGCACAGGTGTCACTCACTAATACGTCCCCTCCCAGGAGTGGACTTGGGGCACAGAAGGAATTGACATACATCCAGGAGTTTCCAGAGTTCCCTCTGGTCCCAGTGCAGACCTAATGCTGCATTGGTCCAGTGGGATAGCAGGGAATTGTGGGACACTCCCAGAGGAGAAGCAACTCAATATGCCCATTGTTTTCATGTCCAGACTATCCCAACCCTGACAGTTTCAACTGGGAAAAATACCTGATGGAAACTGGAGCATCTGCAGTGCCAGCTTGGGCCTTTAAAGTGGTGAGTGCTAGTGCCTGGCTCTGCCGGTGCAGTCGTGGGCCGGTGAGCATTGGGCCTCTGGAGACTCCACTGTTCTGATGTGGTCTTTAAAGTGGCGTCTAACATAGCCACTCCCTCATATAGAGTCTCAGCAGGGCTGGCTTGGACCATTAAAGCAGGGGCGCTGGGTCCGTGCCTTCTGCAGACACTGGATTTCAATTCACGCTCCAGGTCTCGTATTTGGAAACTGTACCTGTGCTTTGCGGGGTTTGCCTGGTGGGTTGAGCCACAGAAACCATTGCCACATATTGCCTGGGGGATCATTGCTGGGCAGTGCCACCCCCTGCGTTGGGGAAGGAAACAGCAGCTGTGTATAATCCCTCTCTCCTGGGTTTTGGGATGTGATGCCAGGAAACCAGATTATCAGCCTGGTTTGTTAGGACCAGGGGTGATGGGAGATAACCACAATGCACTGAAAGCTGCCTTCAGACAGACAATAGCGCATCCAACCAGCCCAAAAGGCCCCTCACCCTGAGCAAAGAGTTTTCATCATGCATCAGCACAGCACTGGTCTGGGCCTCTCATTGGCTTAATCCTGCTCCCAGGGCTGGCTCTACCATTTTTGCTGCCCCAAGGAAAAAAAAAAAAAGCTGCCCAGACTATGCCACCCCTTAGCATGTGCCACCTCAGGCACATGCTTTCTCTGCTGGTGCCTGTAGCCGGCCCTGCCTGCTCCCACCATGTCTGTTCAACTCGCTGAACTGCAGAGACCCACTCTGGGCTCCCAGGCCCTCAGTCATCACCTCTTGGTGAGAGACCCATGTTGCTCTCCCTTCTGATGGGTTTTTTTTTCAGGCTGCATGGTTCCCCACCTGCAGTGCGATATCCCCGGCAAGCAGGCTGCCTAACCAGGCCAGTGTTTGGGCTTTGCTTTCTCTCCAAAGGCTATGAACAATGTAACTGCCAGCAGTCACAAGTCACCACCCAGCTTTTTCTAAGCAAGCCCATTTATTCTTAACATGGGAGCATTATAGAGAAAACAATAGAAGTTCCTATATGTATGCTAAAAGAGATCACCCATCAGTCCTATGGAGTCTCAGGAGGCCAAAGTCCATCCAACCCTTGCTAGGCAGGATTGGGGCCCGCTTGGACAGAAGGCCCTGAGTCTTGAATAAATAACCTGCATTTATCCAAGTCCTTTCTCTGTTGGTCTCTGGACATTCTACTTTGACCCAGTGTATGTGATCCTCTCCAGGTCGTGGCAGCTCTCTGAAGGTGTAACAACCTGAGTGAATTGGCCCAATCACCCCCCTCTATTGTTAGTTCCTGGAGGTCTGTGGTCCCCCTCCTCCATGGAATTACAGACTATCGCTGTCCCACAATTACACTGTGACACCCTGCTGGGGTTCTCAAAACAGTGTGCCACTGTGTCATCCTGTAAGCCAGTGGGACTCACCCATGTGGCACCTCCTGCTGGTTGCTTCTGGGAATTAGCTCATCCAGCCTTCGGAGCACCCTCTGCAGGCCGGTGACCCCTGCCTCAGGGCCCCTGTGTCCCTCCTGGACCTGGTGCCCCATTATCTGGGGTGCTTCCCCCCTGGCAGTATGCCCCTCAGTCTTGGGGTCTCTCCTCCTTGGGGAACCCTCACCCCCCATTCCGCACCTCACCTCAGTCTTTGGCTACTGCCCAGTCTCAATCTAGCCCACTCATCACAGGCAAGGTTGGGTTTGGACCTGCTGCTTCTGCCTACCCCTTTTGGGCTGCCCCCTGCAACCTCAGTACCTATTTGGCCCTCCTCTAGGCCATAGCCTGGGGGTTTCCAGGCCAGAGCTTCCCAGCTCCCTGGGCCTCCCCCCCTGTTTCAGGTCAGGTACGCTCCCAGCAGCCAGGTCCCTCCCTCTCAACAAACTAGAGAGAGTCTTTCGCTCCTGGCTTCCCTGGCCTTTATGGGCCAGCTGGGTCTGTTTGGGGCATGGCCACAGCTGAGGCTGTTTCCCCAGTCAGCCCACCTTTTCCCCCAGCCCCAGCCCTCTTTTAAGCCCCTCCAGGCAGGAGCAAGTGACCACCCTGCTACACACCCTCTCAGCCGCAGCAACTGAGAGCTTTGGTGCTGCTAAGCTCTGTGTCAGCTCCCTGACAAACCAGCTTGTCTGCCCTGCCAGCAAACAGTTGAGGACTCTGCAAGTCCAGACCTTTCCTAGCAAGTAACAATCGGTGAACTCCAGTTCCCGAGTTCTTCAGAGACATCTTTCCGCAGTGCATAGCCCTTGCTCGCTGTAACCCTCGCAAAACCTTGTCAAGTTCACTGCTTTCAAGAGACAATAGCATAGCATCTTATTATTGTAACTGGGGTTGACAGACCCTTTACTCCAATCGCAGCACTGTGTTGGCTTACAGTAAAAGTAAAACAAGTTTATTAACACAAGGACAGAGGTTTCCATGTTACCAAGTAGAAGGCATTGAGACAGAAAGGGTTACAAACAAACAAAAGTAAAAACACACCTCTAAGATTAAATCTTGACTTAACCAACTAGAGCAGGGATGGGCAAACTATGACCCGGGGACCTCATCCAGCCCTCCAGATGTTTTAATCTGGCCCTCGAGCTCCCGCTGGGGAGCAGAGTCAGGGGCTTGCCCCACTCTGTGCAGCTCCTGGAAGCAGCAGCATATCACCCCTCTGGCTCCTACATGGAGGGACAGCCAGGGGCCTTGCACGCTGTGTCCCCCCCCCCTCGAAGTGCCTGCAGAGAAGGCAGCATGCAGAGCCCCCTGGCTGCACCTCCAGGTAGGAGCCGGAGAGGGGACTTTCTGCTTCTGGGAGCTGCTTGAGGTAAGTGCCACCCAGAGCCTGCACTCCTGCCCCTTCTTGCATCCCAGTCCCCTGCCCCAGCCCTGATCCCCCTCCCACCCTCCGAACCCCTTGGTCCCAGCCCAGAGCACCTTCCTGCACCCCAACCCCCTCACCCCTAGCCCCATCCTAGAGCCCGCACCCACAGCTGGAGCCCTCACCCCACCATACACACACACCAACCCCCTGCTCCAGCCCAGACCCCCTCCCGCACTCTGAACTCCTCATTTCTGGCCCCACCCCAGTGCCCGCACCCCCAGCCAGAGTCCTCACCCCAACTCCCAATTTCATGAGCATTCATGGCCCGCCATACAATTTCCATACCCAGATGTGGCCCTTGGGCCAAAAATTTTGCCCACCCCTGAACTAGAGTCTTTTGTTCAAAGAAGTTTTTATCGCCACAGTCATTCTTCCAGCATGGCTGGTCTGTTCTTTAGTCAAACATGGAGCTCAAAGCACTCGGTGTCTTTGGCTCCTCTGATGAAGGATAATTATGGGGTTTTCTCTGCTCCCTTTTATAGTCCAGTAAACCTTTGTAATGTATTCTTTGAAAAGCAAACCCAGATACCTTTCTCTCTCCTGCTGGGGTGTAGACACCATGGTGTCTTCTCCGTCACTTCTTAGTTTGATACAGGTTTTGACAACAGTGTTTTAGGTGTAGTAAGCATGTCAGGCCTGATGAGAGTTGCTGATGTAGAGTAATGAACCACCAATGGCCCTCTGTCACAGATACACAGTACAGTACAATTTCCCAAAGATATTACAGGAAATTGCCATTGTCCTCTCGATTCGCCTCATTAAGCTCCGAGGCTTCTAAAGCCAGAAGGTCTGTGGCTGTGGGCTGGCTTTCGCTGAAAAGCTACATCTCTCTGGGATGTGAAAAATCCACACCTGAGTGACGTAGTTAAGCCGTCCTAACCCCCATTGACCCAGCTACTGCCTCTCAGGGAGGTGGAATACCCACAGCAATGGAGACACCTTCTGTCTACACTGTGTAGTAAGCGTAGTTGTAGCTGTGACACTGTAGTTTTTTTAAGTGTAGACATAGCCTTTGATGGCAAGTGTGTTGGAGAGAAGCTGGGGGCATTCAGAGCTCCATGCTGGATGTGGCAGACCCAGCCCACAAAGAGGGAGGGGCTGGGGGAGGTACACAGAGAGTGATAGTGAAGGCAATAGGAGCTTCTTGGCTGTCCTCTGACCTTCTGCATTCTCTGCTCCAGCAGCCGCCCCACAGCTTTCTGGTGAACATGAAACTGGAGGCGGTGGACAGGCGGACTCCCTCCCTCATCCGCGTGGCCAGCGTGGAAGACGTGGAGGATTACCGGATAAAGGTGGGTTTCCCACTTTCTGCTTAACTGCCCCTGTAGCTTGCTCCTCCTGCCCACCCCCATCTTATAGTGACTGATGGAAAGATTTGAGTGCAAAATATGTGTGTGCGTGTGTGCATGCACCAGCCAGCCTGCCCGCTTGCACACCCCCGTAGGGAAGCTGAGGCTTTTCTCTTCCTAGGAGCAGACCCAAATTAAGACACCGCCACATGAGGACCTCTGTGACCCTGCTACCATCCCTCCTTGGTGCGGCAGCAAGTTTAGGATGAAAGGGGGCTGTTCACATCTCTTGGAGTGATTGTTTCAGGCTGTCTGCAGACTCTGGTGTGCATCTGTTACACTGGCTCACATTTTCATCATCCATGAGGCTAGAAATAAAAGCTGAGATTCTGATATTCTCACGTGACTCCAGGAGCTGGGGCCCGGAGCACAGACCTCCAATGCCTCTGTTTAATGCCAAGAAGCCCATGTGGGTTTAATACTCATTAGAGAGGGACTATGACGGTTAAGCAGTGACCTGTCACCTCATCTCCTCAGGTCCATTTTGATGGCTGGAGTCATGTCTACGATTTCTGGATCGATGCGGATCATCCAGATATCCACCCCGTGGGATGGTGCTTGAAAACTGGACACCCGCTGCAGCCTCCTCTCAGTAAGTACCGGTGCCGATGCCAGTGCTGTTACTGCAGGCCCATCTTGCCGGCGCTGTGCCCGAGGCCTCATGCTGCGAGCGTTTGCTCTGACATCGCCTGGCCAGTAAGTGCTAGAACCTATAGCAACTCTGTGCTGTCACTGCCCCCTGGGCCAGTGAGCACACTGACACCATGAGCAGTGCAGGAATACCCACTCCCCAGTGCAACGCCAGCAGAGCGGTGCTAGTATCCGAACAGACTCCAGCTGCACCCACTGTGCACCTCTCTCAATGGCATCTGGCACCAGCACTCCACACAGCAAATCTCATAGCCCCGCACTGCCCTCTTACGGCAGTGGGCATTTTGTCAATGAACCAAATCTGCAGTGGTGCCATTGAAGTCAATGGACTTACTCCAGCTTGATACTAGTGTCAGTGAGTGCAGAATTTGGACCATTCACTCCAATGGAAGCAGGATCAAGCCCTCGGTGTGTACTGGTCCCTGCGCTGATCCCAGCAGGTTATTATTCTTACCGCCAGTAGCAGTAACAAACTTTGTTGGTTCTTCCATGGAACCGCTTCCACTTTCCTTTTCTGGGGCAGTCCCAGGTATGTGGCGATTCGCAGCATTAGGCTGTGGGATGGTTTGCAAAGTGACTCTGCTGAAATGGCACCTTCACAGTCAGCAAATCTGCTCCCCGCGTGCCTGCAACCTGTCAGTTGGCTCTGGGGCAGACCCTGGGCACAGCTCCCTGAGCTCGGTGTGAGTTCCAGGAGAGGAGGGAACAAAGAACTGGGCCCAAACAGGGGTTCAGTACTGTCAGCACTACAAGGCTAGCACCACTAGGGGCTGTGAGGCCTGGGATCTTCTGCAGCGCTAAGAGCTGGCTCAGCTGCAGGCTGGTGCCAGAAGCAGGGAAAGCCCTGGCTGGAGTTCCAGAGGAGCGCTCCAACTTGCAGAGCCAGCAGTCTTTAAAATCAACGTGTTCACCAATCACCTGTGGTGGGAAGTGCCAGCACCCAGCAGCTTTGTTGTTAGCCTGGGGTAGCAGGCGGGTCATTGTGGCTCCGAACCCATGACCACATCTCTCATTTGCTCTAGGGCCAAAGGAACCCGCTGCTTCTGCCCACGGGGGCTGCCCGACCTTGGGCTGCAAGAGCATCCCTCATACCAAAGGCTCCAAGTACAGCTTTCACCACAGGTGAGCTCCCCACAGGCAGCCCAGGGGTTAGTCCAGGCCTCCTGTTCTGCTGCTGAAGGAGGCTGCAGCCCTGCCGGGCCAGCAGTGGGGGCAGCAAATGGGGGCTCTCCTCTGCAGCTGCTGACCTCTGCCTCATGGGGACTCCCACAGCTCAGAAGCCCCCACCTGGCTATGGGTCCCCTGTGCTCACACACCCCGGCCCACAGATTAACCTGACCCCTCAGGCTCCTTCCACCCAGCTGGCAGCCCTCCCCTCCATCCCTCTCAGTGCTCCCCCAGCCCAAGGCAACCCCTTCTCTCCTCCCCCCGGGCCTGGAGAAGTGAGAGCAGGGAGACCCCATAGCTGCAGGGAGCAGGGGTAGCATGTGCTAAATTAATGCCCCCTGGGTCTGTTATCCCTGCTCTGGACCTGCCCCTTCTGCTGCTGGTAGTTCACGCACAGCAGAGAAGCCTGGTGGGGCTGGAAAAAGCCCTGTGTGCACCAGGAATCCCCCCAGTGGTGGTCTCATGGTTCTGCGCCCTGCAAGGCAACCATACAGTATCTGTGGCATGGCTGATGAGGCAGGGCATTACTGGGGGAGCTTAGCCCTCTGTTTAGAAGCTGAAATCAGTGAGCGATATAAAGCACTGTAGGTTTAAGGAGATGTAGCAATTAACTTCCCCGTGTCCTTCCAGATGCTTTTCTGGCCCATTCTTCTGGGACTTCTAAGAGGATCCCGTTGAATCAGGAGTGGTAGGAGCCGGGCCCCTGCAATGCAGCATGAACTGGAGCAGTGGGAGATGTATGCTGCAAAGCTGCAAGTCATGAGAAACTCAGACTTTCCAGCCCCTGAGGATTTCTCTAGCCCTAGCCCGTTAGCCGGTCCCCTGAGACCTCACCCCTCCTCACTCCCCTGGCTTTGGGGCCGAAGGAGTCATCTGGATAGTGGGAAGGAGTAGAGATAATATGACCTCTGGTGCCTGTGACTTGCTCAGCAAGTGGCACGCAGTGCCAGGGTATTCCCATGGGAAGCGTGATGCTACAGGGGACCTGTCAGTTAAGCAGCATGCCCATGTGACTGGAATCCTGTGGGATTTGTGCAGGGAACTTTGTCCTTCCTATCCGTCAAGCACTCTGAGTGCCCAGGGCTGAGGCTGTTTGGTGGGGCAGAGATAGGGTAATGAGCAGCATGGGCAGCAGCAGGGCTCTTGCCCATCTTTCTCCAGGGCTGGTACCCATTTAAAGTGTCTCTTCCAAGTGTAACTCTCCGCTTCCCCTCTGTTCTCCAGGAAGTGCCCAACACCAGGCTGTGACGGCTCCGGACATGTGACAGGGAGATTCACGGCTCACTACTGCCTCTCAGGGTGCCCCTTGGCAGAGAAGAACCAGGGGAGGCTGAAGGCCGATCTCTCAGACACTGAGGCCTCGGCCCGCAAGAGGAACCTGATCGGCTTCTCTCAGCGAAAGAAATCCCGACATCATGGGAGGTAGGGAGCGTGAGGGAAAGAAGCCTGGCTCAGCGGAGCAGACAACCTCGCACAGAGGAGCGTCTGTGTGATGCCCTGGGTTAGTGGAACTTTGTCCTGCTCTGTGGCTGGTCAATGGAGGATGGCCACCTGCCTGAACCAAACTGTACCATAGAATCTCTATGGATAATAATTCCATGCTCGAATAATAAGAATACAGCAGTAGGGATATATTACCGAGCACCTGACAAGGATGGTAATAGTGACTGTGAAATGCGCGGGTGCTGTCACCGGTCGGGCACCCAGGATGGGATGCCGAGATAAAGGTCTGAACTTTAATGACTGCTTATGAGCACGCCTGTCCGACCCAAAGGAAGTAAGCAATTCTGATTAGTCGGATCAAGTCCAAGAGATGAATATACCTGGACCGTTTGGTAATAGTGACCATAATATAATTAAATTTAACATCCTTGTGGCGGGAAAAACACCCACAGTGACCTAAAACTGTAGCATTTAATTTCAGAAAGGGGAACTACACAAAAATGAGGAGGTTAGTTAAACAGAAATTAAAAGGTACAGCACCAAAAGTAAAATCCCTGCCAGCTGCATGGAAATTTTTTAAAGACACCATAATAGAGACTCAACTTAAATGTATACCCCAAATTAAAAAACATAGTAAGATAACCAAAAAAGAGCCACCATAGCGAAAAAACAAAGTAAAAGAAGCAGTGAGAGGGAAAAAGGCATCCTTTAAAAAGTGAAAGTTAATAGAAAGGAGCATAAACTCTGGCAAACGAAATGTAAAAATATAATTAGGAAGGCCAAAAAAGAATTTGAAGAACAGCTAGCCAAAGACTCAAAAAGTAATAGCAAAAAGTTTTTTCAGTACATCAGAGGCAGGAAGCCTGCTAAACAACCATTGGGGCCACTGGACGATCGAAATGCTAAAGAAGCACTCAAGGATGATAAAGCCATTGCAGAGAGACTAAATGAATTCTTTGCATCGGTATTCACGGTTGAGAATGTGAGGGAGATTCCCAAACCTGAGCCATTCTTTTTAGGTGACAGATCTGAGGAACTGTCCCAGATTGAGGTGTCATTAGAGCAGGTTTTGGAACAAATGAATGAACTAACCAGTAATAAGTCACCAGGACCAGATGGTATTCATCCAAGAGTTCTGAAGGAACTCAGATGTGAAATTTCAGAACTATTAACTGTTGTTTGTAACCTATCATTTAAATCAGCTTCTGCATCAAATGTCTGGAGGATAGATAATGTGATGCCAATTTTTAAAAGGGGGCTGCAGAGGTGATCCTGGCAATTACAGGTCAGTAAGCTTGACTTCAGTACCGGGCAAACTGGTTGAAACTACAACAAAAAACAAAATTGTCAGACATATAGATGAACATAATTTGTTGGGGAATAGTCAGCATGTTTGTTGTAAAGGGAAATCATGCCTCACCAATCTATTAGAATTCTTTGAGGTGGTCAACATGCATGTGGACGACAAGGGGGATCCAGTGGATGTAGTATACTTAGATTTTCAGGAAGCCTTGACAAGGTCCCTCACCAAAGCTCTGAAGCAAAGTAAGCAGTCATGGGATAAGAGGGAAGGTGCTCTCATGGATTGGTAACTGGCTAAAAGATAGGAAATAAAGGGTAGGAATAAATGCTCGGTTTACAGAATGGAGAGAGGTAAATAGTAATGTCCCTCAGCAATCTGTATTTGGCCCAGTCTTATTCAACATATTCATAAATGATCTGGGAAAAGGGGTAAACAGTGAGGTGGCAAAATTTGCAGATGATACAAAACTACTCAAGATAGTTAAATCCCAGGCAGACCGTGAAGAGCTACAAAAGGATCTCTCAAAACTGGGTGACTGAGCAACAAAATGTCAGATGAAATTCAGAGTTGATAAATGCAAAGTAATGCAATTGGAAAGCATAATCCCAACTATACATGTAAAATGAGTGGTAACAGCCACTTTAGATCCCATCAAGAGAGAGATCTTGGGGTTATTGTGGATAGTTCTCTGAAAATATCCACTCAATGTGCAATGGCAGTCAAAAAAGTGAACATAATGTTGGCATCATTAAAAAAGGGATAAATAATATGACAGAAAATATTATATTGCCACTATATATATCCATTGTACCCCACATCTTGAAAATTCAAAGCAGATGTAGTCACCCCATCTCAAAAAAGATGTATTGGAATTGGAAAAGATTCAGAAAAGAGCAACAAAAATGATTAGGGGTATGGAAAGGCTGCTGTATGAGAAGAGATTAATAAGACTGGGACTTTTCAGCTTGGAAAAGAGATGACTAAGGGGGGATATGCTAGAGGTCTATAAAATCATGACTGGCATGGAGAAAGTAAATAAGGAAGTGTTATTTACTCCTTCTCATAACACACGAACTAGGGGTCACCCAATGAAATTAATAGGCAGCAGTTTGTTTTAAAACAAACAAAAGGAAATATTTCTTCACACAACGCATAGTCAACTTGTGGAACTCCTTGTCAGAGGATATTGTGAAGGCCAAGACCATAACAGGGTTAAAAAAAAAAAACTAGATGAATTCATGAAGGATAGGTCCATCAATGGCTATTAGCCAAGATGGGCAGGGATGGTAGCATCTGTTTGCCTGAAGCTGGGAATGGGCAATAGGGAATGGATTACTTGATGGTAACCTGTTCTGTTCATTCTCTCTGGGGCACCTGGCATTGGCCACTGTTGGAAGACAGGATACTGGGCTAGATGGACCTTTGTTCTGACCCAATGTGGCCGTTCTTATGTTGCTCCTATGAGAGGCAGCACAGCCCACTGGACAAGGCACTGGGCTGAGAGAGGGGTTCTGTCTCTGGCTCTGCTGGTGACTTTGGGCACCTCTATGTGCTTCAGTTTCTCCTCCTGCTCTTTGTCTGTTTCATCTGCTTTGACTGGCAACTCTTTTGGGCAGGGACTCCCTCCCGCAGAGCGTTTGTACAGACTCTGTGGGGTCCTGACCTCAGGTGGGGCTTGAGGGAGCTATTGTAATGCTGCTCCTGACTAATGGAGTTAGTCCTTTTAGCTCAGGGGGTAGAAGTCTAGGTCTGTGATTTGGAATTAGGTTATGTCTGCATTTGCATGCCTCCCTGGATAATAGTCCAGGTACCGCTAGCACACGTACCTGCACCGAGTGACCATATATGCTGTGCTGAGCATGAGTGTATTCTGTGCACAAGCATATACTGGCATCCACATATACTGGTATCCACACTTTTTCAGTATGTGATGATAGCACTACTATTGCAGGGGTGCATCAGAGGAGACATTCTGGGAAACCCCCTTGCTGGTACTGTATGCTGCCTTCACACATTTGGCATCAGCAGCTCCTGGTTATCTCTCCCTTCTGCCTAACTGCATTGAAGAAATGAAGCAAGTCCATGAAGATATTGTTCTGCTCCTGCTGACAAAAGTTCATGTAGTCCAGTACTGGCTACTGGACAGAATAAGTCCAGAAAAATTGAAATCAGCAGATAGATAGATGACTGAGAGGGCGAAGGAAAATCCACTTGGTCCCATAGAACAGTTGAATGGCAGGATAGCAATGGTATGCCCATGAGTGGGCCACTGCTTCTGATCCCAAAGAACCAGCACAGTGTGGTGGGACCACATCATTTTGGAAACCTGAGATGACGACCAGTGGCTGCAGAACTTCTGAATGAAGAAGCAGAGCTTCATGGAGTTTTATAAGCAGCTCGCACCCACCTTCCACTGCCAGATCTCTCATTTTCAGAAAATCATACCAGTACAGAAACGGGTGGCTATTGCCCTTTTGTAAGCTGACGACACCTGCCAGCTACTGTTCAGTTGCAAAATTGTCTGGAGTTGGGAAGTCAACTGTCAGGGTGGTGATTTTACAAGTTTGCCAAGATAGCAATACTGTAATCTACACACAGGCAGTTGCCATAACCAAAGTCCTTGAAATTATAGTACGATTCAGAGGGTTTCTGAAATGTGCAAGAGCCATTAATGGAACACATCCCAGTCCTTTGACCACCAAAAAGGGTCAGTGAATATGTGAACCATAAAGGTTACTATTCACAGTTCTCCAAGGCTTAGTGGAAGTGCAACGTTGGACTCATGGGAAAGGTTCATGACACAAGGATGCTCCGGAGATCGGAATTGTACTACAGGGAGGAGAAGGGACTCTATTCCCCTGAAACAATGTGGTTCTTTCCCCACATTCCTCACGTACCTGCTTCTAATGTGGTTCAGGAAGCTGTAACTCAACCTTGCCAATCCAAGAAAAAGGGAATTCAACTATAGACTGAGTAGCTGTAGAATGATAGTGGAGTGCACGCTTGGACAGCTGAAAGCTCGTTGGCGATGCCTGCAAACCTGCTTGGATGCCAGTGAAGCCAACACAGTTTTCATTATCGTGGAGTGCTGTGCCTGCCATAACATGTGAAGCCAAAGGTGAATACTTCCAGAACAAGTGGGCACAGGACAGATCTGGCTTACAAAGCCTAAACAGGCTGCAGGCCCCCACCTGTGCGCACACTGCTGCTAGTTCCTGGCAAGCAAGGGAAATTCGTGATGCTGTTTACTCGTACATTATGGATCAACATGGAGCTAGAAGGTGACTTGGGACTGGACTGAAGGGCACTTTTGTGATGCTGTGGTGCTCCTGGAAAAGCTCAGTAGAGCAATGCCACATTACCGGTATTGTGACATACCTTGGTGGATTGGGATCCCCTGCAGCTGAGAGTGACTAACTGAAAGCAGAAAATTGGGTAAGGGCCCTCAAGGTTAACACCTCTGGCTGTGTTTTTGTGCTGCAAAGTGTAATCATTGAGCAATATTCTATGTCCCGGTGTTTTACACATTCCTTCTTCACAATGCTTATCCAGTGCTATGCACAAATACACACATGGCTGCCAGTGGTGATGATTTGTTGGAGGGTGGTAAAAGCTCTAGTGTCATGTATCTTCACTGTTCATTTCCTTTTGTATTGTCTATTAAATCATTAACTAAAACACCTTTTATAGCTGTTAACTTCTCTTTTGGTTTTCATTCCGGTGCTTTGGACAGCAACAGTTATTTCACAGCTTAGCTCATTGCCCTTGAACCCTGTTGTATTGTTCTATCAGTGCCAATAAAGCAGGTCTTCCAGGGTCCTTCTCTCCTTGCCTCTGCTGCTCCTGTCTTCCTGCCAGAACGGGTTCCCGATGGAATGCTGAGACATCGAAGATAAGGCCAGTGTCCCATTTCATTTATTCTTTCGAAGGAGCCTCCAGAATCCCCCCACATCCTGAAACTCTGCTGCTGAAGGCCACAATATTGATACTTGTCAGGATCCCAGGAATGCGACTGTCACAGCCCCCTTCCATCAGTCAGCATTTGCAACCCACGAGGAAGGAGCCGAGGGCAGAAATGGTAAGATACCTGCAGTACTGTTGTTCAGATTGACAGTGCAGCAAGGGCTGGTTGGGGTGGGGTTCAGATCCTTTCAGGGGTTACGTTCCTAGTTGCCTATTTCTTCTTTAATGGCTGGCCATCATCTGGAGAACTTAGCAGCATTCAAGACACTGGAATGGAAAAGAGAAAAATGGTTTTCCAGTCCAGTGGAGGAGACCCAGCCATCTGTGAACAAGAGATGCTTCTGTTAATGGTCACTCCTCTACATATTGCTGAATGTAGAGGTCTGGTGAGCTACGAAGGTGGACCAAGAACATTTGTCCTGCCACTAAATCTGAAGAACCACCTTGAATTTCTGCTACACCAGAATTTTTCTGAATTATGCTAAAGGTCTGGGAGGCAACTGACTGACTGTATTCTCAGCTAGCAGACTGATCTCCCATGGAAGAGGAATAGAGAACCACAGAAAACATCCATCCAATCAGTAACCTTCTCACCTTGCCGGCAAATCCGGCCCCTGTGTCCAGCAAACACCATTGAAAGGTGCAGGGAAACAGTCCCAAGTGTATATTCTTCCCTAAACTTTTGGATTAATACTGCACGCCAGTTGCCTCTCCACTGCTAAGGGACAGGGCACTGAGTTTGTGGAACCACCAGAGCAGACGCTTCACCCACCCATGCTTCTTCTGGCTACTTCAGAGAGACTCTGCATGGGGAGAGACTCTGCATGGGGAGAGACCAGCAGCAGGGACTGGGAACAGTAATAAATATTTCCAGTGGTACAGGGGGAATGGACTACTTTGATTTTCCTCGGACAGACAAATGGTTCCTTTTCCCTTCCCAGACCTAGGCGGGCCACCACCCAAGCCATCAACCACTGCACCCCTTTCTGCATGGCACCTGTTTGCAAGGAGAAGGAAAGAGGGAGGGAAGGGGTGTTTTGGGGGTCTTTAAGCAATCATAAATGTCATACAACTGTTCTATTCCCTCCCTCCCTTCCCCCTCAGTCCACGTGGCCCAGGGATTTGCTGTTCAGAATGCTGGCTGAGAAATGCACAGACACAGGGCACAGTGACTGCTTGTTAATAATCCTATTATAGCTCCCCCGACATGCTTTACACTGGTTTGTGGCATGTCTGTAAAATCATTGATTTGCAGCTATGCTTTGTTCGAGGACCATATTGGGGTGCAGTGGGGCAGATGGAGGGGGAGGGCTGCCTTCAGGCATGTGTTTCTGGAGCAGGAGGGGATATTTCCAGGGAGTGTGGGGATTTATTGTAACTTACCAGCCTCAGATTCTGGTTCCTGCCATGGCTCGGGGTCCCCCACAGGCTGCTCAGGTGTCAAGGTGCAGAATCACATACTCCTGTTCCTCCAGGTCTCTGGGACTTCCCCCACGGTCCCTTCTGCCTTGTTGCCTTGCCCCTCATCAGCGTCCCGTTGTCTGATGAGACCAGCATGGCTGAGGAGGGGTCATGATTCACTGCAGAATCACTACTCACAGACCGAGATAGCACCCGGTCCAGTTCATCGTAGCAGAGTCATGTGCTAGGGCCTCTCTCAGAGCAATTGCTGGAGTCCTTCACCCTTCAGTACAGGAGCCTGAGGGGCTTCATGTGCTCCTGGCACTGGGATGGACTCTGATGAATGCTTCCTACATGAAACCTCCCGGTAGAGGTGTGTGTTCTTGCCGATCCGGGTGAAGTTGTGGAGGGCGGTGTCCTCTGACCACACATTGATCAGCACCTGCGTGTGCTCTTGGAACATAAGCCATGATGGCTGGTGCTGATTAATACAGTTAATGTGAGACCGGATCTTAAGAGCTCAGCGCAGGTTGCTACTACCGCTAGTAACGGGAGGGTTAGGAAACTTTAGATTTGGGTAAGGGGGAAGCAGCAAAGGTATCAATGCGTGATGGGAATGGGGCTGGTTGATGTGGTACACACCCTTTGTCCATGTCCACAACGGGCTGTAGAACAGGTCTGGGGACATGCCACAGCACTGTCATGTACATACCCAGACTCCCCATGTGTGTTAGATTTCCCGTACTACACTGTCCTTCAGGAACCTGCTTCAGATGTGGACAATAGGGGGGTTATGGCACAACAAGGCACATATAACCGTTATAATCACAAGCGCAGACGTAGCCTTAGAGGTCCTTGGTTCAATCCCTGCTAAAGGATTGTTACCTGTGTCGGTCATTTGACGGTACAGTCCTCGCTGTGCCGACAGGCGGTGCAGTTAATGAACACACGCTGGTTCCTACAGCACCTCTGAAATGGTAAAGCAGACAGCTTGCAAATAAATCCTCTCTCGTCTCTCTAGAGGGCGACCTCCAAAGTATCGGAAGATCCAGCAGGAAGACTTCCAAAGTAAGCACCTTTACCCCATGCTGCTGTCTTTTCATGGAGAGAAGAGGGTCAGGGTGCCCCCAAGGATTTGGGAAGGGGATAAAAAGTTTTTGACCCCAGTATCACCAGATTGGACCTGGCCCAGGTCAGCAGCAAACCCCAACGCTGAAGGCTCTTTGGTGACCTCTGTGCAATGAGTTTGCGAGCGTTGGTCTATTTCCTGGTGGGCAGGTTTCATCACTACCATCAACAAAAAATCCAGCACAGTTTGCTTAATCTCAGCAGAGAGGCCAAAGAATGAGCCATCCTCATGGCTAGAGCCTGGGTGGCAGGGCTGAGCGAGGCACATTGTCAAAGCAATCTGGAGGTGCTGCCACTGGTGCGACTCCTACTATCCCTGTTCTGTAGATGCAGAAAGCCCTGCTCTGCAGGGCTGTCATGGAAAATCATGGAATATTAGGGTTGGAAGGAACCTCAGGAGGTCATCTTGTCCAACCCCCTGCTCAAAGCAGGACCAATCCCCAGGCGCTTGTTGCCCAGGCAGTATGTTCACTCCAAATCAGCAGGAGAGAGACTGGGAAGGATCCTGTGCTGAACCTGTGGGTATGGCTTTGGAACGGCTGGTCTGCCTGGGCTGAACTGCCCTGAGATTGGAAATAGAGACCAAAGTGAAGATCAAGATGTGGGGCCAGGTCCTCAGGTGGTGTAAATGGACATAGCTGCCCATGACTTCAGTGGGGCTATCCTGATTTCTACCAGTGGAGGATCTGGCCGCTGTAATGTGACTTGATTTTGTATAGAGGCTGGGCTCGCCATAGTGGGGCCCATGAAGGCCCTGACTCAGCAAACGTCGTAAGCACATGCTGCAGAGATGCACAGGCTTTAAGGACAGAAGAGAGCCTTGTGACTCTCTTGTCTGACCTCAGAAATGAAAGGTACCATAACTTCCTCATGCACCGCCTGCGAGAGCCAACGCTGGTGGGATTTAAGCACACGTTTGCAGTGCACGTGCTTAAGGGCTTTGCGATATCTGGGCCTCAAGCTGGACCCAGTTTTACTGAAACACGTGAGACATACGCAGACTGAGCTGTGAACTCCTCCAGCCAAACATGCACAACTGGCAGCTTGACCGCAGGGATGTTTGGGATGGGAAGTGACTCTCCCAGCCCTAAAGTACCAGCCTGCATAATTTCTCTCCCTCCTTCATCTTTCCATTTAAAGTTGTTTAATGTTTAGGTCTGACTATAAAACCCCTGTCCTCAGCCTGTCTTTATCCCTCACATAATGCCCAGCTTGAATGTTGAGGTCCAAATTGTTAAGGCTAAGATTTAATCAGGGGCATTTTTAGTAAAAGTCATATAGTGGTCAAGGACAATAAACAAAAATTCATGGCCCCTGACCTGTCCATGACTTCTTCTAAAAATACCCGACTAAATCTTACCTACTCCTAAGGTGCTGCTGCTCTTGGGGGGGAGGTTCCTGGGGCACCGCTGCTTCGGCAGTGGAGGCTGATTGCCTCTGGCTGCCTGCAGGGCCACCCTGGGACTGCTGCTCGGGTGGCCCTGGGGTCAACCGCACTGGCCGCTGCAGCTGTGGAAATCACGGAGGTCACGGAAAATCATGGAATCCATGACTTCTGCGACCTCCGTGACAGACTCGCAGCCTTACACATTGTCATTGGGTTTCTTAATACCCCCCCCCCCCCCGAACTGGAGACCATTAGATAAAAGGCAGAGTGTTATTAACGCTTATGGATCTAAAGGAAGCATCGAGTATTAATATTCTGGGCTGTGTACTGCCCCAGGAGATGTCCCTTGGTGCAGTGTGTGCTTTCTGGGAAAGCCATGCTACAGACAGCACCAAGCCAAGACTTAGTGCTGGACTTCTGTGCAGGGGAGAGGAGCTGCCTCTCCCAGGCCACTCTGGTCCTGAGCACAGAACACCTAAGGAATCTGCACCGGCAGATCCACCAGCCCTGCCCCTGTTTCTTCCCTGGTCTCAAAGCCATGTGACTAGGTGGGGAGGCACTGGAGAGCTGAGCTCCACGACCCACAAGCTATGCCTCATCTCACAGCAGAACAGACTCCTCTCTGTTGCTGCTATGCTGGGGCAGGGTCTGTCCCCTGCTGCATGTATACTGACTGTAAACTGCAAACCCCCCCACCCTGTAGCGGTGCCCCTTCACTATAGCTGGCTGGCATAAGTGCTTACGGGCATCTTTGAATATATCCCCAGTCCAGCTTTTTTCTTTCCCTCTTTCTGCCCTGCAATCCCCCCTCTTACCACCAGAGGGTTTGCTGATACTTCAGCATGTGACCAATATAACCAAATGTATTGGAATGGTTTTTAATCTTTCATGCCACAACCTGAAAGCTAATTCCATGCCATCCATCCCTTTGTGCATTATCACTGTGAGCAGAATGAGCTGCTGAGTGGCCACTAGGGGACAATAGCAGCTTTTACAGCAAGAGCTGATCTGATAGTGGCCATGCCATCCAGAATTCTGAATGAGTGAAACAAATGAGATCACTGATCATGAACTCAGGGAAGTCCTTACTAAACTCATTTAGTGAGGGAAGAGACCAACCTTGGTAAAAAATTAAAGGGACAGAGTTCGGCCTGAAATTCAGCTTTGATTTAAAATGAAAGTTGATGGGTGGGTGTTTGCAAAACGGACTGTTGAACAGAAGTGTTTTCATAATTAACAACAAAAAAAATCATGAAATCAGGCTTTTTGAATGTAAACACCCCTGCCTCATAGCACTGGGAACCTACAACACAGCAGCCAGGGGCTAGGGCAGAAGAAGCAGAAAGTGACACCATCTATAAACAGAAAGTTCAAATCTTTAAATTCTTCTCAGTTTAACTAATGGTAACTAATGGTAACCCAAGTAAGGAGATATACATAATTGTCCTTACATATGTGCTTATAAAATATAGGAACCTTTTGTAATAGAGAGATACCATCAAGTTAAATAAGTGCAGTTTGTTCTGCATTAACTATTGCTAATAGACATTTTTTTTCTCTGATTCAGCGTAACATCAGTCATGTCATGATAAAGAGATTTGCAGTGTTACTGTAGCCATACTGGTCTCAGGATATTAGAGAGACAAAGTGGGTGAAGTACTATCTTTTATTGAACTAACTTCTGCTGGTGAAAGAAACACATTTTTGAGCCCTGAAGAAGAGTTCTGCGTAAGCTCAAAAATGTGTTTTTCACCAACAGAAGTTGGTTCAATAAAAGATATTACCTCACCCACTTTGTCTCTCTAATAGAAAAAGACATCATCGTGATAGAAATCTTGATCATATCTCTTTATTCTGACATGGTTGAGGTTCTACTGTATTGGAGAAGAATGCCATCTGTTTAGCAATAGTTAGCACAGCACAGACTGTTCTTATTTGATACCTGAAACCCCTCCAGCTTCTGCCTTGAGCCCCCATGCCTCCTCAGCTCTTCTTTCAGGCACTGCAGGGCCTTTAGGATGAAACTGGATTTCCTTGGCCCTTCGCCTTGAGTAACGTTTTGAATTTTTCTTTGCCAGCTATTTCCTCGGACAATATGCACCAGTCCCTCTTCATGTCGGCCTTATCTGCTCACCCTGACCGCTCCCTGTCCCTCTGCTGGGAGCAACACTGCAAACTCCTGCCAGGAGTGGCTGGCATCACAGCAGCTACTGTGGCCAAGTGGACCATTGATGAGGTGAGGGGGTTTCAGAGACAGCTGGTAAAGCAGAGAAAAATGTAGACCAGGATGAAAGAAATAAAGGGTCAGATTTCTAAAGGCACATGTGCAAATCCCCCAGTCCACATGGCTCATTGTGTGCACATGTCCTCCCTGGCATGTTCACACGCTGTGGTTCATGTCCGGGTTAGGAAACAGCGAGTGTGTCCTTTTGCCCGGGGGGAATCAGCAGGGGTTGCCAGCGGGAGCTGCACAGGTTCCACAGCCTCTCCGATTCCTCCCAGCTCTCTGCTCCCTGTGAACCACTCATCTCACAGACTCGATCTAGGTGCCCCCACTCATCCCAGCCACGGGTCTGATTGAGGGGTACCGCTCTTCTCATGTGATTAGCAGTTTCCAGCTTGGCTGGAACCCATCGCTTGAGGCTGTGCAAGGACATGGCCGGCAATCAACTATTTACTTATTTATTTTATTACACATTTTCCAATAAATCCGTTTTTTTGGAGTTTTTTTTTTTTGGTAAGTGACAACTTAGTTGAAAAGTAAACCTCAAATCAGCAGAGAAAGGGACAAGTCAATCCCAGCCCCTCCCTGCCCACAGTTCTATCTGAGCTCCTTATTAACACCTGCTGCTGCTGACAAACACTGCTGTACTCCCCCACTCAGCTACTCTTGGACACTCCCACCACGCTGCCTCGCACTGCACTCTGTTGTCAGAGACCTACGGCCTTGGCCCCAAATGCTCCAGGGCCCATTGTTTAGGGAGTATATTTGTGAGGTACCTGATGACCTGTGTCGCCTTTCTGTGGACAGCAGGCATCTGCACTCAAGTATGGTAGAATAAAAGGCGCTTTGCATCCCGTTCGACCCACGGCTTATATAGAAAGCAGCAGATCTTGGCTGGAGCAGGGCATGCAGAATTCCGGAGACTCCCAGCTCTGTGGCTTGTCCTCTTAGACCCTGAAAAGGCAGCTCTGGCAGTGAGATTTCAGGCAGGCTAATTCCCTGATTCTGTGTTTCCCTCCTTGTCTCTTCCAAAGGTCTTTAGCTTTGTTCAGACGCTAACGGGTTGCGAGGACCAAGCCAAACTCTTCAAGGATGAGGTAGGGGGATGGGGTTCAGTGTGTGGGTGGGGGGAGCAAAGGAAGCCCATTTGCAGTTGGAGGAGGATGGGAGAACAGGCTGCCTACGTGGTTTCCTGCCACCAGCCTCTGGGACTCTGCCCTGTTGCTTCTAAAGCAACAGTCCTTGAGAGCATTTGTTTGGGATAGCACCGGCGGCAATGAGAGAAGAACACACTGATAGTGACCTCAGACCTCATGGATCCATCCAGATATAATTAATAGATACGGTGACACTCCATGTATGGGGCAAGCCCGGTCCCCTGTGAGCCGGGGGCTTGGGGTAGGAGAGCTCCAAGCAGTCAGTGGGGGAGCAGAAGCAGAGCTGCACTGTAGGCAGTGGAGCAGCCTTCTCCCAAAAAGCCCATGGGTCTGCTTAGTCCCAAGTCCCCCACTCCCCTCCATTCCTGTTGCGGGATCTCTGTTACTGGGGATTATGTGCCTAGCTGGAGTCCCAGAGCCAGGCTGTGTTTGCAGCTCCAGTGGTTGCAAAGATTTTGGCCCACACACAGGACTCGTTGGCAGAGAGAATCACTCGGACATTCATTCAGAGCTGCCGGGGCCGGCTGACTCAGGGTGCTTTGGTTGCTAGAAGCATCCCAGCCTGTCCAGTAGATGGCCTGCATTTTTACCTGCTGTGGCACCATTTTCCATTGCCACTTACCAGCCTCCTAGTGTGATGGGTCTGGGAAGGAGGCTAGGCTTTTCACTGAGAAGAAGGCAGGATCATATGTCCCGTGTTTGTAGCATCCCTAGCTAAGTCCATTCCAAGAGCCACCTTGCAGGCCACGCTCACGCATCTGCAACTGTGCGTCTCCACCCCCGCTTTGAAGGGCGTGCTTGTTTGAACACATGGCCCTGAGAGGAGGGGGTGGAGATGAGCAGCTCTGGAGCCCAGATTTCCTGTGAGCATGGTGCACACCGGACCCACCCCCCTCTCTCCTGCAGATGATTGATGGGGAGGCATTCCTTCTGCTGACTCAGGCCGACATCGTCAAGATCATGAGCGTCAAACTGGGCCCAGCACTCAAGATCTACAACGCCATCCTCATGTTCAAAAATGCCGACGACACCTTAAAGTGACCACATCCCACAGCCCGGGACTGCCCTCAGCACTGCAGCTGCTAAGCTGTCTGTCTGGCTCACTGGAGCGGAGACCTTCTCCACTGTAGCAGCTGTAAAATCCTGCACGCTCCTTCTCTCTCAGTCGCCTTCTCTGTCCTTGCACCAAACCCATCTCTCTCTGTCTTTCTCTTCACCTGTTACACTTCTCCTCTGGCCTGGTGGGGGAGCTCTAGTCTGGGTACTGCTGACCAGTGCTCTCTCCCACTGATGAGACAGAACACGGATTTGAGACGGGATGACCCCCTACCCTTCAAACGCTTCTGACTGACCCTGTTCCATAGGATGACGTGTGTGTGTGTTTCAGGACTGATGAGGTACAGAGGAGAAGGTGTGGGGCTTGAGGGATAGTGTTGCTGCTCAAGAAAGCAAGATCAGAAATTTTGGTGATCTCATAAGAAATAAACTGCCTCCACACACCCTTCTCTCACATACATGAGTGCACACATGCTCGTTTAGAGGGATGATTCATTTTCCCTTTTCTTAGCAGTTGAAGAGGATTTTCCCAGCGTATTTCACTGTGTTGGGGCGGGTATTTAATGCTCTTTCGAAGGAACATTCTCAAGTAGCTTTTGATAACAATCCATTTATTTTCTCTCCAGTTTTTGTGACTCTCACTTTGAAGCTGGGGAGTAACTGTGCTTTGCCCCCGCCCTGGTTCACCTTCGCCATGAGGCCAACTTGAATTTTCTTCCATTTCCTTCTGTTTCTCATGGGGAATGAGCCCATAGTGCTATTTATGCTGCAGATCTCTTCGCTGCTGGGGGAGGGAGAGGGGGGTCAGTGTTTTATTACTATTTATTATTTGTGCTGCAGTAGCAGCTAGGAGCCCAAGTCGTGGACCAGGACCCCACTGTGCTAGGTGCTGTACAGACACAGAACACAACAGTCCCTGCCCCAAAGATCTTACAGTCTAAGTATAAATATACCAGCCATGTCAGCACAGCTCTGGGAATAAGGTTAGTCAATTAAGTTGTGCCTCCTCTGCTGGGTAGGTGGCTGCTCTGCAGCACAGACATCCTTTGCAGAGGCAGAGTGGCCTTTTCCTTTCCGTCTCAGTGGTGGGGTTTTTATTTTCAGATCTCAGCAGCCCTTTGCCATCAAACTGTAAGAAAGTCAAGGTGGGCCAAATTTTTGCCCTTAGCTACTTGACACACGTCCCCCTGGGACAAGACTTGGAAACTGCTTTTTCAAATGACAATCACCTGCTGGTTATTAACTAGACAGTCTCTTGGGATTGTCTAAGAAAAGGTCAGTGCAGCGTGTGTGATGCTTTGCGACCAATTGCCTTTACTCCAGCCACGTAAAAGCTTCCTGAAGGACCAGTCAGAAGAGGTGTAGGCTGGGTGGAGGGACCACAGTCCCCAATCTGCACTCTGTCAGGTTAGAAATACTTGCATTCCCAAGGTCTGCAATTCCTTAAAGGAATCAACCTTTTCCTTTGCTTCCTTCCCCTCCCCACAGTCATTGAAGACAGGGGTGAGAGCTTCTACCATATGCACCAGCAACATGTCTCATAGCAACATGGCATATGAAGTCCACTTTCATGTACATATGGGTCAAATTCATGCTAGGCTTCCCATGGAAATGCAGCATTTGACTCTTTTTTATTATTGACTTTTTGGGGTCACATTTGACCTGCCATTCCAATATTTGCTGCTTGCTATTCATGAGAGATTTTACACAATTTATGGGGTTTTTTGGTAAGCGTTTGGATTTGTTTTGCAAGTTCTCTTTCTTTCCCTTTCATTTTCTTCCATCTGTTCAAATGCTGCCATATGTTCGTCTGTGGGGAGAAGCGAAATGGGAGGAGAGGAGTTGTGGGCTCTGGACCCAATCTTTCCCTAGATGCAGCCTGATTCTCAGCAAATGGTTCCAAACCGGCCTCCACGTCCAAAGAGGAGCTCTTCTCCTGGTTTGCTGTTGGTTGGGAGGAGAGGAATATGAGGAGCAGCCTCGGGATACAATATGGCTTCAGCTTTGGGACTCTCCATGTCAACCTCCCTGAAATATTTCCAAACTTTATCCTGAACACAAGCAAGTCTCCTGGTTAGCTCATTATATCCCTGCACAAGGCTCAGTCAGTGTCTATAGGAAGCATCTACTGCAGAGAAAGAAAGGAAGAAGTCTCCTGTTCTCATCAGCTGCAACTCAACCTGCTAAGTGACTACATTCCTCTTTTAGCTAAAGGTGAGCTAACCAGGCATAGTGCTGGCCGGATGCTGGAGGGGCACTCTGGGTTCGGCACTGGAGTGGAGTGTCAGATGCCTGAGTTGTGCTCTGCATTTGAAGCTACAACAAAAGATCGAGTGGTTGGTTCCTGTGGAGGCTGTTCCAACAAGTGGGCCATTTTGAAGGGGACGGGAGCTATAAATGTCCGCCCAGGATTGTCTCCAAAGAATCTCAGTGGCCAATGGGATTAAATCTCCTGTTCTATTACTGAGACACTGGGTGAGCTGTTCTCTGGCTACCTGACACCTTACAGACTTTCAGATGGATTTCTGGGCTCCTGTGAAAATAACTTCCTGATTACTGGTGAGACTCTTAGTCTGTAGCCACCTAAGAGCTCCATGGCCAAACTGTGCCTATCCAACCCTTGTATACTGTTTCTAAGAGGTTGACCTGAATGGCTTTCTCACCTCCTTGCAGTGTAACCTTGGACACAGACCGGACTGGACTCAAGTGGTATGCCCATCTGTAGGAATGGTCTCTCGGGGGGAATTCTCTTGGGTCAGAGCTCTCCAGAAAGATAATCCTCACTGGAAATATGAAATGAGATAGAACGTGTGTCTGTGTGTGTGTGTTTGTGTTAATGACAGCGTTCTTATATCACACTTTCTTAGCTGCTGTCTCAACCACGAGTCCATTCCCCGCTTGGGTTGACTATTTGAGGTATGAAGCTTCTGAATTGGTCTGGGTGAGAGAAATACAAATTTTTGTAGATGGCCAAGGGCTATGTACTGTTAAAGCTTGTAATGTTGTTATTTTCTTAAAAAAAACAAAAACCCAAAGCAGTGCGTGTATATGAGAGAGCGAGAAAATCTATTGATGCTGTTTCCTCTACTGTTTGTCCAACTCTGTGTTCTGTGGCACGCTCTGTTCCCTGAAGGGTTGTGGTTCCTGAGATGTGGCAGCACTTGAGTGTGGGAGCAGGAGGACAGCCCTTCCCTGATTGGAACTGGTTGGGAATTATCTGTCTAGATGGTTTTTTGTCAGAAAACATTGACTCATCAAAATTGAAACTTGGTTCTGATTAAACTTTTGGTGGGAAGGTTCCTCAGGTCCAGGATATAATTCCTGGTCAAAACCAGAGAGAAATCCCAGAATTCCTCATAACCTCCATGGCTATGATACACATGGACTTGACCCTGGATCTCCCATAGCCCAGCTGAGTTCCCTTGCCATGGGGCTATGGTGTTTTCTGGGAATGGGGCTCTTTTTCCTTTTTTTTTATTTTTAGAAGCCTGAAAGCTCTCAGTTTTGTCCCAGTGCGGACCAGAAAATTTTTTTAAATCTTAAAAACTGGATGGGAAAAACGTTCCCTGCCCAGCTTTCTCCCTGACCCCGATGGGAAGGCTGAGAAGGAGGAGCTTTATCCTCTGTTCTGAATGCCTTGTCAAAATCACTGTCGGTCTCTGTGGTACGTTTGTGCCAAGATCTCCTCCCTGTTTTAAACTAGTTAGAAGCCCCACCAGCTGAGGGAGCCTTGAGGCCCTTGCATAGGAAAAGCTAAAGCCCCCACTGAGGGTCTCAATCCTTAATCTCCCAACAGACCAGATTTCTCACTTGTGGCACTCTCAGAATTAATAGAGTTTCACCAGGGTTGAGCTTGGCCCAGGAGTCTTCTCAGCGCTCCTTTTGGGGGAGGCTAAAGCAGCTAAAAATGTCTCAAATGAACTTCTGAGTTGCAGCCTCTGACTATGCCTGCCCATCCGGAGGGAAGCATAGGGAAGTTGGTGGGACTGGGACCTGGTGGGGCAGAGGTGGCACAGAATTATCTGCTGGGGCCAGGCAGGACCATCAGCCAGTCCTTTGCCCCGTGACGGCAGCAAATTCCCCTCTCACGTTACAGTGACGGTTGCCATCGGGTGCTGATAACAGCTACGTTGACTGTGATTGTGACACTCTGCTGCCCTGGGAAGGCTGCCAGCGTTATGTGTGAGCTCAGCCAGGCGGTGGGGCTGGCCCCTGCTCTGGTTCTAATTCCCATAATCCCCGTGCCAGCCCAGTAGCCAGGCCCATGGGATGGGAGAAGAGCACAGTCCCCACACTTCTAGGATTTGTACGACTTTTGCCAGATACAAAGTGTCCCTGGGAGCAACTCTCGCTTCTGAAGCAGCCTGGTAGAACATGGGCCGAGGGGTGGGGTGAGGGGTGTTCTGGTCCTGTCCAGAAAGTGTCTGCCCAGTGTCATGAGGAATTTTCCAAGTCAGCAGGCTGACTATAGGATTTTCAGAACACTCAGTCTCTTCCTCCATTTCCTCCCCATCCCTTTTCCTCCATTTATTCTTGCCCTCCCCGCCCCTCCCATGTGAGAGGATGGAGAAGGAAGCAGCAGATCCCTTTCCCAGATTCCCATGGCAGACAGAAGGTCTGATGCCTGGTTCATTAATGACAACCTGTCAGCTAGACAGCCCATCACTCTTCCCTTGGCTAGTCTGGCGATAGTAGCGGGCCTATCACCACATGGACAGTCTAAGGCAGAGCCAGTTGGAGCAAACAGGGCCATGACCCTCAGTGGAGTTTGGTTCAGGCCCCTGTAAGGCAACATGGTCCCATGTCCAATTCAGGTCTGTTCCCAAAAGTGGCAGAGTCTCTTGATGATGGGTTGGGTAGTGGTTCTGCAGATCAGGGGGTTGAGCAGAGCAGCTTTCAGTGTAATGGGGCAGCATCTTGTTAGTCAGAAACTTTGTGGGGGGAGGGAAGGGTGGGAAACATACTAGCTAGGAACTCATGGGGGGAAGAATGGGGTGTCCTATCTCTTGCTTCTTTCCAGAACTATGAGATCCAAGCTATTTCTGCACCGACTTCAAGCACTTTTTTAAAAGAAAATAAATCCAAATTGTCCAGGAGATTAGGTAGCTAGGAGAACTCAAGGAGAACCTTTAGACTTGAGTGCAATGGTGGAAATCAGAAAGAGGAGGAGGGAGCCTTTGGAAGTCATTACTTGGCTGGCTTTTCTTCTTCCTGTCATCATAATTTCTTGGGCTGACGGTTTATCCCTCGATGCCAAGGAAAGGGTACTAGTAGAAGCCTGCAGCCCAGCTCTGCCCAGCCCCTTTATTTTGGGGAGTGGGGTTTGCTGTTGTTTGGTTGGGGGGAAAGGGGCTTGTGTTTTGGAAGGCACGTATTTATGACAACGAAGCTCTTTTGCACTTTCATTCATTTTGCACTCGTTTAATTTCTGTTTTTGTTTTTTGGGGATTGGCACCTTTTTTTTTGTGTTTTCATGACGAAAATATTCTCGTCGTCGCTGGTGCAGCTATTCTGGAACTTTGTGTCCTAAGTATACAGAGAATTAACAAACAAACAAATCAAGATGTGATGTGTTTTTGTCAGTGTTTTAAAATACAATAAATCAATGTGAACGATGGAATTATACAAACCTGGTGCCTGGTTATTAATTCTTAGCCCACGTGTTGCCCTTTTCAGCCAGACCTCTCCAAGTGCTCTGCAAAGGAAGGTAAGTGTCTTTATCTCCATTTTGCAGAAAGGGAAACTGAGGTACAAAGAGGAAAAGTGATTTGCCCAAGGTCATATAACAGAGCTAGGAATAGAAACCAGGTCTCATGACTCTCAGCATAGTCTGTCTACTGGACCACAAGTGCTGTTTAAGACAGAATATTGCACAGCCCCAGCCACCAATTAAAATTAGGCCAGGAGTACAAAGACCGGGCACATACCATATGGAGGACAATGGTAGATGAAGTCCGGGGCCAGAAGCTGATCTCAGTTATAGTACTGAAGGACATGGAGTTGCTCTGGATTTGCACCATTGGAATACAGCAGAATTTGTCTCCAGGGGGGGCAGTCTCTCTTCACCATTTCTGGCTAGGACAGATGCCCATTGGAAGGCTGTGCAGAAGTCCTGTAGGGTAAGGGGAGGATTGACTGCAGAGGGGGTGGCTGATCCATGCCCGAGGAGAGAGAGCGTGCTTCAAGCCTTGAGAAGGCCATGAGATAGTGCAAGGACAAGAAAAAGAGAAGGCCACAATGGGAGCAGAGAGAAATGAAGTTCCCCATCTGGCCTCGTCCCCCTGCCCCTACAGTAGCACAGCCAGAGGGGCTGGTAGCTCAGGGCTCTGTCTCCTCAGCAGCAGAGCCAGAGGGGAAGCAACACTACACAATCACCCTGCCCTTTGGTTGCTCTTGCTTCTCCTGGGCTCTCAGCCTACCTTGCCTCACCTCAGGCTTTTGTTCTGGGACTGTTTGGAGGGGGAATTTCTTGGACCAGCTCAGAAATCTCAGAGGTGCCATGAATGCTGTAGTTGGCACAACTGCCAAAGAGGCCAAGGAAAGGGAGGCCTGGGTGGAGAGACAGCAAATCCGACTGCTCCTGAGGAGCCCCATCTCCCATCCGTGTGCTCTGTGGCTCCCTCTCCGTTTGACACTGTGAGTCTGCTTGTCTTTCTAATATCCTGGGACTGATACGGCTACAACTATGCCGCATGTCCAGCTAGGGGCATTTCCCCTTCAGGCCAGAGTTCTTGTGGTGTCTCAGCTGCTGTGAAGGGCCTCGATATACGATTGGAAAATTCCACTCTGCCTCCAAAGCCATGATACCATGATTCATACCAGCCCCTTAACGCCGCCAGCACGGGCGTGGGGCATGAGAGACCTTTAAGCAACTGCTGAGCTGTCTGACATGATAAGATCTCTTTTGCATACCAGCATTTGCTGCCATGTTCAAGAGGTGCAGACAGAAATATTGGTGCAAGGTTAAACAGCGCCCTAAGGGTCAAGGCAACCACTGATTCACTCTGTGAAGGCGAAACTCCTGGGCATCAGGCTTTCTTACCAAAGGGGAAAGCAGCAAAGAATCCTGTGGCACCTTATAGACTAACAGATGTTTTGGAGCATAAGCTTTTGTGGGTGAATACCCACTTCATCAGATGCATGACTCTGATACTTGATACCAAAGGGGAGTTTCTATTCCACAGTAATCTGTGGCAGCAGGGAATACAGCCAAGTTTGACCAATTCCAAGCCTTGTAGAACAAAGCATGTACAATCTATCTCTGAGAGAGGCTTAAGCTGTCCCAGAGTTCGGGGTGCTGGGATCCAGCACCTTGATTCAGTGCATCAGAGAGTTTGGGGACTACCTGCAAAGTCCAGCCTTCCCCAGCTGTAACCTGTGTCCCTCAATCCATTGGCTCCTCGCTGTATGCTGCCCCCACAAAGCACTGTGTCCTTGCAGCGTATTATAACAAGAGTCGATCAGGAATTTTTTGATTAACCATTGTTTTTGCTGAAAAATGCAGATTAATCGAAACCTAAACTGTTTGCGAAACAGGGGTTTTGATGAGTCTCCTGACTTGTATAACTTTTGAGAAAAAAGTTTCAAAGTTGTTGAAAAGTTCTGTTTTGACATGTTCACACGGAAAAGTTTTGGGGACTTTTTCTAGTTGAAACAACTTCTTGTTTTGAAATGTCAGTATTTTTTTTAAAGGAACAAGCTCAAAATCAAAATGAAATGTATTTAACATGATCAAAGCAAAATGTTTTGATTGACCTAGATGGAATTTTTGCAGCCATTTTTGTGGTCAGTTTTTGTCCCAATTCAAGATGGGAACTTTTTTTTGACATCTCAAAAATATTCCCTACATGGAAAAGGCATTTCCTGCCAAGCTGTAATTGTAACATACAGCCAGGAGCTGGACACACCAACTATTCTGGTGGGAAAGCCTTTTATGTTTCCATTCAGGAGTCTCTTTATCTCCATAGAAACAACACCAAACCCTCACTTTTTCATGGTTCTTCGTACACCTGTGACTATTCCATACAGGGCTGCAGGAGGCTTGTAGGGGGCTATAAATCACAAGGCTATTAGGGAGCCATGAGAACAGGAGAATCCAGCATTTAATGGGGACCTTCCACTGATGTCATCCCACTTCCATTCTCTAGCTCGGGGTAGGCAACCTATGGCACACATGCCGAAGGCGGCATGCAAGCTGATTTTCAGTGGTACTCACACCGTCTGGGTCCTGGCCACCGGTCCGGGGGGCTCTGCATTTTAATTTAATTTTAAAGGGAGCTTCTTAAACATTTTAAAATCCTTATTTACTTTACATATAACAATAGTTTGGTTATAAATTATAGACTTACAGAAAGAGACCTTCTAAAAATGTTAAAATGTATGACTGGCACACAAAACCTTAAATTAGAGTGAATAAATGAAGACTCAGCACAGCACTTCTGAAAGGTTGCCGACTCCTGCTCTAGCTGTTAGCCGATGGCTTGTGTCTGGATTCAGGACTCCTGACATTCCCCTGCCTCTCTTGCTGCCAGCGTTTAGCAGGTGACACATGCTTAATTACCTCAGCTAGTGCCCAGCATGTGATCTGCCTTCGGAAAACAGAGCACTTTGTTCAGACCTTTTTCACTTCCTTTCTCTGCGGTGAGCTGCCCTCTAATTCTTCAGCAGGAGATTTGTCCTCACCACCCCCAACCCCCGTTGGCTCTCCGGGACCTCTGTGTCCCCTCAGAGCAATGGCAGGGTAATAATTTACTTCCTGGCGTAAGCTACTCCTTGAGAATATTCCTTTTGACCTTCAGACTAATTCACCAAAACAAAAACAGAGAGGGGGTGTGTGTAAATAACACCCTTATGCAACTGGTACTAGTTACACACTCAGCTTTCTCCAGTGCTGCATGACTGGACAACCCTGCCTGGTTGACTTTCTCCTTTTGGCAGGTAATGTTTTGGTTTATCTACTTATTTATTCCCTGATGGTCCCTCATTCTGGGGCGCACAAAGGAGCTGGTTTGAGGGAAGCTTGGTCCTTGATCATGGATCATAAAAGGGTGTCAGCAGGCATGCTGGAACAATTTATAGAGTGGGGGTGCTGAGACCCATTGAACCAAACTGTAAACCCTGTATATAATGGAAACCACTTCAAGCCAGAGTGTGCTGAAGTACTTACAGCACCCCTAGTTCCAGCACTTATGGGGGTCAGAATCTAGGGCCAGAGAATTGACTTGGGGCGGGGGCTGGTCCTTGGGCACAGACTTGTTGCTACAGGGGTGGCAGCAGCAGGCACGAGAGGCTGATTTCAGAAGCATGCTTGTTCCCCTCTTCAAAATGATCAAACTCTCAGAAACATTGAACAGAAGTGGGAAAAACTGCTTTGGGAGGGACAGTTTCTCTTGTTTTGGAGAGTGGTGTCATGTGTTCTCTCTCCCAGAAGGGAAGAGCCACTGTGTGCTCAGTGTAGAGGTGTCCTGTCATGTCCCCCCATTACCCTCGTTGTTTTGTCTGCTCCTCAGAGCTGATTTTCCCAGGATCCATTTTCAATAAGAAGCAGCAAGAAGCATTTTATATGATATGTGTAAATTGCTATTTAAAAACCAGAAAGGGCAGGGAACCCTGGATACAAAGCTAAATCCCCAGGGCAATCCAAGCCAGCCAGGGCTGAGAAAACAAGCCCTTAAGCCACGACAGACAGGACTGTGTCTGCACTAGGATTTTCAGCTGTATTTTCAGCTGGCTCCCTCTCAGCCCCTCAGGAACGGGGGCTCAGCTGGTTGTCCCACTGGTGCGTGCAGGGTGAGCAAAGTTCAACACCCCCATCCTCCCCAGTTTTAACAGCACAGCTTCATTCTAACACTGGCACCATGAGTGAGTTCAGCACCAGCCCACTGCAGGATAAGGGGGACATGTGTTGTCAAGCACATTGGGGGATTGAAGCACAGACACAAGTATTCTACTTTTATTTCAACAGCTAGCAGAAGGGCAGCAAGCTGTCAGGGTTGGGGGTTTAGCCCCTAGTGGGGCTTACTCTGCCCTTGGGATAATGGCTTTTGTCAACAGCTTAAGCATTGCTTGGTCCAATCTGGACTGGTCAGCCCAAGACTGATCCCTATAGACATAGGAAGGTGGGCAACGCCAGCCTGCAGCAGCCCCGCAGTCCATCTAGCTCAGCATCCTCCTGCTGACAGCGACCATCACTAGCTGCTTCCCAGAGTGATAGATCTTTGCGGGGGAGGGAGGGCGTTAAAACATCCCCCCCGCCATGCCTTGTGAGGTAGAACTGGCAGAGTCAGACTAACATCCTCCCCTCTCATGGAGGAGTTGGCACCCGTGCAGCAGGGGGAAGGGATGTGGCCAGTAAAAGGGCAGATCCCCTAGGTCTGCTCTGCTGCATGTGAGAAGGAAGGACCATGGAGTTTAGTACAAAGGGAAGGGAGTGCGCCCAGCTGGAATGTTGAGACGGGCTCAGCCCCCTCAACTGGACCAGGTTTTAGCACATCGAGTGCTATGCTTTTTTGAATATTTGCCCGTAAGTATCACTGTAACAACCTCTGGGTGCTGAGCCCTTTTGGAAAATCTGGACTATATGGTGGGTGCTGAGCACTTGGAAATCAGATCTGAGTGCTGCTGAAGGGCTGCCCCCAGGTCCTTTTCTTTATTACTGTGATTGAGCTGGAATTTTGGCCTTGTGCAGTGGCCCTTTGAGTTAGGTTATTTATTCTATGCATCCAATGAAGTGGGCTGTAGCCCACGGAAGCTTATGCTCAAATAAATGTATTAGTCTCTAAGGTGCCACAAGTACTTCTGTTCTTTTTGCGGATACAGACTAACATGGCTGCTACTCTGATAACTGTTATTTAAAAAGGCGTCCCACACGGACGGAAACATTACAGCTGGGTGCCCCTATTTTACATTTTTCTGCTGAATGAAGAAGACCTAGAAGCTTTGTTAGAAAATCTCCTGCATTTTAGATTAGCAGTTCAGCTCTTATCTACCCTGAAGCTCTATAGAGAAATAGAAAGCTATTTGATTAAGGTCAAAAAACTGTGCGGGGGGAGGCAGATTGTTTAAAACTCTTTGTTTGCTTGCTTTTGTTAATATTAACATTAAGCCAAACACCTAATAAATACTTGGAAGAAAGAAAGTCTTTGTGAAAATGTCAACAGCACTCCTTTAATTAAGATTTGAGAAATCTCCCAGTATTAATGTAAGACCTCCAGCAAGTCCTCCTGAAAAAAACCAAGGGGCACTAGATTTTTGATATTCTTATTTTAAGGCAAAACAAAATAGAAAATAATACTTTAAAAAACCCCAACCATCAACAAAATCTACTCAATCATTCTTATTTCTCATAAAGAGGCAAAAATAGGCAATATCCCATTTTTAAGAAATTACCTTGCTATTCTATTCTATATAGGTTCTTATACCACCCTTAGCACTGTAGTATCTGAGCACCTTCCAGAAGCGCATTAAGCATTTGTAGGTCATCTTTTCATGGCTGGCTGCAAGTAACTAATTTTGTATGCTAAAAAAAGGTGTTGTTTCAGAGTAGCATCCGTGTATTAATCTTGTTTGGACCATGTAGATTCTGGTTCATGTGGGCAGTGTTGTTTCTCGTAATGACGACAGTTAATATTATTACTATATAAGTGGATGTCTACAGAATGTGGTTCTCTATAAAACAGCCTCTGAAGGAATGGGCACAATATTTGGAAGCAGATGTGTGTTAGTGCGTGTGTGCTTGTTTCTGTGTACGGGTATGTGTGCACTACAGAGACTACACCGACATAGCCATGTCGGCAAAATGCTGTAGTGATTGCAACCGACCCTGATGGAAGCAGTTTTTCCGTGTAGGAACACCTGGTGCCTGAACAATAGTAGCTATATTGGTGGAAACATTCTTCCATCGACATAGCTGTGGCTACACTGGGAGTTAGGTCATCAGAGCTATGCTGGCCAGGGGTGTGGTTTTTAAAGACCTCTCACCAAAGTAGCTACGTGTTGACCTTGCTTTTAAGCGCATGAGTTGTTTATGTATGTGAGTACTTCTCTGTGGGGGGTGGGGGTTGGGCTGGACTGGGTTGTATAGGAACAGATGTTGCCTCCGTCTTGCAGTGGAGAGGTAAGTGTTCCTAGTACAGACAGGGCCTCAGATGGCAGTGCTTACAAATTAACCCCTTCATGGCTGTCTTCCCTACCTGCTAGGCAGGTCTAATCATTTCAAGGGGGGGTCTCAAATGAATACAACAGCAGGAGTAAATGTGGGTCGAAGGAGGAAGCAGCAAAGAGATTCAAGTTCCCAAACATGCATTTCATCTGACAAAATACTCAGCCTGTGTTATGAGCTAATAACAGCCTATTGAAGACCCATGTGTTGCGATTGGTAAATGCTCAAGGGGGTCCAGAGCTCACTCTTAGATGTGCCAAAGCTGTGTCCCAGTACTCGTGATACCACATGCTATTCATTTAATAATCAGGGAAAGGTGAGGGGGTTAAAATCTTTTAAGGATCACGCTGCCAGTTACATTGGGGAACACCGCTGGCTCGGATGGAGTCACACGGTACTTTAAAGGCATTGGGTGCTAGCAGCTGCTGTCTGAAACATGGCCTGGTTTATAGCCCGGGCACAAGAGGGGCCCACTGTCAGAAGCTGTAAAGCAACTCCCATCTAGGTCAGCTGCTGCCTTAACGTCAGAAGAAGAAGTTGGCTGTTTAATATTTAATTGCAATGTTTAATCATTAAAGAGCCTTGTTCCTCTTCTGACAATAAAGTCGACATCGAAGGGGAAGAAGGCATTGCACATTCTCTCACCTTCCCCGCTGCAGGCATGGCACAAACAATACAATTCCTCAGCAAGAAGGCCTGTCTGTGCAGACACAGTTTATAGCTCAATCCTGCTTGGCCAATTAAGCCTTGTGCCATCATGGGGCCTTTCCCGATACTGGGCTGGGAAATGGGAGCTCAGGGGCCAAAGTCACTCTTGGGGTAAGTGGAAATCAAAAGGACTGCACCTATTAAAGACTCTGAATTAATCCGATTAGTTAATAGGCCTAACACCCTTAGTGCAATGCACTGAATTGATGGGACTGTAGCAAGGATCAGAGTGGCCCAGTTGTGTGTGTACATCGCACTGGAAATGGAAAGGTCAATGCCATTCAGTGGCCTGCACTTTGTGACATGACCGAGGGCTGTATTGATCCCTAGCGATCGCTCTGAATTAAGAGACAGGTTCACCCCTGGGCTGGCAAAGGTGCTAACCCAGAGAGGAGAGGCAGCTCATGCCTTGCCTATTCAGTGAGTGTTGGGGTCAGTACGGCCCCACGGCACAGGCTAGGCCTGCTTCATGGGCCTCTATGTGATTTTGTGAGAGTACAACACTGCCAGGGAGCAGGTCTGCCCCAGTCACACCTCCTCAAACTTCTTACCAACCCCTGGCCTGCCCCTGCTCCACCTCCACTCTGCCCTGGAATTTACCCCGAGCTGGCAGAGTTGACTGTGCACCAGGCACAGAGGACCCGAGCCATGGGCATTATGTCTGCCCTTTGGCTCGGCCCCTGCCTGGCACAAAGGGGCACCTGGGGACAAAGCCAGGAGGGTGGCGGATGCGAGCTGTCTTCTTTTTTACCTTACGGCTCCCAGGCCGAGAGAGGTTGCAGACACAACTGCATGGCAGCCTTTCAGCAATATAGGTTGGCAGCCTTCTCTGGCTGGCTGGCTGGCTGCTGTCTCAGGAGAGTGCTGCCTCATCAGGCGTGTGGCCCATTCCCAGCTCCAGGCTGACTACAGAAGGGAACCAGTCCTTATAATCAATACACAAAAACAGTTACTAATGATTCACTAATTGTACATTGCATTTACACCATTCTTTTCATTTCCACTAGGCTGTGGGCCGGCCTGATCCTTGGTGCAGTCCCACTGAAGTTAGCGCAGTTGCACCAAGGATGAATTTGGCCTATTGACTAATCAGATCAATTAAATCATCAAATCCTTGCCAAGTAACAGAAAAGCCCAACCCTATGGATTTACCAAACACATTGTAAACCTTTTACCTTGTCTAGGAATCAGTCAATACCCACTGTGATGCTAGGGGATGGTGTGTAGTAAAGGCAGCTTCTTGGGTCATGTTCCTGAGACCAGGAGCTAATGTTGAGCGTGCTAGCACACCTCTGGGCATGTGCTCTGCTGGCTTCCAACCTGCATGACCTGATCTTCATCTTCACAGGAGAAGGCCAAGAAATTGCACAGCTTCTGCGAGTCTCCCTGCTGGACGTCTACCTGCCTCCTGGGCCCTGAGGAAGTGGAGCCTACTCACCTGGTGCCAATTGCTGAATTGATAGCAGAATTTCTCAGACAGTGTACATCTCTCTGGGCTGACTTTATGCCCATGCCCTGGTCAGAGGCCCCCTCCACAGCACTGGGGAAGACTAAGGGTAATGAACTTGACTAGTACATATCTCAAAAGTCAAGTGACTCTCCGGGCCTGGCTGTGGGAGGTGTGGGGCCCCAAGCTACAGGGTGGGTGGGAGGGACTGGAAAGGGGAATGAGGCTGGGGTTTGCCTCCCACTTCAGTATTGGGGCTAGAAAACAGGTGATGACAGGAATTGGGCCATGATATGAGTTGCTTTTAGGGGCCCTGCATTAACCTCAGCAACTCACAACGTACTACCCCCCCAGCCCTCCGACCCCAAGCCCATTGACGTCAGCAGGAGCCCCCAACTTCTCCAAAATTCAGCAGTTCTAGGCAGTCACTTGACTGGCTTTAAGCCTATCCCTGCAGTTTTTCTGTGGCCTGACATAATGTAGACCAGAGGGAGAATTGTAATATTGCTAGACAATGAGTCTGGACAGTAACCTCACAGCTGTACTGGGTGACTCTGCAAGCAGGGCTGTGCTGCACAGTATGTGGGCTGTAGCTTTATAATGCCTACAGCCTGGGATGAACTACAACCAAGGCCTGTCAGTCAGGTCCTACAGCTCTCTCAGGCATGACCTTAAATAACAACAGCAATGGCCTTGAATGTGCCTCAGCTCTCTCTGAGCTGGAAGTCTGTGGCCTTGATCCCAGGGTATGCCTACTTTATGGAGACTATACTGGCATAGGTCTGCCAGCACCACCCTGTAGTGTAGAGGTGGCCTATGCTGACAGAACAGGGGATTCCATCAGGGTAAGAACACGATCATCCCAAACGATGAAGCATGCTTCTGCTGACTTAGCTGTGTCTACTCAGGATTATGCTGGCATCACTACACAGGCCAGGGGTGTAGCTTTTCAGGCTCCTGTACCGATATGGCTTTCAAGAGTAGACCAAGACTAAGGGTTTGTCCACACTACTTCATCGCAAAAGTTTTGTCCTTCCGGGTGTTAAAAAATCACACACACACCCTGAATGACAAAAGTTTTACTGATGAAAAGTGCCGGTATAAACAGCTCTCCTGCCGACAAAGCTGCTGCCGCTTGTGAGGGGTGGAAGTTTTTTGTCTGCAGGAGAGCTCTCTCCTGCCAACAAACAGCAGCTACACTGCGCAGCTTTTAACGGCATGGCTGTATCTAAAAGCCTTATGCCATAGCCTTAGTGTTAAGGACCTAGCGAAACCTGCCCTGGGGTCAGACTGGCGATGCCTCTCCTCTTCATTGGGAAGGAGGAAGAGAACTCTCTTGATTGGATTTCTGGGGGCAGCTGACACAGATTCTGAGGCCTGGTCTACACTTCAGAGTTAGGTCAACATAAGGCAGCTTACATCACCCTAACTGTAAGTGTCTACACTATAATGATGCGCCTGTTGATGTAAGTTGCCCACTACACCGACCTAGTAACTCCACCTCCATGAGAGGCGTAGCGTTAAGGTCAATGTCAAGGTGATGCAGTGTCCCTCTACACACTATATTGCTTACATCACCTGTTGACTGCTAGCCCTATGCAGGGTTAACAGTTAGAACCCTGCTGCCTGGGGGAGAGCCCCCACCACAGCTGGAGCCCCCAGCCTGGAGCTGTCAGCCCCTGGCAGTGGGGCTCCAGCTGTCAGTGCCCCACACACTTAAGTCAATGGATGAGCTCTGCTGAGAACACGCATCGCCGAGAGCAGGAGCACAGTGTGGCGTGAACCACCACTGTAATTGCTGCAGTGGTTGTATGTCAACTTACCTGAAGTGAACTGATTTTTGTAGTGTAGACATGGGGCAGGATTCTTTTAGCCCCATTAATTCTCCCTTATGCACAACTTTCCTGCTTCCTTTATCCCACTTGCTGGCAGGAGACTATTTTCTCAGAGTCCTGAGTTCCTATTAGTTCCTAAAGAGCCAAAACTCCCCCCTTGTCCATGATTTTAGGAACCCTCTGGCTTTCTCCTCTTTTACCTCAATCTTTTCTTGTGCTCATTTCCTTCCTCGGCTTTGGGAGAGGCTCATCCTACCTCCCTTGCCTTTGCTTATCTGGAGTCACAGTTTCAGGCATCTGTGTCTCATTTGCACCTACAAGGTGAGCACAAAAATGGTGTGTGTGTGCATGTGCAAAAGGAGCAAGCCTTTACAACGGGTTTGCCATGGTCTAGTGGTTAGAGCAGGGGAACTGGAGTCAAAGGGAAAAAATCAGAAGAGCATAAATGTATGTTTTCAGATAGAAGGGGAAAAAACACAATTAAAAATATGTAATGTAAAGGCTTTTGACTGGATTAATTTCCTAAAGTTGAATGCAGTGGCAGTGCCTTTGTGTTTATCCCTTTTGGATTAGTCATACTTAAAGTGTTTAAGGTCAGAATTATGATTGCACCAACAGTCCTCTACCTAGAGCAGGGTCCCCTTGTGCTTGGTGCTGTACGAACGGAGTGTCAGCCCCTGCCTCAAAGTGCTTACAATCTAAATAGACCAGAGAGTCAATGAGGGAGAAGGCACAGGAGTAGAATCAACATTTTCCAGACTGTTATATGTTTACACCATTACACCTTGCGATTAGCACAGGCTGAAATCTTTCTCTCCAAAACATTTTTTGACAGAAAGTGGCTTTTTGACAAAAGCGAATTTTTTGTGGGGAAAAAAGATGTTTTTATCAACAATATTGAGGTTTTCATGTGGCGGGGGGAGAAGCAGAAAATTTTGATTTGAACACAAAACATTTTTGTTTTTGGTTGCTGAAAACCTGAAAATGTTTAGCTTACAGTTTTGTGATAAAAACCAGAATTGTTCTGAATAAAATTTTAGACAAAAATTATGTTTGTCAAAAATTTTCCTGGGAAAAAATAATCATTTTCTGCTCGGCTCTAATTGCAGTAGATTTTTAGCTAAGAACTTCAGGATTTGATCTCATGGGAATAAGAAAGGTTCAAGCCATATGATACTGCCTTTCACTTCTTACATGATAAGCAGCAAAACAGTTAACAATGTTGACATTTTAAAGTATCGTATCTGAGTTATCTTTGAAATGAAGGGAGCTGAAAGCTATTGTGTCAGCCACTCTTCAAACTCAGGAAGAGGTTGCTGTATCAGTTATACTTGGGTCACGTATGGAAGGTTTTCTTGGTAACCATGACTGACACAGATTTTTTTTTCTAATGAAAGCTGAAACTCTGGAGGAAAAAAAATCAGAATTCTGTCCTTGCCCCCACCCCAGTTAGACCCTTACACCCTCGGGGTGGGGGGGGGATATGTCCTACTTTGTCTCATAAGGTGTGATCCTACCCCCATTGAGTTTATGGGCATAGTATCACACACCCTTCATGCTTTGATGTCCTCAGTACTCACTTAGCATTTTACCTTAAAAACAATGCAAAGCACATTATTTTAGGATGACATTCTCTGTCACCTAAGAGTAGTAGATTTGATTGGCAATGAGACTGAAATCAAAGGGAAGATGTTTATTTTTAATGAAATGGGAGATGGTAGCCCCTTGATAATGGGTATTTCCTCCCTCCACTTCTGCTTTGTTTCTGTTACATCAGAAGATTATTGACACCTTCACTGCATGCTTCTGGCAGCAGTTTCTTTCTCTCTCTCTCTCTCTCTGTGAGTGTGCACGTGTGTGAATTTACTTCAAGTGAAAAGTGCCAGATTGATAGCCCTAGAAATTGAAATCTTTCCTTTTTGCAGAACTCAGGTAACAGCAAAAGTAGTAACCATTTGTGTGAACTGTCCCTCCAATGCACCTCCAACCTGTCTGTACTACAATGTATAGTTTTTAGCTGATGTGTAACCCAACAGCATTAGCAATTGTGGTGCAGCCATATCCCCTAGGGTAGATTAGTCCCCATGGCACCTGCAGCACTTAACCTCTCCCAGGATGCTAGCTGTGAACGTGTCTATTTTTGTGATGTGGGCACTTGCAACTGAGGCCCAGCAAACTCATTTCATACATGCCACCAAACAGCAGCTCAGTCTCCTACACAGTTGACCTAGTAACCTATATGGTCCATCTGCAGCTTTAAGAGAACAGCCATTCATTTATGAGTATGAGGAAGCCCACCCAAATCTAAGGCCTTGTCGTAGTGAGGACTTCAGCCATAAGTTGCCAGCCAATGGTGGAGCTACACCAGAGCAAACCCCTTCTGTAGCTAGCAAAGCAGCTGGCAGCCACAGTCTGCGGTGGTGTAGGTGAACCCTTCCTGAGACTAGAGCTCAGGTCAGGTCTACACTATAGATCTATATTGGAATAAAGACGTCGCTCAAAGATGTGGAAAAATCCACCCCTCTGAGCAACGTACTTACACTGACTTAACCCCCCGTGTAGACAGCGCTATGTCTATGGCGTAGCTTCTCCTGCGAATATAGCTACCGCCTCTTGGGGAGGTAGATTAACTACAGGAACGGGAGAAGACATTCTCATGCCGATAGGAGAGTTTCACTAAGGCTATCTCCACACTAGAGACTTTACAGCGGCACAGCTGGACCAGTAAGATCTCCTGTGTAGCTGCCCTATGACGGCAGGAAAGAGCTCTTCCGTTACCGTAATTAAACCACCTCAATGAGCGGCGGTAGCTATGTCAGTGGGAGAAGCATAGTGACTGAAGTAAATTTTGCCGACATAAGTGGCAGTGTAGACGTCGCCTAAAGCACTACCAAGGCCACTGAGCAGCTGTTGCACTGTACATGCAGACAAGCCCCAAGTGAAATTTTTCAGCCGAAACTTTTTTTTGAAAAACAAGGCAGATTCAGCAGCACCAAAATGTTTTGTGAATTCACATCAGTTTCACTGAATTGTTCATGTTGAAAAACAAACAAACAAATCCCCCCAAATTGAAATGATTTGATTTTGGGGGGGTCAAAATGACTGGATGTTTTTGAATTTTCCTTTAATTCTATTTTTTTTTTTAAAAAAAAGGTGAAAACATAAAAAACACTTGAAATCTAAAGGAAACATTTCATTTTGTGGTGAATAAAATGATTCATTTGACTTTAAAACAAATGTTTCTTAATTCCAAAAATGTTTGTTTTCAGGTCAACCTGAAACTATTCCCTCCCCTGCCCCAATTTTTCAGAACTGCCAGCAAACTGGAAAACCCATTTTTGGCACAATACTCCTTGAGTGCAGAGTAAGCTGCACCAGTACAGGCGTGCCTTAGAGCAGCTTTGCCTAGCTGCGCTAGGGGTTTGCCTGGAAGTAACAATACTAGGAGCTTTTACTGGGGCACCATTTTGTTACAGCTGAACTCTGGCCACAGTGGGGGGGAAAACTCAGAACAAGCTTGCAAACGTGGGTAGGAACATGTGGCAGGTAATCCAGCAGTGAAGGGGTTAAATGGCACAGTGAGCAGAAAATCAGGGGCTGTGGGTGATTTGTGTGTTCTGAAGAGGGGGGTGGGGAGTGGGAGACAGCTCCTCTCTTGCACTGTCCCATACTGGCCATCTGAACTCGGATGCCTGCCAGGCATTTCATTGGTTCTTACCAAATAGGCCCATCCTTCAATAAAACCTCCCTGCCTCATCATCACCTACATGCCAGTCTCAAACCTTGCTCTGCCTTATTTCTTCCAGCATGGGTGTCTTAGCAGCAGATCAACTCTCTCTTATGCTCCTTTCTTAGCTTCCTCCCCTTGGGCCTGCAATAGAGACAGCAGCCCTGGCAGGAAGGAGGATGTGTTAATTTCCTGGGGTAGGCCTGACCATTGTAGCAGCATTTGCTGTTTCACTACAGCCTTTAAAAGGCACATGCTCAGGGAGGGCAGCTGACTGCGGTGTGAGTGCCGGAGAGGATGGTAAAGCTGGCTGCTGAGATGTCTTTGAACCAGCCTGCTGTGGATTGCTTCCCTTACTCCAGGATGCTGGCTCTGCTGGTAGAAGTGATGACGGGTGTGTGTGCGCTCTTGATACTTCCTTTTCTGTTCTTATGGGTGTTTTTTGCAAAATGCCGGAGATTTTAAACACCTGGCTGTTATTCTGGCTTGTCGGGTGTATTTGTCTCGCTGTTCTAAGATGCGGGTGAGTTCGGCTGCCTGTCTGTGTGCTGATCCATATGGGAAAGAGGTGCCCTGTGCAAAGCACGGCGCTAGAGCTTGCCCTGCTGCTGCGACCTTTTTGTCGAGGAATCAGAACACAAGGGTTGTGTTTTATTCTGTGGGGTGCCTGCTCAGAACAAAGCTCCATGCAAATGTGGACAGGCCAGGATCTGTGGGATGGGTAACTCACCAATTAAAAGGGAAGATATCTCCCTCTGCTTATAGCCTTTCCTCATGTGGTTGGCTAGTTCCTAGCCCTGAGCTCTGCAAACCCCACTCAACTCTGGGGAGGTGAAAGTGTAACTGGGCTGTCTGGCCTTGGGTTTCTCTATCTCTTAGATACGTGGCAGGTGAAGTTGGAGCCTTGGTTGGACAGCTAAAGCAAACATTGGAGGAATGGCTGGTCATCCCTGAGCACTTGTACAATGAAACCTTAGCTGGGGAACAACTCTGTGCTCAGACTGTCTCTATCTGTGTTATAGGGCAGCAGCTCTCAGCCTTTCCAGACGACTGTCCCCCTGTCAGGAATCTGATTTGTCTGGCATACCCCAAGTTTCGCCTCTCTTAAAAACTACCTGCTTACGAAATCAGACATAAAAATACAAGAGTGTCGCCGCACACTATTATTGAACAATTGCTGACTTTCTCATTTTACCATATAATTATAAAATAAATCAGTTGGAGTGTAAAAACTGTACCTGCATGTCAGTGTATATTCAATAGAGCATTCACTCTATGAAATTTCAGTTTGTGCTGATTTTGCTAGTGCTTTTTATGTAGCCTGTTGTAAAACTAGGTAAATATCTAGATGAGTTGATGTACCCCCTGGAAGACCTCTGTTTAACACATACCCTGGCTGAGGACCAGTGTTCTGGGAAAGCTGTGGATTGGTTTTATGTGTCACAGGCCTTGGCTACACTGGCGCTTTACAGCGCTGCAACTTTCTCGCTCAGGGGTGTGAAAAAACACACCCCTGAACGCAGCAAGTTACAGCGCTGCAAAGCGCCAGTGTAAACACTGCCCCAGCGCTGGGAGCATGGCTCCCAGCACTGTAAGCTAATCCCCACGGGGAGGTGGCGTATCTGCAGCTCTGGGAGAGCTCTCTCCCAGCGCTGGTGCTGCAACCACACTCGCACTTCAAAGCGCTGCCGTGGGAGCTCTCCTGCGACAGCGCTGTACGGCTGCAAGTGTAGCCATACCCTCAGTGTTTTCTCTGTCAGTAATCACACCTCTCTCTGGTTAGCTGCAGGAGCTTGGTGACTCACCACACCCCTCTTTAATTCAGACCTTCAGGCTCTTAAACCTATGTTTCTTCCACAATACAAACTGCCTGCACAATTACAGCTTCCCCGTCCTTACTGCCACTTCCTGGCAAGAATAAGGCCAAGGTCCCTGCTCCAAGGAGTTTACAATGAGGTTAGATTGGACATGAGGAGGGAGAAATGACATCAGAGAAGAGGGATGGGGAGTAGGGCTCGCACAAAACAAGGCTATGAGGAGATTGTCTCTTCTTGCAAGGTAAGAATCATGTTTCTGATCTATATGGAGGGAGAGTATTAAATAATAGACTGGCACGGGAATGTGGGTCACGCTGGTAAAATTGTGGAAAGAGGGTTTTGAGGAGGCAGCTGCTTGCACTGTGCTCTGAACAGAGTATATTTTTGCAGGGGCTGTTATTAGCTATAGTGACTGCTTCAACTTGTGCGGTGGCATGGCTGCTGTGAGAATGGGTGCCAGCCACCGCTGAAGTGCCTCTGGTCTGCTGTGGAAAGTGACTCTTTCAGCAATAGGCTGGAGGTGGGGCAGGGGAAGATGGACAGGTGGATGGGTTCAGCAGCCCGTCTCCCACCGGTACAGCACTCCTGTTATGTAAGTGAACTCGCTGGGATTCGTGTGCCTTATCCAGTCTGGGGCTCTTGCTATTCCTCGAGCTTCCCTGCAGCCCCAACAGAGGCAAGAACATGGCAGCCTTTCTCCTTTTCGAACTGATTGCTTGTGTATCTTTGTGACCTATTTCTGGGCTTATTTTTAGTTTTAAAGTGTGCTGGGAAGATCTCCAGGCTTCAGGGCCAGGTGGATCTGTGACTGCCCGCGTACCTGCTGTTGGGTTTGAATCCCCCGGAGGGGCAGAAGCTGCCTTGACTTAAGAGAAGGTAAACCTCGTAGAAAAGGGATGTATGTGGACCAAGTGGGGAGGGATGGTAGGCCTGGCTCTGATCACAGCCATATCAATAGGTGCCTTGAAAATAGTACTATGTGCCCAGGGATGATCTCGAACTAAAACCAGCATAGTGTTACTCAAATGCATAAGAAAATGATGTCCCAGTCCCTGAGTGCTCCAGTTGATAGATACAAAGCAAGCGCTGCTATTCTCCCATAGTGACTTGTCAAGTAGTTTCACTGATTCCAGCAAGAAACCACTTGAGAGGACCTTAAAATGTGCAGAAGCTATGCTAACTCTGCCCCGCACTCCCAACTGACTGCCAATACTGTTCTGTTGTGACTGAGCCAACCTTCACAAGCCTCGTCCTGTGCCTTGCCTTGGAGGAAGAGACTAGAGCCCAGTGTCTTTTTGGCTTGCTGGCTGTTGAGAAAAGTAAAAAATCCAAACAAATATGTTTTGGGTCAAACAAAATGTTTTTTTTCTTTTCTTACTTTTAGTTTTATTTTAACCTGTTTAACTTCGAAATGAAGAAAAGCTGTTTCAAATCGAAGTCTCAACGTTTCACTTTGAAAACATCAAAATGAAAAACTTCTGAAAAAGTTGAAAAACTTTTTAGCTTGTTTGAGCAAAACAATTTGCTGAAATCAGCGCTCGCTCACGGAATGCATGGGGAGAACCTAATCTGCAGGGGGGGAAATGTTTGTTGAAAACTTTTGGCCAGCTGTAGAGGAGACTAGCTCTCTTGTGGTACAGGTACGTCTACACTGTGATAAAAGACCTGCAGCACAGCACAGCTGCCCTGGATCAGCAGGCTCAGACTCAGGCTGCAGGGCTATAAAATTGCAATGTAGATGTTTGGGCTTGGGTGGATCCTGGGCTCTGAGACCCTCCACCCTCACGGTTCTCAAAGCCCAGGCTCCAGCCCAAGCCTGGTTGTCTACACTACAATTTTATAGTCTTGCAGCCTGAGTCTCACAAGCCTAAGTCAGCTGAGCTGATTTGGGTTCCGAGACCTGATGCTCTGGGTTAACTCAGCGTAGAGTCCAGTGTTTCTCAGATGCGGCCACCAGTGGCTTTTCTTGTGGCCAGAGCCTCCTGGGCTGTGACTAGGGGGAGGAGAGGCAAAGCAGCAGCTCTTCCCCGTCCCAGTTGCTCCTGGATGCACCGACTTAGTGCTGGCTGCTGGGGCTGCAAGCAGGGGTTGAGCCCTGCCCCCCTCTGGAGACAGCTGGGGCACAATGCAGGAGGACCAGGCAGCTGGTGAATTCCCCACCTTCCTAGGGGTGGTGGGGCTCAGGCTTTGGGCTTCACCCCTAGAGTGGTGGGGTGGCAGGCTCCAGCTCCCTGGCTTCAGGCTCCATCCCTGTCTCCTAGCCATGGGTCTTTGGGCTCTGGGTACAGGACTTCAGACTCTGGCACTCCACTATCTCCTTTGCCCCCTCAACTCCGTTGCTTCTGGCCCCTACTGCCTACCCTGACCCCCCCCATCCAATTTGTCCCCAGGCTTGCCAGGGCTGAGTAAGTCTGCTGTGAAAAGTGATACTTTTATATTTGTTAATATCACTTTTTTACAGCAGACTTACTAGCTAGCAATAAATTAATTACAATGATTTGGACGTGTATATGTGCATATTTATTTGTTTTTCTTAAAGCTAATTTTCCTAAAGTGTGAGAGCATCCACCAGCAAAAGTTGGTGGCCGCACTCTTAGGCCACCAAAAAATTTGTCCTGAGAACCCTTTACCCTTAGTGACCTGGAGAGACCCTCTATTCTGCCTTCTAGGGGTTAAGCTCGGAGCTACCACTTCCTTCTCCATTATGACCGGAGTCTGGAATTTGAACCTAGCTCTCAGTTACATCCGTGCAAATCAGCAGTAAAATCAATGAGCTTACATGGGTGTGAAACTGATGTGAATGAGAGGAGAAGCAGGCTCATGGGCCAGATTTTCAGGAAAGCTCCATACTCAATGTGCTGAGCTGTCTTCAAAAGGTGGCTGCTGTGGCTTGTCTGCAGTGGTCACCGGAACAGAAATACCTAAACCACTTGTGCAAACTTCTTTGGTTTTGATACTAGTCGGCATAGATGCTCTTACTGCAGGGTAAGGTAACGCTATTCTGATAACTTTAATTGATTTTTTTTTTTTTTGCTGGTTTAAGTTATATCAGAATAGGGGTCTTTTATTTCACAGTAAGAGTATCCATGCACAGACTAGCATCAGACAACTACAACCAACTATTTCAGTCCCAGTTACCGCATAGCCAAGTCCATAGGCCCCAGAGATGAAAGACTTTGCATCCTTATAATTCCTCCCTGCCCTTTAAGGATGTCTGCTACTTGAGATGCCTCTCATTCCCCCAGTCCCTGTGGCTTGGGTTAAGGTGTTCTGCAATTCAGGGGCTGCCAGTGTGCTCTCAAAGCCAGTGGTCGCCATCTTATCCACTGCAAAACTGGTTTACTCTTCATATAGCTCTCCATTTTGACAGTGATATCTGGCCAGTTTATGTGACTCCCTTTCAGTGAGCAGCCTGGTCCGTGTCATCATAAAATACAGCCCTCTGATATCCCGGTAACCTCAGGGGAGGGCAAACAAACTCTAATGCAAGCTTTTACTGGTAGTGGAATGGAACAAACTTCTCCTCTTATCAGGGGAGAGAAAAGTCCAGGTAAATGTTACAGTCCAGTGCACTTATGTTGGGGGGGATCTGTATGCAAATGGAGTATGGTCTTTGGGCACCTGGGAAGATGTTCATGCAGCCGTCACTGCAACAGGAGGCACACCTAGCATCGCTTTCTCGTTCTCATGCAACAGCACAATGCTGCTATCTTACTGGGCTCATAATGCTACAGGGAAATGACCACATAAAGGTTCATTCCACTTCTCCCGCCCCGAATCTATAGTAGGAGCTTGTAAAGTTGGTTATGGCGTCACCAAATCTAAATCTTGGGTCCCAGACCCGCAGACTGTGCCCTGTTAACAACTATTCAGCGCACAACTACGCCTGTCTGTTCAGAGATTTGGCTCCCCTGCCAAATTCCCAGCCTGGTGTTTAGGCCAATATGGAAACATCTTCTGCAAAGTGTCATTTGTTCATGTTTATCTCCAGACATATTACCTGAGCAAAAGGAACTCCTAGCTTAGGAGGGCTTGTACATCTGCAGCCAGTGCTGCTGAGTTTGTCCTGTAGTACCGCTGTTCAACACCTTTTGAATTAAATACTATTTTTCATGAATATACCTTCTCCTTTTCTTTTTCTTTAAAAAAGGAATCTTCTGGTTTTTTTTTTTAAAGATTCTTTTTAAATAAAAAAGTTTTGATTTTCCTTTCTTTTCTTCTCCTACCCCACTATTTTCTGTGGCAAAGCAGGGGTGGGGGTTGAAGGCCCAGAATTTTTGTGAAAATATTTATTAGCTAACCAAAAAAATCATCCCTCTTTGAAACCTGCCATGTTTTTATATCTTGGGTATGTGTATGTATATGTGTGTTCAAAAATGCTCCCATTTTTGGATCCTATAGGATGGGGGACCAGGAGACAGGATTTCTGGGCCCAACTCTTCCATTGTCTTGAACTTATTGAAAAGTGACAGTAAAATGCCACTGAATCAGAAAGGCAACATTTGACACGTGCTTTGTGATGGTGCGACTGACGACACAAGATGCAGGACAACAAAATCTGGCCCCCTTAGGGTTTAATCCTGACTAACCCTGGCTTGCTGTATGTTGTTGTGCAAGTCACTTCAGTGCCATGACTGGGTGTGTGGAATAACAGGGCTTGCTTGAGGATGTTGTGAGGCCTGATTCATGCTTTGAAGTGCTAGGAGAGCCCTGAATGAACGGGGGGAGGCTAGAGCCAAGTATGATGTATGCCAGTGTAAACACATCTGTCTTGTGATTTTTTTTCCCTGCTGGGAGACTAAGACCCAGGGAATTTTTCTGAGAGGTGATTTGTGGGGGAGGCTTATGCAAACCAGACCTCTGGGGGGTCCCCATCTATCAGCACTCATTGGTTAGCTTGTAAACTGAGGAAAGGTCCCTGATGGAGGTGGAGGAAGCTGTCCTGGCCCCTATAAATGCCCGGCTAGTCTGGTGTGTGGGTAGAGGGGAGAAGGAGGTTGAAGAGCAGGGCAAGGTAAGCTAGGAACAAACAGGCCTCTGTGTTCTTGTGCTCTCACCACCAGCTAATCAGCTTAGTTTTCTAACTTTTCTTTCCCGCAGATCTTATAAAGCACGGGTGTGAGAGGATAGAACAGACCATCAAGGCCTCAGGCTCCAGGCTGTGCTCCTAGTGAGTATAAAAGCCTCTCAAAGGGACACTAGCTCTTTAAAACGCAGCCTACTAACCTCTGCTCTAGACAATAATTGGTGAGCAGAGTGGACTGGCACGGGCCAGAATTGTGGGCAGGGCTCTGGGAGCTGCTTCCAGCACAAACAGGCACAGCCAGGGAACGTCCCCTGCCATGGGACTGATTCTGCTTTGGAGAAGGGGCTTTCTCTACCTGCTGGGAGTCCAGGTGGCCCGTGTTTCTTGCAGAGGGGGAACGTCTTGCTGTGAGAGATCACACTGGGTGTGTGAGTGTGTGTGGGGAGACCTAGAGGGTGTTCAGTGTGCGGTTTGGCTGGCTGGTTACAAGGGGCGCAGAGGGGTGGGGGTTTTCATGGGCCTGGATAATGCTCCAGAGATGGATGGACCCACCCATATGTCTGCAGAGCTTCCTCCAAGACAATATGTGAAGCTTTTGGGGGGTGGGGTGGGGGGGAGGAGCTTGGTTTTGATAGTATTTAACCTTAGCTAAAGGTGAGGTGTGAGGGCTTAGAAAGGGAAGCGGGGCTGGGGCTGGCTCCCTTTGTTTTCATCTAGATGAATCCCAACTACAGAAAACCAGCTCCCAGGAACTAGAGAGGGCCAAGCTACAAAGTGTCTCTTTTGGTTCTTTCCTGTGCCTGTCGATCCAAAGTGGCATTTGGAGCTGGTGGCTCGGAACCACCACTGAGCCCAGCTCTTTCCTAAAAGGTGCCCCTGCTAATGCTGATTTAGCTCCTGCAGCCCAGAGCTCCTCCAGGTCCAGGCCTGCTTTGCTACCTGGGCTAGTAAAGTCTGTAAAACTGTGTCAGGTGTGTGGACCTGGTCTACGCTGGCTTGGGAAATGGCATCAAAACTGGGAAAAGCCGGGTGGTCCAACCCCGCTTGCATTATCTTGGCTTCCCTGCAGAGCCAAAAGGACCGTCTGGATCTGGAGAGGGGGATTGAGCCCCAGCACATCACGAGACTGAAAGCGTGGGGTGCGTAGCATCTCCTCTGTTCTCAGCACCTGCTTGAACTTCTATACGGTGGGTTGAGAAGAGTCCTCACCTGGGCTGCTGCACTAGATGGTCGCAGTTTTTGTTAGGCAGTAAGGTCCCCCCTCTTAAGAGCCTGTGAAGTGTGACTGTGTGAAAGGGTCACATTACCCCAGGGCCAGCTCTCTCTGCAGCAATTGGCCGAACCAGAGTTGCTCTGACGAGACACTGGCTGTGTTGGAATTCTGGCTGGGTCTGTTGCAGCAGCAACATCTGCACTCTGAGCTCCGTAGAAGTGTGGGAGGCCTCTTTTCAAAAGGGACCACTTTTTTGGAGGTGCCTTTTTGGGGGAGGGGCACCCAATCTGAGGCCCTGAGGGCCTGACTTTCAGTTGAAGCCAGTGGAAGTTTCTGGTGCTCAACAGCTGGGAAAATGCGGTGCGAGGCGTCACATGTAAAACACCCAAACACAGAGTGTCAGAATCAGTGGCCACTCCTGAAAAGTTTGGCCTGACAATTGAGTTTTAGATAGTCTTGTGGCTGCTCCTGGGCACTTAAATACCTTGGGCGTGATTCATCTTGGGCCTGCACCTTGTGCTGTCACTTACATGGGTGCAGAGTGAGGGCACTAACTGCTACCCAATGAGAGCGCTTTCTGTACCCCCCTCTGCACCAGTGGAAGCAGCTATACAAGCTGCAGGGCAATGAAGGATCAGGTCTCATGGCTCCAAACGTTGTGCTGGAAGTATGATCTGTGAGGCCCCAAGTTACTGGGTAGTGAAATCCTTTTTCCTGCTCTATTCATTCTCATCTGGGAAGATCATGCAGGTCCCCTTAATGGGTGCCTGCTTTCCGTGTGCTGAAGGTTGGCTCTGAACCCTGACAGGCTGGGGGCTAAGTGCTGACGAACAGTCTCTTTGCTGGTTCATTGTATTATCATTTATCTTTTTATTTCAAGTGCTGAAAGAGTTGCCTTCTTAATGGACCGTTCCAAAAACCCGGATAACAGCCCCCAGGTAAGGTTCCGGCTTGCTGGCTCCTATGCAGCATTACTGTTAATTGTAACAGGGAGGAAGGAGACATTTGTAGGAGAAATGTGAGCTGGAGAACTTAGCCTTAATCCTTCTCCCCTCTCAGAAAAAGGGAGGAGTTGGGGTGTCTCTGCAGACAAAGAGCAGTTTGTTTGGAATCGTTCCATTCCAGGTATAGGGGAGAGATGACCCTTGTCTTGCCATGGGTGGGAGGTGACTCACGACACCCCACTTTCGCAATCCCCTTGAGCTAGCTCCGGTTATTGCAGGATTCTTCAGCCACACTGGGAGCGTCACCATCAAGTTGACTGCAGATCTTGAGCCAGGACACGGTGCCCAAAAAACTGCATCAGGCTGGGCACTCTTAACCCCCCACCTGCATGTTTGATTCATTCCTGCCACGAGAATCCTGCAGGGCTTCAGTGCGTCCATGCTGATCAGGGTCCTTGTGCTTCACCTGTGACTGTTCCTCCAGCTTATCCCCTGGCAGGGCTGTAGATCCCCTTCACTTCCCCTGGAGCTCAGCTGGTCAATCACACCTCTCCATAGGTGGGGATTCTTTAGCTCCACCCCATGCTCGGAATGTGCATGTGTGTGTGTGTGTCTTCCCACTGGACAATCTCTCACTGCAAAGGGTGTTTTGGCAGGGTGGGGGGTGTCCCCAGGCTTTAGTCCTTGCAGACTCTACCCTATAAAACCAGTACACTCCTCCTGTTGGCCTTGACAGCCTCTGGGATTGCTTCCTTCTAGCACTGCCTTGTCCCTGTGGTCACTGATGGATGATGCTGGATGGAGAGGAGGGAGGGAGCTGCTCTGATTCTGACCAGGAGTCACTGTGGGAAGCAGGAGTGCAAGGAGCATGAAGGCCTGGCAGAGAGGGCTTATTTCCTGTAAAGTGTAGGGATAGGGAAAATCCCCCTGTGGCTAGAGGCGGGGAAGAGGAGGGAAAGGATCTGTGTGTATGGGGGATGGGCAGGAAGAGAATGGGCTCTATTCCCCACCCCTACTCCCAGCCCTGCCCAGTATTACCAGAGAAAAGCAAAATTCCAGAGCTTTAGCGAAGCTTTCAGTTCTGAGTGGTGCTTGAGCCATGGGCTGGATTAGTGCTGTTGTCAGGCTGTAGGATGATTAATTTCCTGGCTCTGAATTCCAGCCCTGAGTGTGCTTGGCAGGTGTCTAGGGTCCCTGCAATGTCTCTAGCAATGGGGTCTGTTAGTGCTACAGAAACCGGCAGCTCTCCCCATGTGTGCTTGCATGCGAGTCCATTGCTCAGCGCAGACGGTGGCAATCACCCATGTGTTCCTGCGGCCTGTGTGACTCGCGTGCAAAGAGGGCCCAGCGAGTGTAATGCTGCAAGTCGCTTTTCCTGGCGCCCAGGATGCTCGTCTCACACGAACCATGCTAGCAGCTAAACCTCCTCCTATCACTCCTTCACAAGAGTAGTTGCCTTCCGAGGGGCTAAGTCAGGCAGATGTGGGGCCTGCCTGGGTGCATGGGATTTGACTGATGCCATTGCTTTAGGACATGAGTAGAGCTTTGGTGAGGAAGAGAAATGAGATTTCCCCTCCCCCCGAACTCCCTTTCCCCCCATTTCTTGTGCACAGTGTCCAGGGATGGACCTCCTTCTTCCCTCCTTCTGGAGGGACTTATCCAGCCAGGTGCCAGAAGATTTGTTCCACTCTCACTGGTGAACTTGGAGGAGTTGGGGTCTGGTGTGGGTGAAGGGGTAGGGATAAAGCCAACTGCTCCAGTCTAAGGGCGGCTGTTAACTGAGATTCTGACTCAAAAATAGGCTGGCCATGTCTGTTTGGGGTTGTGACACATGACTTCGTGCAGCAAGTGAAAATATGTCTGCTTTGAAACTCCTCACTGGAATCCCATGTTCCTTCTCAGGGAAATGCTGACTAATTGCTTAATGTCTGTGTCCCCTCCAGCCTCTGACACCGACTGACAACATCAACCTTGGCCCGTCTGCTAATCCGAAGTAAGTAGCCTGCGTTTACCTGGGAGAGTATTGAACCCGGTGCACAAGGTGAACCGTGCAGTGAAAAAACTGATTGGTTTCCCATCTGATTTGCTCCATCTGAGCAAAGAAATCATAACTAGCAAATGGCCCAGGTGGACTCCCATATAGTGTGTATCTCAAAGGTCAGCACTCTGGGGGCTCAGCTGTAGCTAGTCACATGTACAGGTTTCTGCTTTGTCACTTTGACCAAGGTTACAATCCTAATCTCCTGCCCACACTCTAATGCCCCTGCCCCCAGCTCCTTGCTTTTGCTGCTTCCACCTGGTACTTTGGTTCCCTGTTAGGTGGGGGAGGGAGACTCTTCCTTATTTTGATTCTACTGCATCTCCCTGCTGTCTGCTTTATCAGCCAGAGCCCCTCCCAATCTTCAGAGAGAGAAAGCAAAGAGCTTCATTTGCACCTAACCTTCAGGTGCATTTGAGGATTTAACGGCTTTCTCTGCCACTGTCATATTCAGAAGAGCAGATTATCCGGGTGACTGGGATACTTGGCTAGGGATTCCACCCCACTGCTGCCCTTGTGTGTCTGTATTGCACCATACAAAACCTTTACCTGCTGGATTGCTGCATCTGTGACTGGAGGATGGAAGGAAGCTTATCTAGTGAATGAAGATTATGTCTTCCACCCAACTTCCAGGGCTGACCCTCCTTGTGTACTTTTGAAAAAAACCTTAGTTGACATTTAGCCAGTGGAATGGGTGGTAACCCGCTGTCTCCTTGTCCAACAGTGCCAAGCCAACGGACTTTGATTTTTTGAAAGTTATTGGGAAAGGAAGCTTTGGAAAAGTAAGTGAGTGTAGCTTGGGGTCGATCGTGGGTTTCTGAAGGCGTCCTTGTATGGTCTCCTCTTTTCCCTTGCTGAAATAGTTTCCAGCAGCAGCGGAGTGGGCTTCATTTACTCCTCCCTTGAGTAGCCCATCACCAGTGCTGAAACAGGCCTGGGAACAAAGAGGCATGGAAGAAGGTGAGTGGTATCTTACTACCCCACAGGTGGTAGGAGGGAAGGTATAAGAGCAGCATTTGAAATACTGCTCATCTTGGCACATTCTCACATAACTAGGAGAGTGTCCCTGGGCATGTCTGCTTTGTGAGATGACAGTGATCCTCTAGAAATGGGATTCTCTCCCTCTGTGTTCTGAAACTGCTCTAGCTGGATACTGGGTGGAATGAGGGGAAAGTAGCTGGGGAACTGAGGGGAAGCTTAGTTTGCTGTATGCCCTTGTCAAGGGATGGAAGGAGAAAACACCTGGCTGGCTTCTCATGCTCTAAAATCGTAGCCCGACCCCTTGTGCAGTCACCTGCACTAGTCGCAAAGGTGGTGTGAAACACTAACGAAATAAATCGGAATGGTGTAGAGCACCAGAGACCCACGCCCCTCGCCTCGCCCTTCTGCTGTAGGTTCTCCTGGCCAAACGCAAGTCTGATGGGATGTCTTATGCTGTGAAAGTCTTGCAGAAGAAATCCATCCTGAAGAAAAAGGAGGTATGTTACAGACAAGCCCTCTGGGGAGGGGAGGAGGGTTTAACTTCTCTTCTTGGTGCTTTTTCTTCATGATAAAAGCAAGGCATCATACTAGTGTGTCTGTGCCTCTTGCTCTAGTCACCACTGGTGTGCACCCCGACTGATCCTCAGTTTATCAGGAGGATCGTGGTGCAGATGAAAGGAAAGCTGAACAGCAATGGCTTGATCATGGTGCAAACAAGCTCTGCCACTGCTCAATCCTTGCCCACCCAGCCCCTATGTCTGCACTATAACTGTTAACAATATTTCTGCATCCACACCAAACCCTGGGCCTGATCTTGCAAATACTTACTAGCAAGCATAGTGCTTACAGCTGTGAATAGCCCCATTAACTTCACTGATGAGTACTCGCAGTTGTAGGCACTGTCTTGTGTTCCCAGGAGGAGGCCCTGGGCTGTAGACTATGGCTGCTAGTGCGTACCACAGTATGGAGTATGCGTGTGTTGTGATGTGCCGCAGAGAGGTAGGAGGGGGAGGAATTGTCAAACATGGTTCTGGAGGAATCCTGCTCAACAGGCCTTTGCTTGCTAGCTCAGTCATGCTCCAAGGCATCCTTCCGAGGGACTGGGTATTGACCTTTCGGATACTAAACCTAGTCACCCCTAGGAATGGCCAGTTGGCCTCAGAATGAATAACAATATCGAGAGCTTGTTGAGAACCTTCCATCTGAAGATCTCTCAGCACTAGGTGGCCACTCGCCTGCCAGACTCTGGAATGGAACCAACTGACCTACTAACACATCTTTGGCTGGTTCTGCGCAGCAAACCCACATTATGGCGGAACGCAACGTGCTGCTGAAAAACGTGAAACATCCTTTCCTGGTGGGCCTCCACTACTCTTTCCAGACCTCCGAGAAGCTCTACTTTGTGCTAGACTATGTCAATGGAGGAGAGGTGAGTGCAAGAGTACAGCTGTCATTTTAGACTCCCACTGTACATTAACAGTCCTGGATCTATTTGTCTCCCATCAGGAACCAAGCTGTGGATGTTTGTGCTAAAGCAGTGTCATGCCTGTTTCTGAAATGACCTTGTTCAGACTGGACACACACTACTGTGGCATTCATCAGTCCAGTCAGAGACCTATCTTAGGAACGCTGCGTTTTGAATGAGACTCTGGTGCCAAGCACCTTAGAAATAACATCTGGTAAAATCTTCCACATGCAGTAGCCTGGCCCCATAGGCACTCTCTGATCTAGATTGTAAAATAACCCACACACCCCTCACTTAACTTTCTTGCTTGTCTTGTGGCTTCAGCTCCAATCTGTCACATGTGGGCCTTCTCCTATTGGTGCACAGCAGAGGTCGAGCTGTCCATCAGTGAAGGAAGATCTGAGGCAAGGGTGATGAGGGAGGGGCATGGCAGTGTCTCAGACCACTGGGGGTCAAATCTGACTATAACTGGCTGCCAAAACTCTAGTGTGAGTCCCTCTCGTCCATCCTTTCTAGCGTATGGAAGCTGCTCTGTGGCACCACTTGCTCTCCCATTCCTGAACCTCAACTGAAAGCAAATGTTGAAGCAGCAAAGGCTCTTTCTATGCTCCATCACGAGGCCTGGTTGAACCTGACTGTTCCCTGAGGGGATCTAAGATGTGTCATTGCCAGACATTGTCTCTGATGATTAGCCTGTTTACAGACTGCACTTGAGGTCCAGTCTACACTACACGTTGTAGTGAGGTGGAGGCATGATTATGTTGTGACCAGATTGACTGTAATGGTGATGTTGGGGGTGGCATGACTGCACCCATCCAGGATGCTAAATAAGGCAGCTTGGCTCTAGCTAATTCAGTATGACTGGCAGAGTTTACTCTCTGCAAACCGCAGTAGTCACTCGGTGGCTGGCATTCAAATAGCTTCGCCTCTTTGTAGGAGGAGACTTCTTTCTCAACAAGCGAAGGCTTGAGATTAGTAGCCCAGCTGCCTCCGGAGCTCTCCTTCTTGGGAAAGAAATTTTAGTGGTGGGGAGAGGGGTTAGCTTTCAATGGGAGTGAACAGAAGGCAGAAAAGGGGCTGTTCAGAATGTCCCTGCACATGGCAGCAACACTGCGGGGAGGGGATGACGGGAGAGGGCTGCTCCCAAGTAACCAACAGGCTCTTTCCTCTCTGTTCAGCTCTTCTTCCACCTGCAGCGAGAGCGCTGTTTCCGTGAACCTCGTGCCCGCTTTTATGCAGCTGAAGTAGCCAGTGCAGTAGGGTACCTGCATTCCTTGAACATAATCTACAGGTAGGGTGCATGTCCCTGGTGAGTATAGCAGGCACGAGTAACTCCCTCTTCCCTGTTCCCTGCTCACCCTTGGCTGCACCTAAGTGTGTGTAAAATATTGAGGAGGGGCAGGAAACTACTTGATATTGTAACCGTGCAGGCATGTTACAAGGGGCACTCCTAAAAACAAAGTGCAGAACTACTGGGCAGGGCTGCGCTGTCTTCCTAAACTAGGCTTCAGAACTATGCTTTTGATCCAGGATCTCCTGTGTATTTCAGAACTTCTCATGTAGCATCTCCCTGAGCCCCTTCCCCTGATTTCCCTCTTTCAGTCCTTGAATGAGGCTTTGGCTTTGAGAAGGAGGGGACGAAGTTAGCTTGGCTTGTTTTGAATGGGAGGAGAAGGTAGTTTAGTACAACGCATGACAGGCAAAGTCTCTGGTCAGGAAATTAAAGATGTTTCCCACAGCAGCAGTAACTGCCACACTGTGCGACCAGATGCTATAGCATATGCCTAGCAGCCTCTCTAGCCTTACAAAAACACTAATATTTGTATATCAAACACATGCTGTGCTGATTCACTGCTGCTGCGGGAGCTATAACTCTAGAGTTCCTGATGGCCATGGCATTCTCATAGACCTCAGTGCACCAGACTGTCAACATTTCTCAGTCCCCTGCAGTCCCCATTCTTTTCAACTGGAGCTGTTGTGCGTTGAGCTCTTTGGAAAATCTGGTTCAGCATCACATCTTTCTCTTCTTCTAGGGACTTAAAACCTGAAAACATCCTCCTGGACTGCCAGGTATGTTCAGCTCTCTTGAAAACACGTCTGCTTCCTGCATTCTCTTCACAATTTTTTTTGTGCATGCTAGCTTGGGTATGACAGAGGAACCATGAGTAATTACTGCCTCCCTTCCCCCACTCACCAAAATTACTTGGTATACCCCACATCCGTTCAGTAGGGGGAGCCACAACACTGACTTGTAAAGCAAGCAGCTCTGTTAACTCTAAATACACATACTCCCTCCTGCTACTCAGTAGTTTCCCAGAGCTCAGATGTTAGCATTTTTGTTATATCCGAGCACTAACCCATGGAAAAAGCATTTTAAATATCCCATATGGCAGGTCTAGGCTTGAGCACTGTAAAGCTCCACCAACCAAGCAGTTCCCTGGACTGATGAAGGGCTAATTGTTCAACTGATCACAGGGCTTTGCTGGTCAGTCTGGCCAGTTTAATAGATACTTATACCTAAGCATGGCAGAATTTTGTTTCAGTTTTTTTTTAAATAATGTTGACATAAATTTTTAAATTTTCACAGTTGCAGGAAATTATGGCGGGGGTCATACACTGGGGGGAGATCAGATAATTATTTAATTATAGTTGACATTGAGATTCAAAAAGTCAAAGCTTAATAACTATTTTAAAATGCAGATTGTCAGTATCACGTCAAAATATACAAAGTACTGGTAAATATCCTTAAACTCTAAAAAGTTCTCAAGCAGCATTTTTCTAAAACTGAAAAAAGTGTACATTTTATTATTACGGATAGAAAAGTATATTTTTACATCTGTTTGTGGGTACAGTGAAATTGACATTTACTGATAAAAATCAAATCCTTACAAGCCTACATTTAAACCATATTTTTGTGAAACGTCTCCCGTCAGATTTCCTGTTCAATCTGTTTGTATGTATAAATGCCCAGCAGTTGCAAAGCTGAAAGGTGCACATGAAAACAGCAAAGGGGGCTAGAAATCCATGCACTCCCAGTAGGGAGAGCTTGATAAGGCTGAAATCCCTTCTCCTCTTTAGGGACACATAGTACTGACAGACTTCGGACTTTGCAAAGAAGGAATGGAGCCAGAGGAAACGACCTCTACTTTTTGTGGCACCCCAGAGGTACAGTATGGTCAACTTTCTTGTTAACTGAGAATTACTTAGGCACTAACTGCCTGACACATCAGAGCTGCAGGTGCTCAGCTCCTCACAGAGGTGTCAATCAGAGCTGTGTGTATTCAGCATCACTGAAAAATCGGGGACCAAGATCTGAGACAGTCTCAGCCTCTTTTTTGACATGCATGGTGCTGAATATGTTGGCATGTTGCATGAAAGGAACCAAGGAGGCTAACACGTCCTGTTTGTTCCCCATTGCTGTCATACTAGTTTGGGTCCCACTGAGTTCTTATACCCTTTTACAAAAGCATTATTCCCTTTAGCAATGTAACACTGCCACCCCCCATTTCTTCCCCTTCCTCCCCTCCACTTGCATTCCTACTGCAACTGGTGGGAGAGGGGTAAACTGCTGAAAAACAACCTTTACCTTGGGGCAACTAATGTGTCCAAGGTATCCTGAGGTAAAAACACAGTGGAGACAAGGCACTTTGGTTTTACCACAAGGTGAACTAGGTGAAGTCTGCACTAAAGTGTCTTCCCTGTGGTTTTTACCTCAGGATAGCTTGCATGTGTTAATTACCCTGTGGTTTTAGAAGTGAAGACAAGGCCTGAGTTTAATGTGTGTTTGAGGAGGGCCTAGTCTCTGTTCCCTGGAATGGTGCTGAAAACATGTCTGTTCTTGATGTGGGGTTTAGAAGGGTTGAGGAGGATCCATTGCTGATGACCATTATCAGTAGCAGGGCCCAAGTTTAGATTGGACCAATGGACTGTGAACCATTGCCTCTAAAAAGCTTACTCGTGTCAACTCGGTGTCCTCTGTGAAACCTAATAATGATGACTTTTTTTTTTCCAATGCCACCCTTGCAGAAACTGCTGACTGACTCTTATATCCTTACCGTGTTTTCATTTTAAACTTTGCTCCACAGGTATCAGGTTTCAAGACTTAAACATGCAAATAAGAGAAATTCACCAGGGCATTCAATTAACAAGAGAGAGGCCTGGTATACTCACAGATCTTTTTTGTACTGATATAAATATTTTAGTATGGATGCAGTTTTAGTATGGATGCAATACAAAGGTGACATGCATCTGACGAAGTGGGTATTCACCCACGAAAGCTCATGCTCCAATACGTATGTTAGTCTATAAGGTGCCACAAGACTCTTTGCTGCTTTTACAGATCCAAACTAACACAGCTACCCCTCTGATACAAGTATAAAGGTGCTTACACCAGTATAACTTTACACTGATAAAACTATCCACACTGGGGGGCGGCGGAGGGGAGGGAGGGACAGGGCTGTACTGTTGTCACTACATTATTATAGTTAAAGCATTACAATTTTTGCATGTAGACAAGGCCTTATTTTAACTTGTGACAGGATGGCTTTTACTAAACTGATTAGTACGTTGAATAAACTTGCTTTTAAAATGTTGCAACTTTTTTGGCGGGGGGAAATCCTGCTGATTCTGGAATGGGTGTTCCTGCAGAACCTGGCAAGACTTCCAGTAGCCATGGTGACAGCCTTGACACTGGAATCCAGGACCTTCTCTAGCTACGCTCCTTGATTATAATACTTACTCCTGTAGCTATGAGCACAGTGTTCCAGATATTTACTTGCTGCTGCCCCTTAATTCACAGAACACCAAGTTAATAGTCACATTGTCATTAGCGTCTCCTGATGACGCAGGTTGTGACCCTCTCTGCTGCCTTGGATCTTGTGACATTACCACTGCAAAATAGCTGTAAAATGCTACCAAGAAGAATAGGAAGTTTTGTTTCCAGCACAGGTGTAAATCATAGCAAGGTAAAATGTGTCTCCAGCCTTCGTAGAGCATAGTAGGGAAAGCGCTGCAATCTGTCCACACTGACAGCTGCAAGTGCACTGGCATTGTCACATTAGCAGCTCTTGCAACAGCCACAGAGAGCAGTGTGTTGTGGTAGCTATCCCAGCATGCAAGTGGCTGCAACGTGCTTTTCAGATGGGGGGGTGGAGTGTGACAGGGAATGTGTTGTGTGTATGTGTGGGGAGAGAGAGTGGATTTTTGGGGTGCTGAGAGCATGTCAGCATGCTGTCTTTTAAGTTCAGACAGCAGCAGACCCCTCACCCCCTGCCTCTCTCTCTCACACACAGCATTACACAGTAATGGTTGTTTTGTCCCGGAGCAGATAAGCAGCAGACTGTCAGAAACGGGCATATCCACATTCCTGCAGCCATTCTAAAACAATGACAAGAGTGACCACTTGACTTAAGGGGATTATGGGATGTTTCTGGAGGCTGATCAGAGTGCAGTAATGCAACACCTCATTCACATTTCAGCCAAGGTACTCCAAGTGTTAATCTTCTCTCCGAGGTGGAGTACCAGGAGTGCTCTAGCCCTGGAGTCAGAGCGCTCTACATGCCTTGCCAGTGTGGAAAGGGAGTGAGCTAGGGCACCTGGGGCTGCTTTAATGCACTCTAACTCACAAGTGTAGCCAAGCCCTTAGGTTATAGCCCCAAGCCTTGTTAGCCAACACAGCCAAAAACTCTCCCTGGCTTTCTCCTGGATCATGCTGTGTCCTCACCAGCTCCTGCCTGGGTTTCGTTTTATGCTTCTGCCTCCCTCTCTTCTGTCTCTTCTTAGTTTCTGTGTGTTCTGCCTCTTCCCCCTTACTCAGCAAACCCCATCCAGCCATTCAGTCAAAACTCCTGGGCAGGTTCGCAACCCACTTTGATCTTAGATGAGGTGGCTTCTGATTAACTTATTCTGACAGGTCTGTTTATGGAAAGGTACATTCACACCCAGTCTCAAAGAGACAGTCACCAGAACCTCTTGACATAACAGGAGTCTTCATGGTAGATACAGGGACGGGAAATCTGCAACTTCACAGTTGATTGAACTCTATTAGTCAGCCACTCATGATTTTGGAAATAGCTGTGCATCTAGGGCAAAGAGCCATACCACTGGTTAGAGTTCTGCTAAAACTCCCTTCCTCAAGTTGCGTATAGGAAGATGGGAGCTTCTCAAACTTTAGGAAAAGTTTAGCTCTAGAGTCAGTCCTGTGACAGGGGAAAGTTCTACTTTAAATAAATAAATAAAAAAAAAGCTGGTGGAAATCACAGCTCTGAACCTCTCTAACGCTTTTATTTAGAGATTAATTAACTGCAACCTGGAATGTGTAGTCATGGAAGCCTTTGTAATTTGTCTCAAACAAAGCTCTCTGACTCTTCACAGTACTTGGCCCCAGAAGTGCTAAGAAAACAACCCTATGACAGAACAGTAGACTGGTGGTGTCTGGGAGCTGTCCTCTATGAGATGCTGTTTGGGTTGGTGAGTCTTAAAATCACGCACTGCAACTTGTTGGAGAGCAAAGAGATGCTCCTTAAAGAAAGCAATGACCTTTTGAAGGCTGTGGGCCACTAAAGCAGTAGTTCCATGTATAGGGTACCATGACATGGACGATTCCAACATAAATGAAAGAACTAGTTGAAACAGTCATCCTAATGTTGCTGAGATGAAAACATTTAGCCTCCCTCGCGCACACTGTAGAAATGGAATCTGATGAATTGTCTCCCACAGGTCTGAAATTGTTTGCATGCTTCATTATGGTATCTCATGTCTTATGTAGCTGATTTTCTCCTCTCTTCCCTATCAGCCTCCCTTTTACAGCCGGGATGTGTCTCAGATGTATGACAATATTCTACACAAGCCACTCCAGATCCAAGGAACCAAGACCATGGCAGCTTGTGATATCTTACAGGGACTGCTTCACAAGGACCAGAAGAGGAGGCTGGGGGCCAAGATGGACTTTGTACGTGGTGTTTCCCATCCTAACCTATTCTCTTCATACACAGCCAACTCCACCCCTCCTCCGAGCCCCTCTCCTCTTTCATATCTGTTCTACATTGGTTGATCTTAGTCTTAGGAAGACTTCAGTGTCAAGTGGAATGACATCTCTCCATAGCAGAAAGCAAGCTCCCTCTGGGTAAACGTTCATTATTCAAGCCCTGGACCTAGCTTCCTTGCAGTGTCCCATAAGGCTTGGCTTGGCTACTTTTCAAAGCACCAAGATATTGCTTGTATGCGACTTGTGAATTGCAATCTCTTCAGGGGTGTATCTAAATACAACTTTGAGGTGGGGCTTTGCAAGTGTGTGTGTGTTTGTGTGGGGGAGGGTGAGGGGGCAGGGGGAGTTAAGCTCCATGTTAGCAACACAACAGGAGGCTGTGGCTCAGAACTGGGCACAGGATGTTAAGACCTGCAGAGGGGACTTTATGCTGTCATCAGGGCCGGCGCTTCCATTTAGGCGACCGCTAGGATTTGGCGGGGTGGCATTTTGCCACCCTAGGCGACAATTCGGCGGCGGTTAGTCCTTCCACGCTCTAGATCTTCGGCGGCAATTCTTCGGCGGGTCCTTCACTTGCTCCGGGACCCGCCACCAAAGTGCCCCGAAGACCAGGAGCGCGGAAGGACCCCCGCTTAGGGTGCCAAAAACCCTGGCGCCGCTCCTGGCTGTCATGGTTAAAGGTGTGAGGAAGGGCTGGGTTGGTAGCATGTAGTGTCCCTGTACCATAAAAAGGATACAGTAAACTCATGAAGTCTTTTGTGTTGGGGATACTCCAATCTGCCAAGATGAGGAACATTACAACTTGTTTTTTTCCAATATGCTGTATGTAGCTGTAGAGCTACAACCATCCACTATCGGGGAGCCTGTGCCTATTTAGTGACTGTTGGAAAAGGGATGGTTGAGGAGGAAGGTGGCAGGAGAGTGATTATTTCCCCCCAACCCTTCTTTGCAGCTTGAGATAAAGAATCATGTGTTCTTCAGCCCAATAAACTGGGATGACTTGTATCACAAGAGGATCACTCCTCCCTTCAACCCCAATGTGGTAAGTGGTGGTGGCTGATGCAAGTTTTCCCTGCATAACTTTAATGGGAAGGGAACTGAGACTGCAGTGGTCAAAAGTCCCTTGTTCAAATATTCTAGCTGCTTCTAGATGTGGGGGGTTGGAGGGAGGAGGGGGAAAAATCATCATCCTCTGGAAACTTAAAAGTAACTTGCATCTTCTGCCTGTCTGTTCCTCCTCAACTTCCCATAGTACATCACCGCTTCTAGTTGCTCCACTTATCGGGGGATGCAGTCGGCAAGTTCTGTGACAGAGGATGGGGGGAGAAACTGTGTGTGTAGCAAAATTCCCCCTCTTCCCCTGCCCCACTGCTAGTTGTCTTAGTTGATGATTTCTTCTTCTTTAGTGCTGTTTAAGTATACTTCCTGAACTGTAAGCTAATGTCTCTTTTGTGGGAACATAAAATAAAGATTTGGTCACAGCTGTCTAAAACAGTTCTGTCTAAAGAAATAACTTGTCTGAGAGCTTAGGCCTGTTCATCTGAAATGATGTTATACATGTTTGTTTGTTTGTTTTTTTAGTCTGGTCCTGCTGATCTGCGACATTTTGACCCAGAGTTCACACAAGAAGCGGTCTCAAATTCCATCACCCGGACACCTGACTTAGCAGCCAGCTGCTCCAGTGCCTCAGATGCTTTTTTAGGGTTTTCTTATGCACCGACTGATGGTTTTTAAATAGGACTTGGGAAACCTAATTTTAACTGATGGTCTTGATTTTAAAATGGCACTGTCCTCTGTTCATGACTGTTAAAAGAAATTCGGACTAGCACACTAACTGGAATGGACCTGAGCTCTTTCACTGTGATGCAAAAGTTTTTTCCTCCTCTGGCAGGGAGGCTGCGGATCATCCTAGTTAGAGATTTTATTCCTACAGAATGGAAGTTAACTCCATGGTCTTATTTATGTTTAGAAGCTTAGTGCCATCATTCATGCCAAAACCACATCTCAGTACACTGCAAGTCACTTACCCAATAACAACTGGCCTACTTATTTTGGAAGTGTCTATGTAACTGTGCTTCATACACATAGCTAGTCTGTCTCCTCCATCTTGTCTGATTGCTCTATCAATGGTGAGGAGGAAATCTGTTCACACTATGGGTATGTCTACGCTAGAAACGCTACAGTGGCACAGCTGGAGCACTGCAGTTACATCACTGTAGTGTAGTCACAGAATGGAAGGAGTTCTTCTGTTGCTGTAGTAAATCCACCTCTCCGAGGGGCAGGAGCTAGGTCAATGGAAGATGTCTTCCGTTGACCTAGAGCTGTCTACACTGGGGCTTAGGTCTACGGACTTAACTACGTCTCTCAGGGGTGACATAGCTAGGTCAACCTAAGCTTTACGTGTAGATCAGGCCTGTCCTTATGCTGTGACAAGTCACTGTGATGGGAAGATGGCATTGGATTTTTTACTTAAATATACACATCAAGCAAAACTCCCTGAACTTTCCTCAGTAACATCTGTTAACAGCAAGCCAAAGGGTAACTGACTGGCACTAATGTGTGTTTAGTTATATCTTCCCTCCCTTCTTTTTAAAGGAAGGGCAAGATCCTTAGCTGATGTAAATCAGCATAGCTCTGTTGACTACAGTGGAGCTACAGTAATTTACACCAGCTAAGGATCTGATTTGGAGTCTTTTTGATGTAGCCACTTCAGTCAAGCTATCACTTGACAAGTTTGTGCATAATCTGAGTGTTGGACTAAACTACATTCCACTCTTCCAGGCTGGGAGCTCTGCACCCTAGTAATGAGAGGCAGTTTCCCACCAGCGTTAGGAAGAATTCAGATCTCCCAAGTATGAAAGTGCTCCAAATCTTACGTGTACTAGTACCTACTGAATACCCCATGGGCAACTACCAATCTGAGCCCCCAGATGATGTAGGTGGGAGTTTTTTTGAAAAAGTCTCCCAAATTTAAATGGAACCTGATGTTGTTCTGAATGTGTGTGTGTTAAAGGCTAATTTATTCATTCTGCCTTAATTTAAATGCTGGAGTCTGGATTGTTTTTGTTTTTTTTTAAAACATTATTCATTATTCTGTCTCTGTGGGGAGGAGAAAGGGGAATAAGGTCTGATAGTGTTAGGAGAATCTCCTGTACTGGTCCACACGTGGACACTGTTAGCATGAAAAACCTGGATTTCTAAAGACTGGTCCAAATGAGCACCTTGTCTTCTGCTCTAGAAGCTCTGTTGACATGCTGGAGCACTTGTGATACTTGCCTTGAAAAGAGAATGGAAACTTTTTTTTATCTTGCCCAATTTTACCTTTATTGTACATATGGAAGTTATTAATAAAAAAGTTCTATTTTAAAGTGAATGCTCTAACTTATTCACCTCCACAGCTTGTCTGCAATTCTGGGGAAGGGGAGGAAAAACCCAGGGTTTCCAATGAGCTATCTAGCTTTCCATTTGCTGGAGCATCAACTGATGTCCGTCCCAAAACTGTGTGACCAACTTAAAACTCTCACTTGCAGCTGTGGCTCGGAGACGATCACCGCCTAGTGCTGGTTTACTGCAGCCCCCCAAGAGAGGGGGGAATGGACAGCAGCTGCACGCCGAGTGAGAAGGGCATTATGTGGCTAATCGCCTGGGGTGGGAGCCCATCCTGCACTGGCCCGGTGCCCGCTCCCGAGCAGCAGCCTCCACTCCAGCAGCCCCAGCCCGGGGAGCAGGGTGCTGGTAGCAGCGCTGCACGCAGCAGCTGATGCTCAGAGCCACGCCGCTCCGTGGGTACCACGAGCAACCGATCCTTTGCAGCCTGGTACACGCCACCCTCCCCCTACAATGGTAGAGTCCAACTTCACCCCCGTGCCCGCGAATAGTAGGTACCACTTTCCCGTCCCCTGGAATGGTGAGGGGAGCCGGCGTGATGTCATCACGCGACGCCTGCTCCCGCCGCGTTGGTTGCGGGAGTGTTTCCGTGAATACGTTCCCTGCGCGTGCGCACAAGGGCGGTTGCTAGGCAAGGCGCGGCCCTTAGTTACCGCTCCGAGGTCAGCGGAGGGGCGCGGGAAGATGGTGGCGAGTCCGGGGGTAAGGCCTGGGCGTTCACTCCTCCCTCCCTCCTGTGTGGGGCCCAGCGGGCTCCTCCGCTCTCGCGTCCCCCTCCTCCCCGGGGCGACGGAGGGTAGGATTGTGAGGGGCAATCAGAGGAGGGGGCTGGGAGGTCCATGGAGACAGCAGGTCAAGGGGTAGCCCCAATTGCCCACCCCCCATGCACAGTGCCATCCGGTCCCATAGAGAGAGCAGGTCACAGCATAGCTCCCCCATCGCTCATGTAGCGTCAGCGTGCTACCCCCTCGCGTGGAGACAGTGGGTCGGGGTAGCTCCCGCCATGCACTGCGCTACCCTGCCCATGGAGACAGTAGGTGAAAATGCACCACCTCCATGCTCTGTGCCCTTCCCCTCTACCTCCAGCCCCATGCGTTGTGCTACTCTAGTATGGAGATAGCTTTATTATTTATATTGCAGTAGCACTTAGGCACCTCAGCCCAGAATTTGGACCCCATTGTGCCAGGCACTGTACAAATACAGAGCAGAAAGACAGTCCCTGTTGTCCCAAAGATTTAGCTCTATGTTTAGACCTGCTTTGAACTGGGTTAGGTGACTCAGTGGTAAAAATGCCTTTGCTGCAACAAGTTAGTAGTGCAGTGGTGAGAAACTTAAAATGCTAGTGTCAACGTAATCTAAGTTTAACCAGCTAACCATCTGATTCTCTGCGATCGTGCTTCAACCCTGGCTTCCAAGAGACTACTACAACTACAAAGGGCCAGAGGTAGTGGTTATTAATTCTATTTATAGAATTCCAGCAGTGTGGTAGCTACTTTACAGCAAGTAGACAAGGTTCTTGTCCCAAATAGCTTAGCTCAAGGGTGTCATATTTGCTCTTTGAAAACCATAAAAGATTGCAGCTCTCATTTTAATGTTATTTTTTTGTGATTTTTTTTCAGTACAAAATGTTAATGAATCTAGTAACTTTCTGATTACGTATATTGAGGAAACAAAATGAGAAAGCTTGGATGCTTCTTGGGATGTTGTCTTTCCTTTTTATTGCGTAGGGATGTTTCTTCTTGTAGGTTTTAGTTTTATTTCATATTTCTGTCTATATGTTGTTTAAAATTGCAGTAAAGGTTTTAAATAACAACAACAAGAGATTTTAGGCCTAATTTCTCTAGTTTAGATGAGTTCCATTCTGCACCAACACATTCTCTGCCAGCTAGCAACCTGTATGCATGTGTCTCTTATTCAGAGACTGGTCTGAAATAGTACCTTTTTTGCTCATCCTTTCTGATTTTGCTTCTCTCCTTTCCTTTCATTCTTGAGGTCACTATGGAGACAGAGCTTCGGAACACCATAGTCTTCAATGCATCCAAAAAGGAGATTTTCACTGTCAACAGTGGTTACAAGTCCTTACAGAAGAGGCTTCGTAGTAAATGGAAGATACAGAGGTGAGGGATTTTCTTCAGCTTTCTTTTTCATGCTTTGTAGCATAAGGATGAAACTGACATCAACAAGTAATTACATGTAAGCTATTTGGAGATGGGACCATTTTAATGCTGACTTTGGGGGGTAATTCATAATATGGAAATGTTTGGAAATGTTAATAGAAAATTAAAAGGATTAGTTCCTTTGGTTCTACCCAGTGACATTAGCTGTAGCTCTGCTGTTGCATGGTATTGGAGGACTTTTATTTTGAACTTTCAGATAGTGCGGCAATGGAGAGGACAGAGCTTAGCTGATAATGGTGAGGTTCCAAATGTGTGTGTACTAGTTTGCACTGCATGGAATATCTATTGATAGGCAAAAATGTCAAGATAATTTGAACCCTAGCCTTTTTACATCAAGTTTCTGGAATTGGTCACCCACCTGCTGTAATCAGAATTAAAACACAGAAAAATTAGAGTGGGGCTGATTGTCAGCTGATGGAAATTGTCATAGCTCTAGTGAAGTCAACCAAGCTGCAGCATTTTATATCAGCTGTGGATCTGCCACAGTGTCTTGCTAGAATACTTATTTTCCTTCTTCATCAGTTCAAATTTGTAGTTACTTATTTGGGATAATCAAATTTAAAACCAGAGTAAACAGATGTAAAGTGACTGACTGAAATGACTTGCTTTGCGTTCTTCTGGCTAGTTCTTTATGTAAAGGCAGCCCAGGATTCAGTTGTGGACTGTATCTAAAATTAAAATGTAATGTGTCTCTTTATTAACTTATTAATAGTTTAAAAGATGAGATCACATCCGAGAAGCTAGCTGGGGTAAAATTGTGGATTACAGCAGGGCCCAGAGAGAAGTTCACTGCAGCTGAGGTAAGAAATATTCATAAAGAAGAAAAAAAGCCAATAATGGTTTGCAGATTAGTTATGCTTCCAGATTTGACTAGGAACACAGAAAGTGACCCAAAACATTCTGTAATAGCATTGTAGTTTGGAAAGCCTATTTTACATACATTTAGATTTAACGCTTCTTGGTCTTTTAGCTACTTGCAACCAACTTGACCTTAAAACTACTTATGCCTCATTTCCATACAGTTCTTTGGAATTCTGTATTTAGAGCCTCTGATTGTGTTCTTGTGTTTTTTCCATCTTATTGTTTTAGTTTGAGGTTCTGAAGAAATATCTAGAAGAGGGTGGGGATATCCTGGTAATGCTGGGAGAAGGTGGCGAATCCCGATATGACACCAATATTAACTTCTTGTTAGAAGAGTATGGAATCATGGTCAATAATGGTAACTTGAACTTTTTTAGATGCAAACCATGTATGGTTCTTTTTAGAAATTAGGGTTTCAAAGCCACTTCCTTATAAGCCTTCTTTTTCCTCAAGTGTTTATATCTATTAGGGGAGAAAAAAAATACTTTGAGCTGAGTTATTCCATACTCATTCTCAACCCAGCAGTGAATTTTTTTTCAGCTTAGTAAAATTCCATCAGCTGTTCTTGCAATATCCAAGTGTAAATAAGCAGTGTGTCCTCACCAAATAAGACATTTTTCAGATGTTTTAGTGTCAGTTGGATAGTGGGTTCACTTTTTATTGCACAGAATGGTATTGAGTTCATCATAGTTTTGGAAACCTCTAAGACACAATTGAACTTGTTGAACCAGATTTTTTTGTTTTAAACCTAGCCTCCCTGTCTGCATTTGCAAATAATTGCAGGTTCAAGTGAAGCAAGTAGACACATGATTGTGCCTGCATTTTAGGTGATTAGTCTGCATAACTTCACCTGAATTTTGAAATAAGTGTTCCCACTGTCTTTTGATGCCTGAAGCTGCAGGTCCAAAAAGGGGCCATAGGTTAAGGCTGTTCCAAGTTATGATGGGAACCAAATAATTCTCAGGGTTATAGCATTAGAAATAGGAATCGAACCCACATCTCATTACTTTCAATCTCATGTCCTAAGGACTAGACAAACTGCGTCCATAAAAGATTTAAATTTCTTCTTTTTTCTTTAAGATGCTGTGGTGAGAAATGTATATTATAAGTACTTTCATCCTAAGGAAGCCTTGGTCTCCAATGGAGTTTTGAATAGGTAATTGTTTTGGGGATATAGACCTGTGAGTAACATTATTGCAAATCCATGCAACTTTAATCACTTGTTTCCACCTCTTCTAGGGAAATCAGCAGAGCTGCAGGGAAAGCAGTGCCTGGGATAATAGATGAAGACAACAGTGGAAATGACTCTCAGTAAGTGTATTTTCCTCACCAGCATCTTCAAAGGAAAAATTTAGCACAGTCACGAAGTGTCAAATTACCGGGCCAGGGGAATGGCTGAAGTACCCAGTGCTTCTATTGGGATGTCCTAATGCATTTCTTGGGCCTGGTCTACACTACACATTTAAACCGAATTTAGCAGCGTTAACCGAATTAACCCTAAACCCATCCACACAGCGAAGCCCTTTATATCAATATAAAGGGCTCTTTAAACCGATTTCTGTACTCCTCCCCGATGAGGGGAGTAGCACTGAAATCGGTATTGCCATGTTGGATTAGGGTTAGTGTGGCCGCAATTCGACTATATTGGCCTCCGGGCAGTATCCCACAGTGCACCATTGTGACCTCTCTGAAAAGCAATCTGAACTCAGATGCACTGGCCAGGTGACGAGATAAGCCCCGCGAACTTTTTGAATTTATTTCTGTTTGCCCAGTGGTGGAGCTCTGATCAGCACGGGTGGTGATGCAGTCCCAAATCCAAAACTTCCAGCATGGACCGTACTGAGATACTGGATCTGATTCGCTGTATGGGGAGACAAATCTTTCTATCAGAGCTCCATTACAGGAAGATAATGACAAGCATTTGAAAAAATCTCCGGGCTTTGATAGACAGAGGCCACAGCAGGGACTCAGCACAGTGCTGCGTGACAAGCGTAACAGGAGATGCCAAAGAATCAAATGGACGCTCATGGAGGGTGGGAGGGGGACTGAGGTCAGCTATCCACCATGTTCCCGCGTCTCTCCAAAAAGCATTTGCATCTTGGCTGAGCTCCCAAAGCTGAAGGTCATAAACAGTTGTCTGGGGTGGTTCAGGATTAATATCTCGATCAATTACCCCTCCTCCCGCCCGTGAAAGAAAGGGGGAAAAATCGTTTCGCCTTTTTCAATGTACCATATGTTTACTGCATGCTGCTGGTAGACGCGTGCTGCGGCGCTGAACAGCAGCATCCCCTCCGCTTCCTTTTCCTGATGGCAGACGGGTATAAATGGTGGAAACCGTCCTCATCATCCTGAGTGCTCCTGGGGTGGCCTTGGTGAGGTTGCGGCCGGCGCGCCTGGTAAAAATGGGAATGACTCCTGGTCGTTCCGGCAGATAGTACAAGGCTTGGTAACCGTCCTTCTCCAATAGCAGCTGGAGGCTGAGCTCCATCATCCCCCCCTCCCCCCCGGTCATATCTAAGAAAAGATTCTGTATGCCTGGGTATCATAGCAGGGGCGGCTGCTGCTCCTCCCGCCCCCCACTCTTTAATGTCCTGCCTGGACTATCATAGCAGCTGAGGCTGCCTCCCCCTCATTTTATCTCGCTAAATCGTGTTTCTTATTCCTGCATTTTTATTACTTCATCACAAAATGGGGGACATGCCATGGTAGCGCCGGAGGGTTGGGGAGGAGGAAGCAACGGGTAGGGTTGTTGCAGGGCACCCCCTAGAATGGAATGCAGCTCATGCTTATTTTCGCGGTATTCTGAGGGGCGTTTGACAATGAGTCAGCTTGTGCGTCTCTGGTTTCTAGTTACACTGTCCACTTATATTTAGGCAGGAACGACTTATTTTTGCACAAACATAAAGAATGGGAATGCCGGGAAGCGATTCTCCCTTATTTTGTCCCAATGTGAGCCCTGGACAACCCTCCTGCTAGCGAGGCTCAGCTCCATGAGACACCATGACTATAGCAGCAGACGGTTACTCAAAAGAGCTGATTAACCTCATCGTCCAATTTCCAAATGCAGTACGATGCAAACAAATGAAATGTAACTATCATCTTCATCGCCAGTTTAACAATGGCAGACATGTTATATAGAGGATTGGTAAGTCTCTGGTATTGAAAGGGCACAATTATGCTGTTGTGTTAGCACTGCTAGTATGCTTGTCTAGCAGCATCCACAATACAAATAAGTGACAAAAGGCCAATATGGGATTTCATGGTTTGCCATGCATATTGGCGTCTGCCAGGGCAATCAGGGGAGAAAAGGGGGCAAATGATTGTCTTTGCGTTGCTTCTAGATGTAGATCATTGTGCTGGGTTATAGGAGGGAGGATTTAGTGGGTAGAGTTATGGGGCGACGTTTACCCGCGAATCACTGCGACGCAGCTGTTTGGTGCACCATCATAGCATGGGAGTCTAACCCGGAATTCCAATGGGCAGGGGAAGACTGGCGGGAACTACATGGGATAGCTACAGGATAATATCTCACAGTGCTGTCTGGAAATGGATGCTAGCCTTGGTACATGGACGCACGCGGGCCGTTAATGTGCTTAGTGTGCGTGGTGCCTACTCGACTTATACAATCTGTTTTAAAAAATTGGTCTTCTGTTAAATTAGAGAAAATCCCTGTGTGTGGATCTACGCCTTGGTCTCGCCTTCTTGCTTCTCTAGTTTCAAGCCTAAACGGGTGAATTCTTTAGCAACGCTTGCCAGCCAGTCTAAGAGTAACAGTGATGGGTTCTGAAGGGAGTCCCATCTGTTCCTACTGTCCAGACCTGTGATGATTAAATCAACCTTGTGTGTGGCTTTGAAAAGGCTTAAAGGACATAAAATGGTGACCATCCTTAGTACCCTGCAGACTTGTAGAATTGAGTGGGTTAGGCATAGGAGTCCCGGGGAGCAGGGAGGAGGAAGGTGCTAATCCAGGGAAACTCATACACTTGAAAAAATTGGTGGTTTTCCCTCTTTCCTTCCCCTTGTAGTTCCTTTTCTTTGCTGTGATGCAGAAGAATACTGAAGAATCATCAGCCTTTCCATAAAAACTGTAGCTAATTGTGTTCTTTCTTATGGTTTATTTTGGGGATATACTGATTATGGTCCTCATCACAGGGAGGAATCTAAGTGTAGAAAGATTTAGTATAGTTACGTTCCGGAGCATTTATTTGTTTGAGAGTTAATTACCCCTACTTGTCTCTCATATCTAGGAATATCTGAAAGATAACCAAAAGGTTCCACTTAAACTTATTGAACATTCCAACTATAAAAAACTCTAGAAAGAGTCCCAGATCTTATTCTAGTCAGCAAGATTTCAAAAGTGTGCTTTTGTGAGCCTGCACTGTCCCTGACAAAAGTCAGGATTTATGCACCCAGACCATGACTTGTATATATGCCAACTTATGCATATGAAAATGTGAGTCTCAGCTTGGTTAACATTGCTAATGCCTCGAACTACAAACAAGCATTGCAGGATTGAACATCAGGAATATCATCGATAAATCTAAAATTAACAAATCTAGTCTCTGAAATTTAGCAGACACTAATAAAATGTTTGTATTTTCTGCAGGGCTCTCACTTTTGTGTATCCATTTGGTGCCACACTGAATGTGATGAAACCAGCAGTGGCTGTTCTGTCCACAGGATCTGTCTGCTTTCCACTCAACAGACCCATTTTGGCTTTTTACCATTATAAGGTACAATACTGCATAAAATAAGCTATCCATCCCCCAGTAAAGAAATGCAACGGTATGGTATCGCAGATCTACATACGCCTGTTTCTACTCCCAATGCACCTACAAACCCTTGAACCTGCTTGACAGTTCTTGATTCCTTTTTGTGTAAAGCTCTGTTGCACAGAGTTCAAAGAAGAAAAAAGTTTAATCACCAAAGATTATATACTTTCAGATTTTGTTTTTTATTTCCAGTTATTCTCTTTCCACCTTCATAGTAACCATCTAGGAAGTGAGATTATCAGTTCAGTGGCATGTAGACAATTTTGAGTTAGGGACTCTTGGAAATTAAAAGATTTTTGTATCCATGATCTTAACCATTGGTTTTGGTTTGGTACTTCCTAGTTTGCAAACATTTCTCCATAATAAGCACTAAGTGATGCTTAATTTTTATAGTTAATATGTTACAATGAAATTTTATATTTGGTGTCTTAGTGATGTAGGGACTTCTCCTCTAAAGGTGCGCAAAGTTACACATGCATGTTATGGGTAAAATAGATCCTATAAAGCATCAGAGGCAATAAAAATGCATGAAGTCCTATTATTAGAAGATTGCCAGCCCATTTAAGAGAGAGGAGACTGGAGCAGCACTTGCCAAATCACAGCCTGCCTACTTCCATGGCAATCAAAGATGGAACAGTTTTCTCACCCACCACTCCTACTTACATTTATGGAGCAAATGTTTATACAGGTGGTCATTTTGAAATCACATGCACAAATATACATTTCTGTAATGTGTTAATCATCAAGTCATATAAAGCCTTGATCCCCCTTGGATCAGAACCTTACCAGTTTGAACTGGGTTTCAACACTGCTGATGTTTAGCTGGGTTCTAGCACTCTTTCCTTGGACAGGAATATTTTATCTGAGAACCATAATAACTGTGCTATGTACTAAACCATAAAGTGCTTATCCCAACCCCCAGGTAGTCTGTTGCATCAGTTAATAACTGAACTCTAACAGGGTTGTCAGATGAGAAAAATTCTAGACCATACAGGCCAAGGAAACTGGATCAGAAATGTGAATTTAAACACAGTTGCTGCTAGCAGGATTGTCACAAAGGAGACAGGGCATAAATGTGTAATGTATTGTTAAAAGCTCTTTAATTAAATTTAGTGAACGTTATCTTCCCTAAATTTCTGAATGTGTAAGTTTTCTTTGGTTTTGATATAGTGAGAAAATTAAATGAAAACTTGTCTGTGAGATGAGAACCTGATAATCTGAATCCAGTCTTTTAAATTGATTTAGGCACACAATTGCACGTGCAAATCACATAACTGTGCATGCCCGTCCATCTAATTCATAATTGGTGTGTGTGATCTGATTTCACTGCACAAGTGAAACGGCTTGTATATTTTGTGAGCACAATAGCATGCCTCGAGTATATGGAAATCTGGCCCTTGATTCTCAACAAAATTACTAATGATCTTCTAAAGATTCTGCTTTTTCCTCAAAGGGGGTAAAAAAATGTTGTTTCCATCAGAGTTCTCATCACGTACTCTCCCTGGCAATCTCCCTTTTGATATAAGAAAATAGCATGAAAGTCAAGGAAGTAGAACTGATCTTTAATTAGGCTTTCTTTTTTTCTATTTAGCTGGAGGAAATTATAGACAAAATGCTGGAAGATGAAGCTGAAGACAATGGTAGAATCTCTGTCAGGGCAGAGAAAAGGATTAGAAAGAAAATATATAATCTGTTTGAGAGAAGTGAGGTAGGGAAAAGAATAGCAATAAATAATAGAAGAACAGTAGATAAACTTAATAGGGAAATCCAATAGGAAGAGATGATGGAGGCATTTTGAGACAAACAACAGAAATATCCAAAACACAGACCTGGTACTAATGGGGGACTTTAATTACCCTTGCATCTGTTGGAAAAGTAATACAGCAAAATTCAAAATTTCCAGTACGTTCTTGGAATGAATTGGGGACAACTTTTTGTTTCAGTAGGTAGGGGAAGCAGCCAGGTGGACAGCCATTTTAGCCTTGATTCTGACACATAGGGAAGAAATGGCTGCAAATTTAAAAGTTGAAGGCAGTTTGGGTGAAAGTGATTAATAAGTGATAGAGTTCATGTTTCTAAGGAAAGGAAGGAGTGAGAGCAGCAGAATAAGGACAATGGACTTCAAAAAAGAAAATTTTAACAAACTCACGGGTAAGGTCCCATGCAAAGAATATGTAAGGGAAAGACGAGTTCAGGTGAGCTGGCAGTCTCTCAAGGAGATATTATTTAAAGATATAAGAACAAACTATCCCAGTGTGAAGGAATGATATGAACAATAGTAAGAAACCAGCATGGCTCCATCAGGAGCTCTTTAATGTCCTGAAAATCTAAAAGGAATCTTACACAAAGTGGAAAAATGGACAAATGGAGGACTACAGAAGAATGACACAAGCTTGTCGGGGCAAAATCAGAAAGGCTAAGGCACAAATGAGTTAAATCTAATAAGAGACATAACAGGCAAGAGGTTCTTTAAATACATTAGGAGCAAGACAAAGATGAAGGAAATTGTAGATCTCTGTAGCAGGGAAGGAGAGCGCTTAAATGACAACATCAAGAGAGCTGCAGTGTTTAATGACTATTTTGCTACAGTTTTCACTGAAAAGGTAAATTGTGACCAGATACATAACAAAATTAATATTAACAAGGAAAGGAGGAGTGTAAGCCAAAATAGGGGAAGAACAGGTTAAAGAATACAGTAGAACCCCCTTTATCTGAGCCTCTACTATCTGGCTCTCAATATTAACTGAACCACTAGTGTGCATACACAGGAATATGGGAAACTGATGCTTCAGCCCCAGGCAGCGAAGCTGACAGTGGGAGCCCGCTGCCCAGAGCTGAAGCTCTTTGTCCATTCTCCGGATTATCTGAATTTTTGATTATCCGATGTGGCCCCATCCCAATTAGGTTGGATAAATGGGGTTCCACCGTATTTAGATAAGTTATATGTATTCAAGTTGGCAGTGCTTGATCCTAGAGTTGTTAAGGAACTAGTTGAAGCAGTTTTGGAACCATTAGGGACTGTCTTTGAGACGACGTGAAGGACCAGTGAGGTCCCAGAGGACTGGAGAGGGGCAAACACAGTATCTATCTTTGAAAAGGGGAACAAAGAGGACCAGGAAATTATAGACCAATCAGCCTAACTTTGATACCTAGAAAGGTACTGGAACAAATTACTGTACAATCAGTTTGTAAGCACCTGGAGGATAATAGGGTTATAAGGAATAGCCCCTTGGATTTGTCAAGAACATATAATTCCAAACCAACCTAATTTCCTTCTTTGAGAGGGTTACTGGCCTGGTGGATAGGGAAGAAGCAATGGACATGATATATCTTGATTTCATAATTAAATTAGGGAGATAGGGTATAGATGAAATTGCATAACCGGTTGAAAGACTGTATTCAAAGAGTAGTTATCAATAGTTTGCTGTCAAACTGGGAGGATGTATCTAGTGGAATCCCACAAGGATCAGTCCTGGGTCTGGTACTACTCAATATGTTCATTAGTGACTTGGATTGTGGAATGGAGTGTATGCTTATAAACTTTGAAGATGTCCTCAAGCAGGGAGGGGTTGCAAGCACTTTGGAAGACGGGATTAGAATTCAAAATGACCTTGAAAATTGGAAAATTGGTCTGAATTCAATGAGATGAAATTCATTAAAGATAAATGTAAAGTACTACACTCAGGAAGGAAAAATCAAATGCACAAGTACAAAATGGGGAATAACAGCAGTAGTAGTGCTGAAAAGGATCTGGGGATATAGTGGATCACAAATTGAATGAGTTAACAATATTAAGCAGTTTCAAAAAAGGCTAATATCAATCTGAGGTGTATTAGCAGGAGTGTCGTATGTAAGACGTGGGAGGTAACTGTCCCGTGCTACTTGGCACTGATGAGGCATTAGCTAGAGTACTCTATCTAGTTCTGAGCACTACACTTCAAGGAAGATGTGGACAAAGTGGAGGGAGAAGAGTAACCAAAATGATAAAAGGTTTAGAAAACTTGACCTGTTTGAAAAGGTTAAAAAACCTGGGCATGTTTAGTTTTGAGAAAAGAAGACTGAGTGGGGACCTGATACGTCTTTAGATATGATAAGGGCTGTTATAAAAAGGATAATGATCAGTTGTTTTCCATGTCCACTGAAGGTAGCACAAGAAGACATCTTCCTAATCCAGGGTTGGGCAAAATTTTTGGGCCAAGGTCCACATCTGGGTGGGGAAATTGTATGCAGGGCTGGGGCAGGGGGTTGGAGTGCGAGAGGGATTGTGGAGTATGTGGGAGGGGTGCGGTGTGCAGGAGGGGGCTCAGGGCAAGGGATTGGGGCAGAGGAGGAGTGTGGGGTGCATGGGGGGGCTCAGGGAAGGGGGTTGGAGTGCAGTGCAGGAGGGTGTGGACTGTGGGAGGTGGCTCAGGGCAGAGGGTTGGCAGGAGAGGTGTAGGATGCAGCAGGGAGCTCAGGGAGGGTTGGGGTGCACAGGGGTGCAGGGTGTACGAGGGGGCTCAGGGAAGGGAGTTGGGGTGCAAGGTGCAGGCAGGGGGCTTAGGGTAGGGAACTGGGGGGAAGGGTGCAGGTGGGGTTCAGGCTCCAGCTCAGTGCCGCTTACCTAAAGTGGTTCCAGGGTGGCATGCGGCCAGGGCAGACTCACTGCATGCCTGCTCTGGCCCCATGTCGCTCCGCTCCAGGAAGCATGGTGGCCACTGGGGGGCGCGGACGGCTCCATGTGCGCTGCACTTGCCACGCCTCCAGGTACCTCCCCCAAAGCGCCCATTGGTCGCAGTTCCCTGTTCCTGGCCAATGGGAGCTGCAGGGAGCGATGTCTGGAGCCAAGGGCAACGCATGGAGCCCTCTGCCCCCCCGCCCCCTGGGGGCTGCAGGGAAGTGGTGCCGGCTGCTTCTGAGAGCGGCACAGGGCCTGTGGTGTCACGGGGAGCAATCCTGTGGGCCGGATACAGCCTGCAGGCTGTAGTTTGCCCACCCCTGGCCTAATCTGTCGCAAGGGAGATTTAGGTTAGATATTTGGAAAATCTTTCTAATTATAAAGATAGTTAAGCAGTAGAACAGACTTCTAAAGGAGGCTGTAGAATCCTCCTCATAGATTTTAAAGAACAGGTTAGACAAACACCTGTCATGGAAGATTATGACATTCCCGAGGGTACAATCTGAACTGTTGAACAGTTGTATCCCCTCAGATCTCCAACCTGGCATGCCCTTTACACTGCTTTACTCGCGCACACAACCTCTAACATGTAAAATCTGTTCCAGCTGAATTACATGAATGCTGTGGCCAGTCACTCGTTAATTACATACAGGATGATGCCAGCAACTTCTCAGTCCCAGATCTTCTCCCAGAAAGGTGCATCTTGTACTGCCCAGCTCTCTACTGTATAAAATCTGTCATTTCATTAATTGAAAATGATATTCACAAACCTTGCTATCTCAAGTGGAGATTCTCAACACTTCAATCCAAACACACTGGTTTAGATAAAATAAAACAAGTTTAACAACTACAGAAAATAGATTTTAAGTGATTACAAGTAATGAGGCATAAAAGTCAGAACTGGTTACAAATAAAATAAGATAAAATGCAGACTGGTATCTAATTTAGCAAGCTAAATGGATTCAAAGCAAAGGTTTTTCTCACCCTGTGTTCTTCACAGTCTTTCCTGGCTGGAAGCCTCCAGACCAGGACCCCTCGGACAGTTCAGTGCTTCTTCAGGTGCTGTTGCTGCTATGAGCAGAGATGAGTGGAGTAGAAAGAGGTGATTTGGGAGCCTCTGTTTCTCATTCTTATATCTTTCTCCCCAGCTGGGGTTCAGGTTACAGTCAGTCTGTTTACACAGAAATCCCTCAGCTGTTCCATTGCCAATATGTAAAGTTGTCGCTCTTACCCTTCTTCCTACCAAAGAATAGCCTCTTAACCAGGTGATAGCCCATGATAGTCCATTTGATTATGCTGATACTTGGCTGGGGTGTCAGTATGTCTTTTGTCTCTGAAAAACTGGTTTGGGCCTGTTTTTCTAACTTTGGAACTTGGCACAGCAATATTATACAGTAGAATCTTACAAATTTACATACAGTGTTGCCACACGTATTTTACCAGGACAATAATGTTCAGCAGATTGAGTTTTCAAGTGATACCTCACAAGGTATACTTTGTACAAAATGTATCATGGTTTTATAAAAAGAATGTACATACGGGTACAGTCTGTCACAATGATCTAGTGTACTTGGTCCTGCACAAAGGGTTGGACTATATGACCTCTTGAAGTTCCTTCTAGCCCTACATTTGTGTGATTCTATGAAACAGTAACAACTGAGGATGTGTTGGGGCAGTGATTCTCAAAGTCGATCTGCCACTTGTTTAGGGAAAGCCCCTAGCGGGTTGGGCTGGTTTCTTTACCTGCCGCGTCCGCAGGTTCGGATGATCGCAGCTCCCACTGGCTACAGTTTGCTGCTCCAGGCCAATGGGGGCTGTGGGAAGTAGCGCAGCCAGTGGGAGCCACGATTGGCCGTATCTGCCGACGCAGCAGGTAAACAAACTGGCCCGGCCCACCAGCAGCTTTCCCCGAACAAGCGGTGGACTGGCTTTGAGAATCACTGTGTTAGTGGATAAAAGTCACTTGCTTTAGATTGTTTCCTTTCCTGGGGTCATTTACTAAGTAGAAGCTAAGTAGAAAGTACAAGCATTCCGTTCATACTCGGATAAACATAATGGTAAATTTCTTTCATTCAGTACAAGTAAACTGGGACCCTGTTTGAAGCAAGTTCTTTACAACAGCAGTTTTTATGGTTACATTATTTGCTATGAATTTTAATCTTGGTGCCCACAAGAAATATTACTGGTTGTTGTGCCGTCTTGAAAATTCACTATTTTGGGGTGTGGGTGGTGGTCCATCTACATAATTCTTTATATGACATTTTAAATTCAGCTGATTAAAATATACTTGTCTGCATTTTTTGTAACTCTGCTTATAAAGAGCTATGCCTTTGCTTTGTTAGCTAGCCTGGGGCTTTCAAAGCTATGTTGACTTGCATGCATGCCTCACTTTTGCAGGTACTGACTCTGAACTACTCAAGAAAGATGCACATGAGATTAGCTATGTATTAATCTCAGTTAAGATCTTATTCTTTCTTGCTTTATTGATGAGTAGGGGTTTTTTTTTTTAAGGAGACAAAAACTCCAATAAAATACATACAATTTGCTTATTGTTGATGTAATATTATTTGCTGCTCTGCTTTGTGGAATGCCCATGAAATAGCCCTCTAATCCCACAAATACAGAGCACTACTTCTAAGGTAATGTTAATAAAATAATAAACCTGCTAAAATAATGCATTTATTTTATACGAATGCTATACAGTCAAGAGATTGTCCTCTTACAAGTTGTCATACCTACTTCTTGTTCCTAAGTTCCTATTTCCCTCTAATTAAAATAATGTAATAGTTTAGAGTGTGGTATGAATCCCCTGAATATTTGTGATCTGACTTTTTTTTTTATACGTTAACTTTGTTGACAGAACCAAGGTGGAAAGATGGCAGTGTTGGGATCTTGCCACATGTTCAGTGACCAATATTTGGATAAAGAAGAAAACAGCAAGATCATGGTAGACTTTTAAAATATATTTTAAAATTATCATTAGTCTTTTCATAGCATTCACAAGCACACTCAATCCTCGTAGTTTGTTCCCAGAGCACAGATACTAGCATCGCTATGAAATAGTTGGGGGATGGAGAACCAGACTTGGCACTGAAATAGGGAGGAAGATTTTCAAAGGCACTGATAGCAGTTGGGCACCTAACTCTGTATGTTGCAAAGCGGAACTCTGGAAAGCTTTTGCTACTGCTTCTCTCTTGACCATGATTATGTTTTGTGTGTGTTTTTAAAATATGCAGTAGGGTTTTTTGGTCATTAAATAGTTGAAATTTGTCACAGTTAGAAATGTGACAACACAATTATTAATAATATTTTGCGCTTACAGCTCCTTTTGTTTAAACATCACAAAGTGCTTCACAAAGGTTGGTATGTATTACCATCCTTATCTTTTTTTTGTTTTTAATTATTATTATTTTATTTTTTTTAAAGGAAGCATCATGTTAAGTGACATAGGTATTCACAGAGCAATTAAATAACATGCCATTGCTCATGCAGATTCAGGGGTAGATCTTGGAAGAGAATTTTGGTATTACAATCATTCCCTTGTTCTAGCCACTAGAAAACACTGTTCTTCTTGATCCAGATTATTAGTTCAGTTTCTGTATGTGTTTCTTTGTAACATGACTTCTTTTGTACACTCATTTGTAACTGCATCATGAGCTTCGTGCAGCTCTCTATGCACTGTCCTTTTAAAACAAATATAATGAAAGGAGTATTCTGATTGGTTGGCTGATATAGTCCTTGCCCAAGTACGGTAGCTGGCAATCTCTACTATTCAAGTATTCCTTATTTAAAAGTAAAATTCAGCAATCATTTATCCATTATTGCATTTTTCAAGAGCACTTGTGAACTTCAGACAGCCCACATTTTTCAGGCCAATGAACTGAATTGGTTTTCATCCTCTTGCCTTGCAATTCACCTGCATCCAGTATAAAGTGCACTCTTTGTCATGTTTTGTTGCTTTGGTAAGTAATACAAATACTCTTAATATTACTGGTTTTCTCCCCCCCAATATTCTTCATTGTTTTATCCGGCTCTTTCAAATTTATGCCATCTCGTCCATCGGGGGGATTTGACAAGGAGTTTTTAAATGTTTTAGCATTGGAGTAAATTATTTAACACTCCAAAAACTTAATACGCATCTGTGGTTCCACAGGATGTGCTTTTCCAGTGGCTCACAACCACAGACATCCATTTAAATCAGATTGATGCAGAGGACCCTGAGGTAAGAGACATTCATTGTGTGATAGCTAAGAATCGTTTAATCCACTAGGACCTGAATTACAGAAGTACCTGCCTAGGACCCCATAGTTCAAGGCTGTATCCGTGTTCTTACTACAGATCCCTTAGGATGGGGTAGTAAATAGGCGGACCGCAGGCCAAATCTCTAACACCAGATGCTTTTGAGTGGACCTCTAAATCTTTTCATTTACATATTATCATTATTATTTTTATTTTATTATTTTCTCTGGAGTCTGGACCATGACTATACCTTGACCAAGAAATTTGGACATTGACAAAAAATAATTGACTACCCCAGCCTTAAGAGTTTATTTAATTTTCAGGTTTAAAAATTCTCTTCAGACAGAAACCTGGCAAGTCAGAGATTTCTCTAGCAGGTTAATTTGTTGCACTTTAAAAAAAAAAATTATAATAAATGAAAATCAAATGAGTAATAACCTATCAATTGCCACTGAATGAAGATATTAAAATACAGTTACAGTCTTACTTAAACCCCCATAATCTGGAGTCTCTCAGATCAAGATTCAGACCTCATTATCTATGCTCTTTGAGACATCAGCATGGATAGTAACCCTGATGTTTTGGTCAAGCTTTTACCTAGATATTTGAGTTTGGATCCTGGACTTGAATGTTCAACATTTTAGAGAGATATGTAACAACACCACACTATTTTAATGTGACTTTTGTTGTTGGTATTGCATCCAAATGTTATAGTGAATGAACTTCAAGGTCTCAAAAACTGAAACTGTTGAGGGCAATTTTGGAGATATCCCTGGCATTTTTGCCACATGTAGATTAGGATTATCTGCAGTATTTGGATAGTTATTCATCGTAAAATGTCAGTCATGGAGGTGTTGGCATCCTATTGGCCACTGGTTACAATTCCTTTTTTGCCAGATTTTTAGTTTAAATTAAATTTTTATTGTGGAGACCACTTTTCAAGTCTGATACTTTTGCATTTCTGCCCTGAGCCCTCACACTTCAGGGGCAAACATGTAGCAAATAGAACATTTCTGTAGCTGAGTGGGGACCACCCAACTTGTCAATTTTCAGGCAACTTTTGAAAAATGTTGCATATGAATATATTTTGTTTTACTTGAAAATACCTTACACACACAGGAAAGGGGGGATTGCTCTATAAATAACACACACAAGTTAGTCTGAACTTCAATTTGACAAGCTTGCAATACATTAATTAGCAGCAGAATTGACACACTTGGCACTCCTACTAGTTTCTGAAGCACAAGGGTTTGGAACAGCGGTCTTTGACCATTGACTTCAGAGCACCATGGTGGGAGCTGCCTTCAGCTCCTCTTAATAAGTGAAAGACAAGGAAATTCAAATGTAGCATCCCTTCTGCAACTGATGCAGCAGTACATGGACAGGATATGTGAGATCACAGTTCATGTGTCTCGGGTATACAAAGATTCATGTCTGCCTTGATGTAAGACACCCATTACTGTAAAATAAAATGTACACATTGGTTTGAAAATATTTGTTGCTGATAATGTAGTTCAGTTGATTTCAACATCTATGTTTTAATGCAGGGATGGGGAACCTTTTTTCTACTGGGGGCCACTGACCCAAGGAAAAATCAGTTGTGGGCCACACACAGCTCTGCAGAGAGTGTTGGGGGGAGGGGAAGGTGGCTCGGGGCTTCCCCTAGGTTCAGGGGTGGGGCCAGAAATGAGGGGTTCAGGGAGGGGGATCCGGGCTGGGGCTGAGGTGTTCGGAGTGCAGGAGCAAGCTCAGGGCTTGGCCAGGAGGTTAAGGTGCAGGAGGGGGTGAGGGGTGTGGCCAGGTGGCTATGCAGTTCCCATTGGCTGTGGTTCCTGACGAGTGGGAGCGGCAGGGGCGGCACCTGCGGGTGGGGGTAGGTACACGCAGACTCAGAACTTCACTGATCGCCCCTGTACCTAGCCAGGGCCACAAGGACAGCCAACTGATGGCCTGGCACCCTAGCTTCCACCTGCAGCGAGGCAAGCCGGTGCCCATGTTCACTTTCTTTTCACATAAAACTAAATAGTTTTCTGTGACATTCCTAAATGAAATATAGTGGCCTGCATTGTGAAGAGTCTTGGGAGGGAAAAAGTGTAAACTGAAGTTATCTCATGTAAAAAAAAAAGATGTATTTTTTTAAGTGAAGTACAGGAGCTTATTTCATGTAGTTCCCCTTACTCATAGCAGTGTCATTGTGTTCAGATTTCAGACTATACAATGCTTCCGGATATAGCCACGCTGTCTGAGCGACTACGAGTTTGTCTACAAGAGGGAGACGAGAACCCACGAGATTTCACAACGCTCTTTGATATGTCAATTTATCAGTTGGATACAACCTCCCTCCCTAAAGTTATCAAGTTAGTACCTATGAAGTGTTTGTGTGTTTGGTCTTATTCTGCATTTCCTTTTGGTGTGTTTTTAAGCATATGTATACTGAAGAAAACATTTTCACTTCCTTAATGTATTATTGTAAGATGCTGATTAGATGAATGTCCTGAACTTTCACCTTGCATTTAAACATGCCATAGGTTACAAATAGAAAAGCTGAGCAATCTATCTGCATTGTCCATTTTTGGATGAGTGCTTGTCCATTTTTTAGAAGCAATTGCTTTGTAGTTGTTGCAGAGATCAAAGTTACTGTGTCATTGTGGTAGTTAAAGAACTCCTGACACATTTTCACAAATAGGGTGTTAACCTTGGTGTCCTGGGCAAATTCAAATTCACAGTCTGTATCTTACACATGCAAATGTAAACAGAAAATGTATTATCATCTTCTCCCTCAGACTCTGCCTTTTTCTTGATTGTAGGTCTTATGAACAGCTGAATGTGAAACATGAACCTCTCCAGCTCATTCAGCCTCAGTTTGAGACTCCACTACCGGCACTCCAGCCAGCTGTGAGTAATCTGACATAACTGGGGCCTGAGATGCATAGAATCCACCTTGTAATGGGAACCTCTTTCTTATAAAGAACTATATGGAAGAGACAGAGAAACAGGAGAGCATTAACCATTGAATACCTTAGTACATGTCTTTTATGAAGTAGCACTCTTTGTGGTCCTATGAATGTGTGTTCAGTCGGATCATGTGATTGAAAACAATGAAACCCCTTAAGTGCACAAGGGGTAAGCAAACTGAGACCGGTGCCAGCAGAACCCACTACATCATGAAGGTGTTAAAATGCTCCGTACATCTAGTATTTCCACAGGTCTCCCTAGTTGCTTTGTATTGCTGTGAGCCAGCAGTGCCCAATGTGAAGGCCAAATGTTATTTCAGAAAGGTCCTGGGGCCACAGTCCGTATCTTAACTGTTTTCCTAGGTTCAGGGAGAGGCAGTCAGGTTCCCATCCTGCTCTCATTAGGGCTCCCACAAGGAGGCAGCGGAGCAGCCAGAGCTACTGTCTCCTTTCTGCCTTCCTTGCTGAGCTCACATCAGCGCTGTTCCTGCAGCTGTGAGGCAGGTTGTAGGAGGTGTTTGGGAAAAGTATCCTTTATTCCCATTCCTTAAAAATCACAAGGCATGGCTTAGGGAGCATCTTCTCAGTTTGTAACAAAATACATATTTCCTTTTTTACACAGTGGCCTTTGAGGGACATAAGGCTACAGGTTGGACACCGTAACTTTTAGTGATTTTGAGTAGTGTTCATAGTCTCTTTCCAGACAATCTTTACAAGGTCTCATAAGAACAGCTTTCCGAATCAGATCACTTAAAACCACCAACCTTCCTTTCTGGAATATTTAAGTCTAAATTTCAAACATTCATATTGTCCAGATGGTTTTGTTGTCACGTGAGACGTGAATGAAGAGCAATCAGTATTAATGCAATGGTTCTTGTTGTGATGCCAAGTGGCATAAAAGTCACGCAGTTCAAAGTTGAATCCCATGTCAGCCTCAGCTAACGTTGCCTATTGCACATATACTCAGTGATACAAAATAGTGCATATGGCATTAGTGTTTATGCCTTAGTGTGTATGAGCAGTGTGGCTGAATAAAAGGTTCCCACAGCAACCAAACTGACTTGTTTGACAGTTGGGAATTTAAAGTCTTGCCCGTAACAGTCCGTATTCTTGGGGTCCTATGTTGCCCTTTATTTCTGTGAGTAAATGGTTTCAAGACTCCCAGTGGATCTTGGCTGAGAGAATAGGGAGTACTGGCTGACTCCATGGGGTTCACTCTGAAGGATGTTATGTGGCAGATGGGGGGCTGATGCTCAATATTTCACCACCCATCAATCCTGTGGAGATTTGGCTGTAAGTGAATGCTTTCTGTTAGTAAACTCTTCACTGGGGAACAGTGGTCAGGAGAGCAGCCAATGGGATCACAGCTTCTGCGGAGGCGAGCCCTGCATTGCAAACCTTGGCATCATTCATTTTCTGAAAAATCACAGGCTTTGGAGACTGAACCCTTTGCTACTTTGACTGTAGAAAGGGGGTGGAGGTGGGCCGACACATATTTTGTTCCAGCCTTGAGTAGAAGAATGCGATAAACTGCAAATTCAGACTCTAGCTGTTTCTTGGCCCCAATATAGGAATAACAGGCCAGAAGAGGATCTAGTTCTTGTCCTTGGTTTTTATTGGTTTAAAAAGAAAACAACCGAGTTAATAAAATGAAATGGGAAAAAGGAGAGGTGCTGGCATGCTTGTGCCTAGGCAATATGTAGAATATCGAGTTATTTTTACAAAATTAGGACTGTCAAGCGATGAAAAAAAATTAACCATGATTAACCGCACAATTTTTATTTTTTTAAAAACAATAATACTAAAACTACTAATATATAATAAAATATACTAAGTTAAACAATAATAGAATACAATTTATTTAAATAGTTTTGGGTGTTTTCTACGTTTTCATATATATTGATTTCAATTACAACACAGAATACAATGTGTACAGTGCTCACTTCATATTTATTACAAATATTTGCAGTGTAAAAAACCAAAAGAAATAGTATTTTTCAATTCACCTAATACAAGTACTGTAGTGCAATCTCTGTCATGAAAGTTGAACTTACAGATGTAGAATTATGTACAAAACTTTAGAGCCTACAAGTCCACTCGGTCCTACTTCTTCAGCCAATCGCTCAGACAAACAAGTTTGTTTACATTTGCAGGAGATAATGCTTCCAGCTTCTTGTTTACAGTGAAGTGAGAACAGGTGTGCGCATAGCACTTTTGTAGCTGGCATTGCAAGGTATTTACATGCCAAATATGCTAAACATTTCGTATGCCCCTTCATGCTTTGGCCACCAATCCAGAGGACATGCTTCCATGCTGATGATACTCATTAAAAAAATTAATGTGTTAATTAAATTTGTGACTGAACTCCTTGGGGGAGAATTATATGTCTCCTGCTGTTTTACCCGCATTCTGCCATATATTTCATATTATAACAATCTCAGATGATGACCCAGCACATGTAGTTTGTTTCAAGAACACTTTCACTGCAACTTTGACAAAACACAAGAGGGTACCAATCTGAGATTTCAAAAGATAGCTACAGCGCTGGACCCAAGGTTTAAGAATCTGAAGTGCCTTCCAAAATCTAGAGGGATGGGGTGTGGAGCATGCTTCCAGAAATCTTAAAAGAGCAACACTTCGATGCGGAAACCAACCACCAAGAAAGAAAATCAGCTTTCTGCTGGTGGCATCTGACTCAGATGAAAAGGAACATGTGTTCGTTCGTACTGCTTTGGATCATTATTAAGCACAATCCATCATCAGCTTGGACACGTCCTCTGGAATGGTGATTGAAACACAAAAGGAACATATGACTCTTTAGCGCATCTGGCATGTAAATATCTTGTGACGCCAGCTACAACAGTACCATGCAAATTCCTGTTCTCATGTTCAGGGGACAGTGTAAACAAAAAACAGGCAGTCTTATCTCCTGCAGATATAAACAAACTTGTTTGTCTGAGCGATTGGGTGAACAAGAAGTAGGACTGAGTGGACATGTAGGCTCTAAAGATTTATAATTGCTTTGTTTTTGAGTGCAGTTATGTAACCAAAAAAATTCTACATTAATAAGTTGCACTTTTACGATAGAGACTGCACTACAGTACTTGTATGAGGTGAATTGCCAAAATACTATTATCATTTTTACAGTGACTATTTGTAATAAATAATATAAAGGGAGAACTATATACTTTGTGTTCTGTATTGTAATTGAAATCAATGTATTTGAAAATGTAGAAAAACATCCAAAAATTTAAATTGGTATTCTATTGTTTAACAGTGTGATTAAAACTGCGATTAATTCTGATTAACTCAAATAAAAATTGTGTGAGTTAACTGTGATTAATCAACAGCCCTATATGAAATACAAATGAAGTTTTGAGATGTGTTCAGTTTATTGTGGAATTTTGGCTTATTGTAGATTTTCAAAAGGCTCTACTGATATCCAAGCTGAAAACTGTCTCCTAGTTTTCTACAGCATGTAAGAAAAACATTTGACAGTCAATTACATTAAATCTTCCCTTGTAGATTTTCCCACCTGCTTTCAGAGAATTACCTCCTCCCAGTCTGGACCTGTTTGACTTAGATGAAACGTTCTCCTCTGAGAAAGCTCGTCTTGCGCAGATTACGAACAAATGTAAGCAAGGCAAACTTCTGAAGTTGGATTACATTCATATTTATACAGAAGTCCCATTCTTTTGAGGAAAACTTTTTAGCAAAATAACTTGAGACATTTTAGCCACAGTAGGAACATAGGGCCTGATTTTCAGATGTATGGTGCACCTACAGCTTCACATTCATTTCATCCAGGGTTAGGGGTTCTGAGTATCTCTGGAAATCAAGTCCATGGAAAATATCCTCCTCACATGTATGGCATAGTGCACTTTGCAGATCAAAATGTTAACAGCAGCATGACTCTCTTCTTTTTCTGTATCTCCTGCCTTCCTCTCCCAATCGTTGTCCAGAATGACTTCCGGAGTTGTGGTAGCTAGGATATGATTCTTGGAGCCATAAAAGTTAAAGGATCCTAAAGTCCTCTCACTAATTTTTGATGGAAATTACTCTTAAAAAAATACTTTAAAATGTTCAGTATAAGGATCTACTAGGGCCAGGCAGAATCCTTGATCCTGCTGTGAATCTCAGTGGTGGGGCTGCAGCTGATTTGATATTAATGAGTCTCTCATTTTGCTTTTGCTTTCTGGTCCATGTCTTTATGCATGAATGATTTCAACATCCTTCTTCATTTTCAAGTAGAAATGATAAGCCTATGTCACAGGTTATCAAGCTTTTACACACATCTCAGTAACTGAAGAGTGCCATAAAGTGCCAGCTGTTTGCCTCAAAGATGCAGTCTATTGTCCTCCTGAATATTTTTTTTAAAGGGACTAATTCCCCAAGTGCTTAATTGCAAGTACAAATCAGCAGCGTAACTTCAACCACACAAACCATGTATGTGTGATTTGTTTTCCTCACTCTGTGGGTCCTTGTTAGGTACTGAAGACGACCTGGAGTTTTATGTCAGAAAATGTGGTGATATCTTAGGGGTAACAAACAAACTCCCAAAGGAGCAGCAAGATGCCAAGCATATCTTGGAGCACATCTTCTTCCAAGTGGTGGAGTTCAAGAAGTTGAATCAGGTACATTGTTTTAATATCAGAATAGCTAATGAATGGAGAGTATGATATTAGGTATGACCCTGTCACGGGGTGGTCTGCTCACAACTAAGGGTGCCTCTTTGTGTCTGGGGATTAGCTTCATTCAGGTCTGATGCCCCCTACTGCTTCTCTCTCACTCCTTGCAACTCAAAGTACTCTGCCTTCGTGGCTTGGTCTTCCAGCCAGGTCACTATAGTCTTACCCTAAGATATTCCAAAAGGGGATGTCTACACAGCAACAAGACACCGTTGGCTGGCCTATGCCAGCCAACTCAGGCTTGGACTGGGGGGCTGTTTCATTGCTGTGTAGACATCTGGGGTCAGGCTGGGACCTTTGAGATGGAAGGGTCCCAGAGGTAAGGCTCCAGCCCAAGCCTAGAAGTTTAAACAGCAGTGAAACAGCCCTGCGAGCCCAAGTCAGCTGGCACAGACTAGCCACTAGTTTTTCTTTCGCTGTGTAGACATATCCAAAGTTTTTTCCATACCGATGACCTAGACAGTCTTCTCGTGCACCGCCCTGATGGCGCCACTTCCCCAATGGCTGGTAGGGGAACCCCTGACAGCCCACTGCTCCGGGTTCCAGTACAGGGACCCTACCCCAGGACTCCTTCCTACTTCTCAGCTCTGTTCTCTGGCTTCCCACTTCCCCTCGTGTTTACCAGCCCAAACTCCCTCCTTCCAGGCTGTAACTGCAGGAGATCTGCCACTATAGCTCCAAACATACTTCCCTACTCCCAGGGAATGACTGCAAGTCATTTCACTGAGCCCCTGTCTGCTATCAGCTCCCTGGCTTTATAGAAGCCCTGCCTATTTCTGCACTGGTGAGCTACCCCTCATTAGGCTTTCTTCAGCCTTAATTCCCCCAGCTGGCAGCCTCATAGGTTAATTGGCCCATCTGGCCTCCATTACAAGAGGTCCAGTGATGTTGCTACATTGAGGCCTTTGTCCTATGGTGAGCAGCTGGGCATGTGCTGATGACTGAAGTATGATCCTGACTACTGATAATCAAGTACAGAAACTACGATGTGTATTGCTTGACTAATGCAGTCTCCTGTTTTAGAATTACTCCATTTCATTGGTGGCTGCTTTGCTTTGTATGCTACGATGGTGCAGGAGTTTACAGACACTTGAGTACTAATGCATGGAGGTCCTGTCAGCAAATTTTGTAGAACTCAGACTGCATAATAACATGGCTGAAGTCACCTGCACTGTTCATAAGTGTTTACTACTCTGATCTGTTTGTAAGAATCACAAATGAGTTACCTTATTGACTTGCTAGATAAACCCAATGTACGCAGATGTGTAAGGCACGCTTTCCTTTTCTACAATTGTTGGCTTAAGGCAAGAGCCTCATTTGTGGAGCTGTTGATGGGGCATTAAGCAATCAGACCAATAGATACACAATTCAGGTGATTTCAGTGAAATACTATCAATTGTGTTCTTTGTGCACCTAACAGAGTCGTCTTGGGTAAATATTTACACAAGTCTGATAATACTATGGTAATGCAGATTTCATACCAACGATGTTAGAACCAGATCTTCAAAGGTATTTAGCTCCTAACTGCTTTTGATTTCAGTGGGAGTTAGGAGCCTAAATACTGATGGTGCTACAAACAAAGTTCAGGGCTGCTGGGTTAATTGTGAATGTCTCCTCTTCTGATCAGCTGCTTCATTAATAGGGCTTCCAGGTCTACATCAGTAAAAGTATTAAAAAACAAACTCATTCCTCCTTTAAAGTGTATTTACTTTACTTTATATTAAATGTCCTTTCTCCCCCCCACCCCACCCCTGTAAAGGAACATGATATTGACACAAGTGAAGCTGGATTCCAGAATGGTTACTGAGCACGGGCTTTTCCTGTCAGAGGGACCAACTGACCTTCTTCGCAAAAATATTTACCTCCCTCAGTGTAAATGTTTTCTATTTGTTTATTCAATATATTGACTGAGGCATTCTTCTTTGAACCTTTGGGTGTTGTAAATATGTATAAAGTCTTAAACGGGAACTTTTTTTTTTAAATGCCAAATTAGGGTGTTGTAAGTGGCAATAATTTTCAAAAGCTTTTTATGTAACAAACATTCTGTATTTAATCTTTTCTATTTTCTTATTGGAGCTATAATTCTGTAATCTGTGAAATATTCTTATACTAAGAAAATATTTCATTCCAAACCCTACTTCGATCTCTGGTATTTATTTTTCTGTCTCTAATGCCTGCTTGCAGAATTTGTTTTAGTATAAAATGTTTGTTTTTACAGATGCTTGCAGTTTTTTAATTGCACTGTAGAAGAGAGGCCACTCAGCTGTCATTGTTTGTTTGTTTGTTTTTGTGAGCTGGAGAGCAGAATATGTAGCCATAAGTAGAATTGGGAATGAAACTCATAGAATTCATATGCTAATGTCTCACCCTGCGGCTGCCTCCTCTTGGCCATCAACCAGAATGAAAATAAGAGGTAGGTTTGTCACTACAGAGGAAAATATGAGCTTGCAAACAGAGGGGAAGAAATATACTTAGGCAAAGATAAGATTCTTTCTGGATCAGTGTTTTTAAAGTGTAAGACACCATGTAAATTTAGAAGGGGCAGCTATGTGGAAGACTACATAGAATTTAAAAGGAACATTTTCACACACTGAATGTCTACAATTTAAGGTGTTTTTCAAAACCAAAAAGCCACACCATACTTTTTGCACAGATTTATTCTATCCGTGGGCTATTTACCACCTGCTTAATGCAACAGTGAGGCCTTGTCTACACTACAGGGGAAATTCAATCTAAGCTACGCAATTTGAGTTACATGAATAGTGTAACTCAAATCAATGTAGCTTAGATTTACTTACCACAGAGTTCGCACTACGCAATGTCGACAGGAGATGCTCTCCCATTGACTCCCCCACACTTCTCGATCCAGTGGAGTACAGGAGTTGACAGGAGAGTGATCTGCAGTCAATTTAGTGGGTCTAGGTCAACCGCTGATGCATCAATTGCTGCTCACGGATCCCGGGTAAGTGTAGACAAGCCCTGAGTTACTGCATAAAAGCTGAAATTAAAGTGGAAGTGATTGATCTTTAATTGTACAAGCTGAGTGTAAAGCAAACAAGAAAACCAAGAACATAAATTGTGAAAAGGTTAAGCATTCTTCCAATGTTAATAACCATCTACTTGTGTAAAGAGGGGCAAGGACATCTATTTTTCTTAATTGTTTTTAAACCTGTAATTGGCACTGCACGAGAGCACCCCTTCTTCATGTATATAATTGTGTATTATGCATCTGAGGCTCAGGCCCACAAAAGTAACCACCTCCTTTCTCCGCTCCTGTCTGCCATGCAGTCCTCGATCCCTGGCATCTGCTTGTAGTCCTGGTCTGCCCCATCACTACCTTCAAAGTTGTTTCTTCTCAAAGGCCTTTTCATCATTGTCCTCTTTTAGTGGTGTAGTGAAGATGAGTGAAAATCCTGTTCTTTCTGCTGCTGCCCTGTGCTCCCTCCCCCACCATGGGTGCTAAAACATCAACTTGCATTGCTTGTCAGGAAGAGAAGCTAGCATTCTTTCCTGCCTAGCGTGCTGTTGACACTATGCAAATATTCACCATATGCTGCTGGCAGAAGTGGCAATTCCATTGACTTCACAGACTTTTGCTTACTTATGCCAGCTATGAATATTATGGTCCCCTGCATCCTTTACTGCACCTCTATCCCAATATGACGCGATAGAGCAGTGCTCCAGGGGGGTGGAGCTGCGCACTCCGGTGGAACAAAGCAAGTTTGATTTAACGCTGTTTCACCTAGAATGCGGTAAGATGTTTTTGGCTTCTGAGGACAGCGTTATATGGGGTAGAGGTGTATTTACACAAGTGTAGAACTTTTAAATTCTGCAGTGTCCCAGTCTGCCCTAACAATTCTGTTGTGGTGGAAGATTATCATGATTGATCAGAGATCACATTTTTAAAAAGGCTGCTGTGCTTTGTTTTTATAAACTTGTTACCCCATTCACCCAAAACACTGGTTGGTACAATCCAGCTGAAGATTTACACAACCACCTTAATCTTTCCAAGACTGTATCCAGTACCACTCACCAAAGCATCACAGGCTCCAGCTGAACTAAACTTTTGCCCAATCCTACTGGTATTTAGGGAGTGATGGATAGCTCCAGCCTGTGGTGTTCTGTGTTTATACTTCAGACTATAAACAAATGCTTCCTTTAGAAAGCTTTTAAAAGGTGTTTTGCCACCTGTGCTTGTTTTTGCAATAATATGTTTTAGAAATAATAGTCAGCAGGGCACTCTGAGAATGCAGAATAAGCAGTGTGTGACCAACCCAAGAGCTAGGGTTTATCCTTCAGTATTTCTGGTATCCCTGTTTGCATTGCTCATGGGCCTACTGTAGTGAGCATTTAAATAGATGGAGGCATTTTCACTAAATTGTTATAACTTGCAAATTAAGCTTCCTAGGCTGATATGTAGATAGGGATAATAATGCACTTCTCTCCTTTAAAAAAAGAACTAGCATCCATGAAGAGTGTGTGACTCCTGGCCACCTCTACGAGGAATCCCTCCACTTACACTGAAATCTCATGATTATGTAGTTCTTCCTTCTAATTTCATTCACCTAATAGAAGTTGAAACCATCATAGCTGTTTTGCCATATGGATGGTGGTTTAAGAGCAGTAGCCAGTCAGAGGGCAGGGATTTGTAGTAGCAGAACTGCTGTAACCACTGTAGCTTTGATTTTTACTAACTCTACAACATGCAATTCCCTATTTGTTAGATACTAATCATGGACAGGCTTCAGTGTAACAGGCTTTGTCTCTTATACTTGCAAAAATCAGCCTATAATTCTGCACAAGCAGAGATTACTATGTAGACAGGATGTAGATGTTTTTCTACCTTGTCTTCTAACCCTCCTCAAGTACCTGAGCCCTGTGTACACTCAGGCCCTTATAGTCATGTGTGATGAATGTGATATATGCCTTTGGAAACATAGCCATAGAATAAGAAAATGCTTAATTGCTGTGGTGCTGTTGTGAGTCAGTTAGTGCACCCCAGCCTGATGCTTTGCTTGTAAAGGAGCATTGCAGAATAACCTGCATCACACTCAGAAGGAAATTAAAATGAGTGATGCTTTCAGAAACAGACTTCTCATCTCTACTCTTGTGGGGCCTGTTGCATCACACTCCTTCAGGCTAATGGAATGGGCTGTATTTTCTTCTTATATTCCCACCTCTCTCCTTAGGGACCTAAGCAGGAGGTTGACTGTTCAGTTAGCAAAAGGTAGGCTTTTGTTCAGCTGTTAGCCTCTGATCAGTATAACTTCTGGAGCATTCTCTCTTTTCAGTCAGGCTCCCTATACCCTAGCCATGATTCTGACTAAAGTGAGTGTAGTAACTTGGAGGTTTGACATTGGTAAAACCTACTGCAGATTAATAAAATATTTAAAGAGATCTTATACTTGGAGTCATCCAGGGAGTAGTGACAGAGAACAAAGATACTGTTCAAGCTCAGACCTGCTAAAGAACTCCATGGTTATGAATGAACTACCGTATAATGTATTATCATCCCTAAAGCCATCCACAAGCAAGAATCAGTGCCTCTCCGTGAAATCTTCGTCACGTGCCAGCTTGCCAAACCTCCACCGTTTCCTCAGACCTCTTCCTCTGTCAAGGCCCAAATATAGGATGCAGAGAATGCTGAATTCATCCATAATAAGGGACACCAAAATTATTCTTGCACAAAACTTAAAATGCTGTAGGTTTCCCTCCATCAATGTAAGTGACTATTTGTACTCTGTTTCTTGTGTCTGTCAGTTGTAAATAATTTTCATCAGTGAAAGTGAGAGGATACTAGATCGTATGGAATGAAGAGAACTTTAGAAGTAAGATGAGAGGTGCCCCTGAAACCACAGATCATGTGAGAAGTTCCTAAGAAACCCACTTCCTTCCACAGAGGCCATATGAAGTAATTACAGAAATAATACACCAAGCTACCTCAACTCTGTATGCCCCAGCACCTTCCTACATTGCAAAATCCTACTTCACAAGAGGTGGTGACTAAAAACTGACCTAACATTAATCCTACATGAGAAAATGCTTCAACTGCTTTATGAACACTTAGAAGATGCTCTGACTTCTAAGCTAGGGGTTCTTAAACTTCTTTGCACCGTGACCCCTTTCTGACAACAAAAATTACTAGGTGATCTCAGGAGCGAGGACCGAAGCCTGAGCCCCGTCACCCCATATGGGGCAGCCAAAGCCCAAGCTCCACCACCCTGGATGGAGGGGGGCAAAGCCAAAGCTCAAAGACTTCAGTTGCAGGCAGGGAGCCTGTAGCTTGGGGCCCCATTAAAATGGGGTCCTGACCCATAGTTTGAGTTGAGAACCACTGTTCTAAGTGTTAAAGGACAGGACTCTGAGTCATGGGATCCAAGATCTATTCCTGGCTGTGTGAGTTAGGGAAACTAAGAGAAGCAACTTGCCCAATTTGTAAAACGGAGATTTTAAGTGGGACCTGAAACCTTTTCTGGGGGTTGCATACCCTTGAGCTAGTCACTTCCCCATTTGTAAAATGGGGATAATGATACTCCACATCTCCAGCCCGGCTTCTTTATGTAGATCGTAACTTCTTCAGGGACTATCTGTGTTATTACATAGAATTAGCAGGATACCACAGCTACCGTTAGCAGTCTATTCCAGAACTTAACTTCCCTTACAGCAAGACCTCTTTCCCCAGTAGCTAACACATCTCCCCTACTGCACATTAAGCCTGTTACTTCTCGTCCTATCTTCAATGGGCTTGTGGGTTGCCCATCGCAGCGAGGCCCTGCGCTCTCTCCAGTGGGACCCCTCACCAATACTGTGATTTGCGACAAGGGAAACAAGCCGTCGTCAACGCAGCCTCTTTCAAAGAGCAAAGCTGCTCTTTTGTCCTTGCCAGGCTCCCATCGAGCTCAGCCTGTTTTTCTTCCTGCCTGCAGAGGCATCCGCAGCGGCCAGCCCTGCAGCCGGGCTGAATCTCCTTGCCCACGTGCGGGTGGGGGCGCCTGGCCCGTTTCCTCGGGATGCCATGTCCGTGCCGTCCGCTAGCCGGGCTTTGCTCTGGGCTGAGCTAACGCAGAGACCGGGGCTCCCAGCACTTCAGCCTGCAGGATGCTGATCGGGTCATGGCTGCTCTGCTACTGAGCTCCGCCACTCACACGTTTCCAGGGACGCTGCCGAGGTAACTACATTGTTTTTTGACCCCCCCGCCCTCCCGCTGCATACGCTCCTATCCCCCCTTCCAGCTGCCAGGGGAGGGCGAGTGTTTCACTAGTGCCACAACGGAGAGAGTCTTTCTCACACACACACACAAGCCCCAGCCGCCACCCGTGTCTCCAGAGGCGGTTCCGGGCTTGGGCACGTGTTGTGCCAGCCCCGCTGTCGTGCGTGAAACGTGCAGCCCTTATCCCAGCCGCGCTGGGCCCCTGGAGGATGAGGCCAGGAGGGGAGATGGGGACGGTCTCCGCCGAGTGGGTAGATTCAATGAGGTCGAAACGTTTTTCTCCGTCTCCCCGCCGCAGAGATACAGCGGGATGTTCGTGCAAACACTCTTCCCACCCCCGACCCTGAGCCGCTGCCCCTTGCTCCCGCAGAAAGGAGGCGCTGTCTCCCAGCAGGCACAAGCCAGCCTCAGGGTTTCCTCCTCGGCTCCTGCCATCGCGCACCCCGCTATTCAGCCCCTCCTGCGTGTCCTGTACCTGGACTCAGCCGGACCCTGCTCAGGCTGCCTGTGTGCTCAGCTGGTGCACTAGCGTCCCGTCCCGGCTCTTTGAGTTCACAAACCAGGCAGCCCCCGCTAAGCTTGACCCCGGGGTGATCCTCTTTTGTGAGGTCAGCCAGCTCGCTGCTTTGTGTAAACGGTTTGCGTCTCCCAGGATGCCTTAATCCCGCGTTAAGGATGGGCCAGTCTTGATGTTAGGACAGTTACTTGGCTGGGCACAGCGCCCTGATGGGCTGTACTCAGGGCAGGTGAGCAGGGACCAAGTAGGGGAAGAGATGCCAGGAGTCCAGCTAAGACTTAAATGTCTCATAAGACAGAGAGAGAGACCCTAAATTCTGCCTTAAAAATCAACCAGGGAGAGATTCCTTCAGCAAGAGTGAGACTTGGCAGGGCTGGTTTCACCTGCCAAAGGCACAGCTTTGGGGGTAAGAGTTCACTTAGTGATATAGACAAAGGTGTGACTGAGGAGTCTTCTTACCCCAATGCAGATGTACCACCCCACTAAATGGAATTATTTGGAATCCTACTGGCTCTGGTTTCATATATCTAGGGTGCAAAACTGTTGCACAAAAGAACTCACTCTTCACCTACATTGTGCAGAGATGTGAAGTTATTCCACTTGCTAGCCTTGCGCAGCATAGCCCAGCTTCCAGTTCAGGTGCCTACGGTTGCCCATCTAGAACTGTCATTTCAATGGCCAAAGGGTGTTTTACTTCCTGTCCCAAAGCAGAGTGTAGAGTTAATGACATTACCTGGTTGCTACGTTGAAGTAATGGACAAAGCGCTGTAGATTCTGAAATATACACTAATTTGAAGATGAAATGAAGAAAGAAATAAGTATTTCCCATTTTAGAGGGGCAATCACTTTGCAATCTATTAAAACTGGGTTAAAGTAGTTTCAGGTACTAACCTGCCCTTCCATCCCATCTGTTGTATAAGTGGGATCTGTCCCCTACTGCAGCGCACTTCCGTTCACTGTAGTTTCAGAGACTTATTAAATTTCCCTTATCAAAGTTTTTGGGTCAATGGTAGTTTAAATACTAGTTCAAAGGATGTGGAGCTTAATTTGACACTTAGGCCCAAGTACACAAACGTACTTTGATACCTAATGCAGTTTTGATGGCAAAAAACCACTGCTGACCACCGTAGGCACCTAAACTCACTAAGCACCTATGTTTTCAGGGTATGAATTAACTAAACCTATATATTTCTGCCTCTGAGCACATGCACTACTGTCTTCCTTTGGACCAGTGGTTCTCAATTTTTCCAGATTACTGTACCCCTTTCAGGAATCTGATTTGTCTTGCATACCTCCAAGTGTAATCTCACATAAAACTACTTGCTTACCAAAAAAAAAAGTGTCACAGAACAGTTATTGAAATTGCACTTTCATTTTTACCATATAATAAATCAATTAGAATATAGTTTTCAGTGCAGAGTATATAGAGCAATATAAACAAGTCATTATATGACATTTTAGTTTGTACTAACTTCACTAGTGCTTTTTATGTAGCCTGTTGTAAAACTAAGCAAATATTTAGATGAGCTGATGTACCCCCCTGGAAGACCTCTGCATACTACCAGGGATACATGTACTCCTGGTTGAGAACCACTGTTTCTAGGCAGCTGGATGCCTATCTCCCATCAAAGCCCCAGAACACTGCACAAACTGGGGAAGACAGGCATTTGCCCACAGGCTGGACCCAATCCTGTAGGCAGTTTGTGAGCATGCCTACAGGCTCACATCCCATTCAGAACCAATCAACCTTTATTTGGAGGTGGTGGTTATCCCCTTTATAGCTTTTAGCTCAGAGCATTCATTCTCTCTCACACCCCTCATGGTTATTTAAATATTCATCCACACTGGAACAGTCCTTGGGCCAGAGAGAATGACTATAGCCAAGTGGTTCAGGCACCTGCATGGGAGACAGGAGAGCCAGGGTCCAGTACCCCTGCTCCAGTCACTTTTTTCTTTTAAATCCACAGTGGAACAATAGGAAAGATTAAGGGAATCCTGCATCAGAATAGCTCAGTAGTTAGAACATCCTCCTGAGGACCACCCCCATCCAAATTTTTCCTCCCCCCAGGCCAACAGAGGGACTTGAACCCAAATCTCCTCGAGTGCTCTACCTACCAAGCTAGGTGTTAGAGTGGCATCACTTTTTCCTCCAGCTATTGGGTGGAGCAAGGCATGTGATTAACTTATTTCCACCAAAAATGCCCTAGATGTCTAAACCCCCTCATGCCTGGGAAGCAGAGATAGGTATCTATGTATTTCTGAGAGAAAGAAGGGTTTAGTGTGTAACCCTCTCATCACAGGTGCTGGAACAATTTGTATGGGGGTGGTGGTGCTGAGAGCCATATAACCAAACTGTAAACAAGGGAAACCTTCAAGCCAGGGGTGCTGCAGCATCCCTAGTTCCAGCACTTATACCTCATAGCAATCTCCCCCCCGGCTAATTCTGGCACCTCCACACCTAGTATACTGGCCTGGGGAGCTTATTCTTAGGTGCCCCTCTCTCTGCATTCATTGTATAGGGAGGCTAGGGGCCAACTTGGCTTTATGGATCAGTGTTGTTCCTGCAGTTTTCCAAGCATCTAAAAAGTGAAGTGTTACAACAGTGAGAGTCACAAGGCCTAAATCTCTTCATTCCCTCCCCCCCAAAACTCAGCCAATTAGTTTAGGCAAGGTTGAAAATAGGCTCATGTTTCAAATGAGCTGTTCTCTTCCCCCAAAAGAGTTATGAAGTATTGTCTTGTTGGGATATTTCACTTACACTTACCTACCTATAATTACTGGGTTTAGATTTAGATCCCTACTTGGGCTCCCATGCAGAAACTCACAAGTATATGTATCCTTTCAGTGTGTGCTGTATGTGCCACTCTGCTATGAATGGATGAATAGCATTACTCCCTGACCTAATCCATTGTTCCTGTGTAGTTTTATGTAGCTGTTAGAGTAGCCAGTTGACTGGTCATTTCACCATCTGTCCCCCATGGTCAATTAAGTTAGGATCTTGCATGGTCATGTATTCAAGTTCATGTATTTTTATTTTTGAAGCTGCTTGCATGATAGGTACACTTAACCTACAAATGACTTCATTTGTTTAACAGCTGGCTGCTTTTCCCCCATAAATATTACCAATGAGAACAAGGACCTACACCTGAGCTGAAGGATAGTAATAGTATGTTCCCTGAGCAAAAGGAGCAGAGGGTCTCACTACCTTGAGGCGTGCCAGCTGACCAGTAGTAATAGCTATGCAGAAAATGAAGTTCTTCTCTTTATTTGCACACTACAAACACAATTAAGACAGGAGAATTTTACAAGACAGTCAGCTTACTATGAAGGTCACAAATTAAGTTCAGGGCTATTGAGCAAGAGTCAACATCCAGTTAATTTAAAAGACCCACCAAGGTGATCTAGGAATTCAGAACAGCTTCCTCCACCCTATAGTGCCCCTACCAAGTTTCCACACTAGATTGGGGGGAGGGGGGGAGAAGAGAAGAGGAAGAGAAGAATAGGGGGAAGGAGGGTAAAAAGCCCTTCCCCAGGTGGAGAGGAGAGGACATTGGTGCTTGCAGCAAACAGCCTCACCCAGGATGGGTCCCACCATTTGCAGCTTAAGCTATTTGTTAAAGAGACTTCAGAGATTTGCCATCAGGTGAGCTAGTTTCCTGGACACAGATGAATGTCCCCAACTGTAGTCAGGCTTTATACACTGGCCTCTTGTGCAGCAGACACCCTGGCCCATGCATCACTTATGTTTGCATGATGCAGAGCACATGCACTACCAGAGTGTCTCAAGTAATGTCACCGGAGAGCTTAGTGTGATGGCTTTGGCCATTGACCACTGAGATAAGCTCATTCCTTTCCCCTCTCATTTGAGCAGTTTTGATTTTTGTGGCCCCTTTGGCTTGTCACCCCATCCGTCATCAGAGAGGGGATAGCAAAGTCAAATGGCTTCATGCAGTGAGCAGTAGTTAAGGGCTCTGGCTCACTCCCCTGGGTATCATAACTGAGAGATCTGAAGGCAGGACCATAAGATCTCTTGGTAGCTGCACCATGCCAAGCCAAAGCAATAGCAAAGACAGATTTCTCCAGAGATGGGGTATCTGGTTTCAGAGATCCCAGTGACCTCAGCTCTTCTACACTTGCATCCAGAGAAAGAGTGTTGTCTGGAGGCGCTTGTATCTCAGAGATCTCCCAGATGGGTGGAGGTGGCTTCCTGAGACTGGAGAATTCAGTTGTTATCTCAGTGCTTTTAGAGAGCAAGTTCTCCATTGATTTGGGGTGCTTTTCTTCCTTGCACGGTGTGGAGGACTTGGCATCACAAAATACATCTATTATAGAGTTGGCTCTGCTGTTGGATTCAGAAACCACACTAGACAAGTCAAACACAACTGGAACACTGGGGGTCTTGCAGAAGCAAGCAAGACCACCATCACAAAGGCCCTGGGTCACACAATTCAAGTCACCCTTCACACAACTGCTCAGAGACTCTGGCCACTTGAGGACAAGCTGAGAACTGCCTTTTGTTGTGTTCTCCAAGTCAAGGATGCCATCCCAGGCATCTGGTTTAGAGGTACTGTCAGTCTCCAAGTAGTAGCTGATGCTGGGAGAAAAGTTGATGCAGCTGGAAGCACCTGCCACAAACCCATGTTCCAAGATCTCCTTTAATGTCACAAGGTTGGTACTGCTTCTTTGGGTGGAAGACATCACAGGATCTCCAAACTATGTCACTCAGTCTTGTCCTGCTGCATCCAGACAGACACCTTGAGAGTAAAGGAAGCCTTGACAGAGGGAAAACAAAAAGTTATCCTTCACAGGGCTCTTTTCCAGAGCCCTAACTCTGGGCTTGTCTAGAATAGAGAGCATCTGACTGCTTTAACAATACATGGGGATAGTTAAAGTAGCCACCCCACGATATGGTGGTAGTTATACCAAGGACTGTACACTAGTAGGCCTGTTTCTGGTTCAGGAAACAAAAAGCTCTGATAGAAGATACCTTTATACCAATATAGCTGCACCCACAGTGGTTATTCCATTATAACTGTCCTCATTAGAAACTCGCACACCTCTGACACCAGTAGAACCGTAGTATAGATCAGGCCTTACAGTGGCTTTTCCATCTTTAAAGATGTCAGCTCAAGGATGAGGCAGGCATTGGACATGAACTAGGTTACAATAAGCCAGAGGTGGGCAAACTGACCCACAGACCACATCTGGCCCATGGGACCCTCCTGCCTGGCCTTAGCCCCCCCAACCCCTCCCTTGCTGTTCCCCCTCCCCTGCAGCCTCACTCACTGCACCCTTGGTGCAATGGTCTGGGCCACACTGTGCTGCTGCCCAACCCTGTGCTGTGCGGTGGCATGGCTGGCTCCAGACCACCAGCGCTCCAGGCAGTGCGGTAAGGGGGAAAGGGGTTGGATAAAGGGCAGATTTGTTCAGGGTGGTGGTTGGGGGGGGGAAGGGGTGTGGATAGGGGTTGGGGCAGTCAGAGGGCAGGGAACAGGGGGGTTGAATGGGAGCAGGGCCCTTGTGGGGGTGAGGCAGTCAGGGGGAGGGGTTTAGGGTGGTCAAGGGACAGGGAAAAGAGGTGGTTGGATGGGGCAGTTGGGTGGACAGGAGTCCTGGGGGGCCATTAGGGGATGAGAAGCAGTGGGGTCAGATAAGGGGCAAGGGCTGGGCCATGCCTGGCTGTTAGGGGAGGCACAGCCTCCCCTAACAGGTCTTCCATATAATTTCAGAAACCCAGTGTGGCCCTCAGGCCAAACAAAGTTTGCCCACCTCGCTATAAACCCACCTTCCTCATTTATATTTCCAACCAGCATTTAAAAAGCTTTCAGTTGGTTTTGAAACAGCACCCATTGCAATCCTTGCAGCGCTGGCAGACAGAGGTCATCCGATTAGAGGACTAGAAGCCAGGAGAGCAAAGGGATAATCTTGGCTCTCTCAAACTCCCACATTGAACTTGGACAAGAGCATTAATCCTCATCTGTAATATGGGAGCAAGACTTGTTTCCCAGGGATGTCGTTAGGTGGGACTAATTAGTGTTTGTAGAATGTCTTAAGATTTACACAGATGGTACTAGATAGTAGAGAGGTAAAGGGTGTTCACAGGTTGGAAGCTTGTGAGGTGTGAAGAATGTAAACAAGAGGTACCACTGTCCTGCCAGCTGGCTATTTCTTGCATTTGGTTCAGGAGCACCAGCTGTAGCTGGCAAAGCTCACCTGAAAATGCTTTTTAACCCCACAAACTCATACTGCTTTGGTTCCTCTTTAAGGGTTGGCGTTGAATGGCTCTAGTCCTTGTGTCCCACCATTCTTATAAGCAAAGTCAGACTAAGGAGAGGGGACTCCTCAGAACACCTACAGAGGAGAGCCCACTTTGTCATTTGGGGTCTGCTGCTATAGACCCTTTAGCAGTTCCCTGTGCTTCATGCTGTGTAGTAGGCTCTCACCACTGGGGCTGCTTGCTACATGGTTACCCTTCAAACAGAAACATTTGTAGCTCTTCTCCCACCACTCTAGACTAGAGAGTAGACCAGGAACTCACATGTGCTGGCTAGGGCTTTTCATCTGGCCATGTGTATTTTAGGGACAGTATGTCCCTTGAGGGACCAAGTCAACTTTAAGATAAATGTTATCTGGAAACTTTGTACTATCAATCGTTTACATGCAACACCTAAGATGACCAACTTCCTTCAGCTAGAAAGAAGCTTTCTATTCCCTTGGCATTGACTAGACAAAGCCACATGCTGCCAGGCACATCTGTTACCAAAGAGGCGTTTGGATAAGGGAGCAGAAAAATCCCTTCTAAAGAGGTTAAGATTAAAACCTCAAGTCACACTGTACCAAAGGCTCCATAGCAGGAACTGGATTCTTTTTTTTTTTGTAGAAATGCAAGCTTCAAACCGCACGCCACCCCCCAATTCAGTGAACAGTGTCCCTTTAAGGGCAGCTCAGCATTCAACATATCAGATGACAAAGCTGAAGTCCTCCAGTGGGATGAGGGGCAGAATACATGGGAAAAGGCAGTCAGGTGAACTGCTGCTCTGTGGGGACTTGGGAGAAGTCACTCAAGGAAGAGCTCATTGCCATTTCCCAGAAGCAGTGCACTATCTTGGCCTCCTGGGTGGTCTTGCTAAAAGACAGTCAAGCTCAAACAGACATTATGGGCTTGATGCAGAAGTTACTGGCTGGGTTCTCTGGCCTGTGTTATGTGGCAGGTCAGACTGGATGATCATGATGGTCCCTTCTCGCTTTACAGTCTGTGATTCTATGTTGGATCTTTAGCACAGCCAAAGCCCTGCTTCAGATAGTCCAGGGTTGGGCTTTAGTCCTAGCAATAAGTCCACTAAGAATATTAAACCAAGATGTAGCATACATGCACAGCTGTGACTGCTGTTGAAACAGATCATGACAGGGCAAGGAAGAAGAACAAACTGTTTGAAAACATTCTCTCCCCCCCCCCCCCATCGTGAAATCAGGCGAGTATTAAAAGTTACACACTAGACAGCTATTATTCCTGTTAAAATAGGACACTAAAAAGTCTGAATTTGGATCACTTTCTGACACTGACAGCTTATAGAACAAGCCTTCTTTATTTTTAAGCCCTAATCTTGCAAGTGATTGGGGCTAGATAAGTCTCACTAATCCACATATTATATAGTCTCCCTGTACCCAGTCCACAGGCTAGTGGGTTACAGCAACACTGCTGTGCTTACAGAGAAGCTCACTCTAGTCAGTAGAGCCATACACCCAACCGCAGTAACATTAGCCTTACTTTTGACAACACTAGTTGTTTCCATATTTCTTCTGCCTCACACACCCACATACAGGTGGGCCTTACACAGTGATGGGGTGGGGGAGAGAAGAGAAGTGCTTTTAAGAAGCAGCAGGAAAGGAGCACAAGACACAGAAATGGAGGTAGGGAGGCAGCAGGTACATGACCAGATCCTGAGATTACTTTTAATTTGTTTTTAACATGAGGTTTGAAGAGCCCCTTGAACATAAGAAGGAGTGAGTAAAAGCCATTAAAATTATGTAATGGTAAATGACTGTACAGACAGTTTTTGGAAGCCTAGAATTATTTTAAGGAAAAATGTAATTAAAGCAAACCACTAAAATTTGAAAAATAACAGACAGGAAGGAAGGTTCCTTCCAGGAACAACTCACCTCTTGTTTCTGCAGAAATTCTTACCACCCCCTACTCCTATTTTGCTGTGCAATGATGCTGCTTTTATAGCACTGGTAATTAGGTAGCAGGCCTTGGTCATTTCCTATTAGGCTAATTTGGGAGGAGATGGATTTTCAGCTTGACAGTGATGATACTGTCAACAACCAACCTGAAGCTGCTTTGCGGGGAGGTTGTCCATCAATCCTGCAGAGACCTACACACATGCTTAGCTTTATGCATGTCAGTTAAGAGTCCCATTGAACTCATTGCGGGCGCTTAAAGTTAAACATAAGTCTCTGCTGGAGCAGGGCCTGTAAGCAGAGGGAAACCTATATCAGAATTGCATCAATAATGCAATATTTTTGCAGGGTTTATATTTAGCCTGTCCACTTAGAGCTGTTACAGACTTCTTGGGGAGACACTATTTCACAGAAATTAAGCATCAGAAATAAGATTGCGAGAGCTGGTTGGTAGCGAACTCCTGAGTGCTGTGCACAAAAAAATAGAAATAACTCCAACACACACACAGCTGCTGGAGTAGCTCTGAACCTGATAAATGTGTCCATGCAACTCTTTTTGTGAGGAGCAACAGTGCCATCTGCTGGCAGTGGTTAATTCTGTGTAAGTAGGTGCTCCCAAAGGAGATAAACCTACAGCACCAGACATTTTCATTGGGGAGCCCACATCTCAATGGAGAGATTGTCTTGTGAACATCTCTTCTTGCCTTTGGAAAGGTGCAGACCAGTTCCCTTCCATTCGCAATCCTGTAGCATCCCCATAGAACTCCGGCAGCTGTTTACATGGAAAAGCAACATGGGGAAAGTATTTTGATGTGTTTTTAGCTGTCTTCAGTGTGATGTAGCGGCTTGGAAACAAAGAGGAGGAAGCAGCAGCATATGACCAGCCAGCTCTCCAAAGGTCACGAGAAAGTGGTCCATGGACAAGAGTTTGGGAGCCGCTCCAATTACATCAGTGATGACTGTGAATTCTTTCCTCAATTATTTTATCCTGGGTACCCATTAAACAAACCAGTGTCCTGCATACCTGAGCACTCAAGGTACCTCTCCCTTTTACACGTATGGGTATTTTTTAGTCTGCTTGCATGGATTTAAGGAGCTTTTCTTTCTCACTCTTCCACCTTGTGTTTTGACTGTGCCATTGGGGTCTTTGACATGTCTTATGAGCTTCTCTCTTTCAAGCAGGTTGGCTGGAGGTGGTGGGGACTGCTGTCAGAGGCTGTGAATAGATGTTAAGAGATGGCAGAGAAGGATGAGGTATGATGGTCTGCTTTTATATATGGCTGTGTGATGATTCTCCTTTTAAACCTAATTCGCCCATCATGCTGCAAATCTGGAATGTGGAGGTTCCATTGTTTGATCACTTAGCCACGATTCAGCAAAGCGCTTAAACATGTTTAACTTTAAGCATGTGCTTAAGTCTTTTGCTGAATCAAAGTCTTTGTTTGTGAACTTGTCTGTAGACATTTACATCAGTGCTGTCTTTGTTATTGTATTGTTGGAATGGCTATACATGTGACTGCTCTGATTAAATAGTCATTCAGGGTACACGTGGGACGTTGTATGTAGAAGAGTATAATTCTTCACCCTTCTTTCTTCAGTGCTGCCCAGCAAAATGCAGGTAAACATCTCTGCATATGCACCTCTGCAGGCATGGGCCTCTGAAGATAAAATCACTCCCCTTTAGTGGTCTTCCCTCTGTAAATCCACCTCTACCCCAAATAACCTATGTCGGTAACAGTAGTCATAGAAATAATAACTCTTCTATATGACTTGTAATCTTCAAACACTGTGCAAACATTAATCCTCCCAGCGTCCCTCTAAACAAATGGAGAAAATCTTCTGTTGCCTGGCATAGAAAGCTGCTTCTTTTTTACTCAAAGAACAAGGGCCACATTCAGCCCTGGAATAACTGTAATTTAGCACATATGTAGCATTTCGCACACGTAGATCTCAAAGCCCTTAACAAAAGTGATTATGCATCATTATCCCTGTTTTACAGATGGGGAAACTGAGGCACGGAGAGTTAAGTGACTTGGCCAAGGTCACAGAGTGAGTCAGTGACATAGCCAGGAACAGAGCCTAGGTCTCCTGACTTGTAGCCCAGTGGGCTGTCCACTTCAATGGGATTGGTACCTTACGTGAATTTAGTCTTAGTGGCCTGAGTGAATTTAAAGGCTGTGTGATTGAGGCATGATGAACCTGGCCGCAACAGGGAGAGAGGAGACCCATGAAAGCCCCCGAAATCAGTGGGGCTTCTGCTTGGGAGCTGAGATCTATCTGTGTAGGTCAGCTTTCGGGATCGGTGCCTTACCATGCCAAGTACGTTCAGGTCTGTCAGGGGGACCGTGACCCCCACAGGCGCACCCAGTTTTAAGGAACAAACAAACAGAAGTTGGGTTTGCAGACCCGATGCACCCATGCAGGCTGCCTGCCGTTCGGAGGCATTGATGCAGGCATTTCTTTTTGCACGCCTAGCTGGACATGCATGCCTGTATTTTGCACCCGTCCTTTGCACGTCTGTATTTCACATCCATTATTTCTCGCTTTAATAAGAGTCGGGAGCGGGGGAGGAGGAGGAGAAAGGGAAGGACTTTTTGCAAGCGGCCCGCGCGCGCCTCTTTTCCTCCCCCCGCTTTTTTTGTTCCTCCCTCTCCCTCCTTTTATTTTTGCGCTTCTCGTCGCTCTCGCGCAGGCTCGGCTGGACCCCGGGGTGGAGTTGGCGCGAGATAGGAAAGTTGCCTCCTGTGCTGTACGCCGGGCAGGCGCGAGCTTCCCCCTGCGTCCAGCCCGCCGCGCGCGCTAACCGGGGGGCACCGGGGTTGCACCCCCGGCAGAGGGGCCAAGGAATGCGGCATCCCCCTGGCGAGCCGCTTTGATTTTCTCGCGATTGATGTTTTTAATGCACAAAGGGCAGGATGGCTCGCAGGACCCGCGGGTGAGTCTCATGCAATGGGGCGAGCTTCGTGCCCGCCCTGGGGGGTAAGCTGGGTTTGTTGCATTGCACCCCCGTTCCCCATTCCCCCCTCTCCCTCGTATTTCAGGGGAGAGAATCCACTCCTTCCATTTCCCTTCCCCTTTATGGGGGATCTTGCTCGGCACGCAGGGGAATCTATAATGCACAGAATTATTCTCCCCACGACTGGCTAGGAAGGGGATACGATCAGAGAGTGGGGGGCAGCCTGGGATCTGGGTTAAAGTGCTGCTTTAAAGTGGCCTGGTTGCAAAATGTGCGAGTGGGGAGAGGAGCAGCCATGTCTGGCATGGAAAAAAAGTTTTTTTTGACTCTCAAGTGATCAGGTCAGTTTGAGGCTGGTGAAAGGTGCCAGTTTGATTATAAAGTCCTTGGGGCAAGGACAGTCGCTGATCAGATGGTAGGAGCAGCACCAAGCCCAATGAGGCCCTGCTCTTCTTTCTGGCCTCTGGGTGTGTTACTGTGATAAAGACAATAGTAAATAGGCAAACCAAGCTAAACTATAACACAGACTAAGTGGTTTATCAAAAAATACTATGCTCCAGGTGTGAGGATCAAGCCTACGCAATATCTTGCCCTTTTTTTACCCATATTCATGAGATTGTGTGCTTAGATGAAAGCTTCTTGCTCCCTAAATATTGAGAAGGAATCAAGAGTTCAGTTTGTTTCCTCCCTCCTTCAATAAAAATTACAGCTCTTAAGCCTATTAGATCAAGTCCAGTTGCTCTGTCTATCTGGATAAGGGAGCTGGAGGCTGGTCTGGGTCATGGGTTTGGACATGGGTACAAAATAAAGCAAAAGGCTTGCACTGGGCTAGTGGCTCTCAAACTGTGAGCTGTGAAGAGCTGCCTGGTCACATGGTGCTGGTGGCTGCTTCTCCTTAGCTAGTAAATCATATTAAATACTTCCCTAATGTTATTGTGATGTGACTGTGAAGCTGTCGTGGAGATCGATGGCATGTACTCACCAGCTTGAGAGAAGGGGAGGTGGGCTGCAGTCATGGAGGCAATGTGAGCAGCTCATGAAGAGGTGGTCAATGCTGATGGAGTGCTTGACTGTGACTAGACAGCTGGTGTGTGCTGTAACTACTACTTATCTCACTGATCCTAAGCACCTCACTGTCACCTTGGCTGGGTTTGAACTGGTGACCTAGCTCCCTCGGGTACTTAATATGGCCCCCATTATGATAGTGTCTATGTGTTTCACAGCCTTTAATGTGTTTACCCATGAGGTAGGGCAGTGCTGCTAACCTGTTGTACAGGTGGGGAACTGAGCCACAGAGAGTATATCTACATTGCAGCTGGGAGCCTGTCTCCCAGCCCAGATAGAAAGACTTGAGCCAAGCTAGCATGTTCAGAATAGCAGTGTGGGAACTGCAAGAGCTCAAGCTAGTAATTTGAGCTCAAATGCAGGGGCATGGACTCCGGATATTCCATCATAGGCGAGCCACCTGAATCCAAGCCTACCCAACCCCCTAGGTCCAAGCTCAGGTGGCTAGCCCAAGCCTCCGTTGCAGTGTCCACACAGCTATTTTACCTGGCCTGGGAGGCATGCTCCCAGCAGAAGTGTAGACATACCTAGAGAAGCTAAGTGACTTGCCCAAGATCACACAGGAAGTCTGCGGCAGAGAGAATCTAGGTCTCTCAAATACTAGGTTAGTACCTAACCACTTGGCCATCCTTCTCTAAAGGTAAAAAAGCTGCATATCTTCTTTTAATTTTTAAAGGGTTTTTGTCCCTGCAGTGGATGGGCATGTGACACTTCCCAGGGTTGTGAGGTGCCTCCCTTCCACCTGTCTTTACTGAGAAGAAGCTGTGCCAGGGCCTGCCAGGGGTCAGCTCCCCACCTCTACCAACTACAGGCAACACGACCAGTGTGACGCCAGCTTTCAGCAGAGATTTTACATGATACTCTTTGGTGAACTGATATGTAAATACCAGACTCAGGGATCTCTGTAACTCATATGCATCCCTGTGGCCTCTGCCAGTTGGCATCAAGAGCTGCTTGCGTCACAGGGGAGCTGAGCTGTGCTCCTTGATGCTGTTTGCCAGTAACAGAGCCAGATTTGCAAAGATGCTCTCCTAAGCAGAATGCAACCCCTATTTGCAGGTAATTACTTGATACCTAGATTGTTGAGGTGAGCCAGCTGTTTTTGGGAAAATTGGCCAAAACTTTGCGAAAAGGCCCAGGAGCTCTGGGTTGCGCTGGGGTATTTGTTCCAGCTGCCGCATCTCTCATAAAACAAAACTAACCCTCTTGGGTTTGTGTAGTGAGGAGCAAGATGAGCTGCATTACCAGGACACAGACTCAGACGTGCCAGAGCAGCGGGAGAACAGGTGCAAGGTCAAGTGGACTCACGAAGAGGTAGGTGACAACAGGGAAAGTGTGTTGTCTCTTCGAGGGGGTGTGGATAGAGCGGCGGGAGGGAGGAGTAAGGCCTGCTCTTTAGGGCACCTCAGGACTTCCTGTGTAGAGAAGCTGTAAGGTGAACTGTCTGTACTACAACAGCTCTCCATGAGCTGTGCTGTGCCCCAAGGGCAGGGCTGCAGCATGGTATGGGGGATTAGTCCTCTCTGCCCAGCCATGTCAAGGGCCTATCACATTGTAATCCAACAGCATAGACCGGCTCTCAGCCTATGTCTCTACTGGGCCTAAAACACACTGACTGGAGCACAGTTTGGCCCTGTCCATGCAGTTTGAGTCAAACCACGTTAGAATGTAGGTGGGCCAAAGCAGTATTTAATTGCAGCAGTTGAACGCTTGTTTTCAATGAGTAGCCTGGGCCTGTATGCTTAAAAATTGATGCCAGCCATTTATGGCCTAGATTAGAAATCCTGCCTCCTGGGTGTTGATATAGGCAGTTGGAGTGATGCCGGGTTTGGGTTGGGTCGTTCTTTTGGGTTTTTTTGGATGTGATGATAAATGGCAGGACAAAGGTTCAAGCCCTTATCTCTCCAGCTGCAATACTTGGTGACGTGTCCCTTGTACAACAGCGTGGCTGTAGCATCTTGTGCGGGTGAAAGCTGATCCCTTTGTTCTTCGCAGGATGAATGGCTGAAGACGCTAGTGAAGCAGTTTGGACAGAGCGACTGGAAGTTCCTGGCAAGTCACTTTCCCGTAAGTGGAGCTGCAAGCGGGACGGGGCGAGTTAGGATACTTGGCACTTCTTTTGCCCGAAGCGCTTGCAACCGTGAGCTAGCGTTGTGTTTGTACAGCACCTAGCACAACGGGGACTGGTCCCTGACGGGGGCTCCGAAGTGCTCTGCTAACACAAATAATAATAGGAGTACTTGTGGCACCTTAGAGACTAACACATTTATTTCAGCATGAACTTTCGTGAGCTACAGCTCACTTCTTCGGATGCATAGAATAATAGTAATAATGACCCCTCGGAGCAGCCCTGCAGGGTGGGAGAATAACTAACCCACCTGAAATGGGGAGGAGCTGGGCCAAGAACTCAGGGGTGTCTGTCGCAGTTTCCCATGCCTGGTGCACTAGGCTACAGATCCTGTTCTGACTGCATAAGGCAAAGGTGTGTGTATAGCCCATGTGCTCGAGTTCTGTGTGTTGGTGGGTTCTATGTGCAAACCTCGTTCCCTTGTGTAGAGGTGGTAGCACATGGCATAGGGGCCCTATCAGTAGTCAGCCAGCCCCGTGCTGGGTTTGTCTCATTTTCTTGAAGTGCTGGCTCCCAGCTTCTTTCCTGGCCCCCTGCTCATCACAGATTCCTAAATTCCAAGGCCAGAAGGGACCATTATGATCATCTAGTCTGACCCCCTGTATGACACAGGCCAGAGAATGGCCCCAAAATAATTCCCAGAGCAGAGCTTTTAGAAAAACATCCCATTTAAAAACTCAGTGCTGGAGAATCCACCACATCCTTTGACACAGTGTTCCAAAACTTATTCGCTCTCACTGTACACTTTATTTCCAGTCTGAATGTGTCAGGCGGCCACATGGAGGGAAGCATTGGTGAGGGATGTCCTTAAGCGCCCCTTTGACTGGGCAGAGAAGCTTGGGATGGCAGGCTGGGCCAGCAGCCTTGTCCATAGCAACAGCTATACTGTGGGGCACCACAAGCTGGAAAGGAAGGAGGTTGGCTGGTAGAGAACCTCCTTACCTGCAGCAGGCAGAGTCCTCTGCAAGATGGGTTGTAGGGAGGGTGGATCTGAGCTCAAGCAACTTTCCTTTCCCAACTGCTTGTCTCCTCTGATTCTTGCCCACACAGACTAGTCTGGTTCACCCTCCAAGGCTGAGAGGTGCTAAGCTAGGAGGGGACTACTTTCATGGGCATCATTTATAACTAGTAGCTGTCAGAGTAGCTTCCAGTCACCAACATGACATGGGATGTGAGCACCCCTGGGGAGAGAGAAGCTTGGAGCATATGGCTGAAGCTCTGGGAACTGGAAGGGCAAGCGCTGAAGGATTGATGCTAAGGACACAGTTAACACGTTGGGACAGAATCTGTTTCTGCAGGGGGTTGTTTGTAATCTTGTTCCGTGCCCCAGAGTGGCAGAGGCAGTGAGTGAGGCTACGTGTGTGGGATTTCAATGCTGGCTGGTGGCTCTAGCTCACTCACTCTCACTCATGCCCGTCACCCCAATCGGGGTATGGGCCGCCAACCACAGATCTCCAGAGTCCTCTATCCTGGGCCATTCGCTCTAGCTGGTTCCAGGTATAGCCCATTTTTTTGCTATCAAGCCTGAGGTCGCGTCGCCAGGTGTTTCTTGGACGGCCTCTTTTTCCGCTTGCCTTGGGGGTTCACCGCAGTGCCTGTCTGGTGATGTTAGTTGGCTGCTTGCGTAGTGTATGTGTCCTATCCACCCCACCTTCTCCTTCTGATTTCTTCTCTGCTGGGAGTTGACGGGTCCTCTCCAAGAGGTGGATGTTACTGATGGTGTCTGGCCAGCGGATCAGGAGAATCCTTCTGAGGCAGCTATTAATGAAGGTCTGGATCTTTCTGGGTGGTTGTTTTGGTTGTCCTCCAGGTTTCAGCTCCATACAGTAGGACTGATTTCACATTGGAGTTGAACAGTCGAATTTTTATTGCCAAAGACAGCTCTCTGGAGCTCCAGATGTTCTTGAGCTGTAAGAAGGCTGCTCTTGCCTTACCAATCCTTTACTTTGATGTCTGTGTCTGTGCCACCCTGCTGGTCGATGATGCTACTAGGTAGGTGAAGGACTGCACTTCTTCCAAGGGGCTTCCATTCAGTGTGACTGGGTCGTTGCTGATGGAATTAATCCTAAGGATCTTGGTCTTGTCCTTGTGAATGTTGAGGCCAACCTGTGATGACGTGGCTGCCACAGTGTTGGTCTTCTCTTGCATCTGCTCTTTACTGTGCGAAAGGAGTGCAAGATCGTCAGCAAAGTCCAGGTCATCAAGCTGGGTCCACAACGTCCACTGGATTCCATTCCTACGCTCGTAAGTGGATGTCTTTCATAATCCAATCGATGACGAGGAGAAAGGAAGTGGTGACAACAAGCATCCTTGTCTGACTCCAGTTCGCACCTGGAAGCTGTTAGTGAGCTGCCCTCCATGGATCACTCTACAGTGTATACCATCATATGAGTTCTTGATCAGGTTGACCACCTTTGCTGGAATGCCGTAGTGCCGAAGGAGCTTCCAGAGGGTCTCTCGATCCATGCTATCGAACGCTTTCTCATAGTCAACAAAGTTGATGTACAATGAGGAGTTCCACTCCACAGACTGCTCGACTATGATGCGAAGTGTTGCTATCTGGTCCGTGCATGATCTGTTCAGCCGGAAACCTGCCTGTTCATCTCGTAACTGTGGATCGACGGCATCCTTCATTCTCTCTAAGAGAACTCGGTTGAAGACTTCCCTGGCACCGACAGGAGTGTGATTCCTCTATAATTGGCACAGTTGCTAAGGTCTCCTTTCTTGGGGATTTTGATGAGATATCCCTCTTTCCAGTCTGCCGGAATCACTTCTTCTTCCCATATCTTCTCAAAGAGGGGGTACAGCATTTCCACTGAAGCATCCAGGTCTGCTTTCAGGGCCTCTGCTGGGATGTCATCAGGTCCAGCCGCCTTCCTGTTCTTCATCATGGTGATGGCTTTTCTGATCTCATCTCTGGTTGGTTTATCGCAATTAATTGGGAGGTCTTCGTTGGCTGGGTTAATGTCTGGTGGATTTGGTGGTGCTGGTCTGTTCAGGAGTTCCTCAAAGTGCTCCGCCATCTGTTCATCTGTTGTTCTATTCCTGTTATAGACTTTCCCTGCTTGTCTTTAACGGACGTTCTGGCTTGCTGAACTTTCCAGACAGTCGCTTGGTAGTATCATACAGCTGTTTCATGTTACCGCTGTATGCTGCCTGCTCCGCTTCTGCTGCCAGTTCATCCACATACTCTCTCTTGTCCTTCCTAATATTCCTCTTCACTGCTCTGTGGGCTTCAGCATACTCTTTTTGAGCTTTGGCCTTTGCAGCTCTAGTCCTGCTGTTGTTGACTGCTGCCTTCTTTCTTTCTGTCTTCTATCTTGGTCAAGGTCTCTGCTGTGATCCACTCTTTCTGCTGGTGTTTCTTAATTCCAAGCACTTCCTGGCACACTAACCTAAGTGGTCTCTCTCACTTTCTGCCATCTGTTTAGTACACTGTCTTCCTCTTCCTCAGACCGATCCTGTAATACTGAAAACTTATTCTTCAGCATCAGTCCAAAATCTTCCTTGGTCTTATGGTCCTTCAGAAGGCTGACGTTGTACTTCACTCTTCTGTCTGACGTATCTATCCAGTTCTGCTTCAGCTTCAGCTTCAATCTAGCCACCACTAAGTGATGGTCGGATGCCGCGTCTGCTCCTCTTCTAACTCTAACGTCCTGCAAGGATCTTCTGAACTTCTTGCTAATGCAGACATGGTCGATCTGATTTTCTGTCATGCCTGCTGGTGATACCCAGGTACTCTTGTGGATCCGCTTGTGAGGAAAGATGCTACCTCCTATGACCAGGTTGTTAAGTGCACACAGATCCACAAATCTCTCTCCATTCTCACTCATCTCTCCCAGAGCGTGGGTCCCCATGACTTGTTCGTATCCTGTGTTGTCAGGTCCAATTTTGGCATTAAAGTCTCCCATAAGGATGATGATGTCTTTGTCTGGGAGAATCTCTAATATTTTCTGGAGTCTGTTGTAAAAATAATCTTTGTCCTCCTCTTCGCTGTCATTAGTTGGAGCGTAGCACTGAACAACATTCATCTTAATCCTCTTCATTTTAGTTCTGAAGGATGCTGTGATGATCCTGGGACCATGTGCTCTCCAACCAATCAGTGCTCTCTGTGCCTGCTTGGACAACATGAAGCCTACTCCCTGTGTGTGGGGTGCGTCGCTCTCTTCATGTCCTGAATACAGCAACAGCTCTCCTGTCAACAGTCGTCTCTGTCCAGCTTGCGTCCATCTTGTTCGCTAATGCCTAATAGGGTCAGGTTGTTGCTCCTCATCTCTGCTGCAACCTACGCCGTCTTTCCTGACTCGTACATGGTCCTCACGTTCCATGTGCCTATAGTAATCCTCCTGGTTGCAAGAAGGGTAATCAGCTTAGTGGCTTCCTCATGGCTTTCACCACCCAGCGTCATGCATCTTCGAGTTGAAGACCCTTCTTTTTCCAGGGAAAAGTCTCTGTCTCTGTTGTTGGCGTTTCTGTAGCAGGTTGATTTTTTACGGGGTGGAGTTGCTAGCCCCACGCCCAACCCTCCTCCTTTATCCTGACTTGGGACAGGCAGATGGCCCCAAAGGACCTCTCTGGTGGAGTTGATGGCTCTAGCAGAGTTTCTCAAACTGGGTGTCCCAACCCATAAGAGGGTTGCAAGACTATTGTAGGGGGATCGGGAGAGTGTCGACTGCTGGCTGAGCTCCCAGCTCTGAAGCCTGCACTGGTGCTGGTGGCAGTGCAGAAGTAAAGGCGTCATGGTTGGTGGGGTGAGGCGAGGGGCTGGTGTCACAGCCTGAAATATTTTCAAAGGCAGTCCCAGCAAAAAAAAGTTTGAGAACCCCTGCTCTTGAGACTGGAGTCTTCTGTTTATTCACCTGACAAGGACAGCAGTGACAGAGCAGGTTTCCCCCGCCCATGCATTTGCCGGTGTGCCCCAGGCATGCCCAGCAGGGACCATTTGTTAGGTTGAAAGAGGAGTTTGGTCTCTAGGGCCCATCTCTACTGACCTGGCTCGAAAGGAGGCCAGTGTGTGTTTGTGGTGTGAACACCTCCATTAGGAATGGGGCTGAGAATTTTGCTAATCTCATTTCTTACAATCTCAGCCGTCACATCATCACCACCCTTGACCACTGATGTGAGGTGAATGGTGGCAGGGTCCCCTTCCCGTTCCTCTCCTGAGCTGTCCACTCCTAGCCTGGTTATCTTTTGAAAATAAAACAGCCAGTCCAATATGGAAGGTTTCCCTCAGTTGCTCTGTGTGGCTCTTGTTGTTGTGGCCTCTGTTCTAACTCATAGCTCTTAATTCCCTGGCACAGAACCGCACCGATCAGCAGTGCCAGTACCGGTGGCTGAGAGTATTGAATCCAGATTTGGTTAAAGGCCCTTGGACCAAGGAAGAGGATCAGAAGGTAACGTGGTGGCAGCGTCATGGTTCGTTGCTCGGTGTGGAGGACATGAAAGGCACTGGGTTTGCACTCTGGAAGTCCTTTTACAGATAGCCCAAAAAAGGAGCAGTCGATACCCTTCTGTGCACTCAGTGAACTGCTTCTAAGCTGCATAATAAGGCTTTTTTTTTTTTTTTTTGACCTGTAAAGTTCTAAATGTCCTGGGATTTGCTTATCTGGAAGATCGCTTCTCTCCCCATACCACATTGCTTGAACAGTGATCCAGCAAGGTGTGGACTGGGGGCTAGCAGTGGGAGAAAAGGATGTATTTCACAGTTGCTTCCTCATGTCATTTTTTTCTGCCTCAGTATCTCCTGATCTACCCTTTCCTGTCCAACTCCCCTGCTAACCCGTTGTCTGTGCCTTTCTCACCTCACACTGATTACTGCTGCTTCATCCTTTCTGTGCACCCTTGTGCTGGCCTGTACGTTCCTCCTCCATGTCACTCTGATAATCTGCTGTCTTTCCTGCATCTGTGACCAGGTCCCTTCACATTACATTGCATTACAACAACTCCTCATCACTGCTAGGACCCTCTGCTAATCCACTTCTGCCAGCAGCTCTCCTTTCCTCTTTGGCTGTGACCCTTGGTGTGTCCTGGACTCCGCCATCTTCACTTACCATGACGTTCCCTTTGGCTCCTTCCGCTGTTGTCTCTGCCAGACTGGGTAAATGAAGCTGCTTCACCATGTATACCTGCTTTCTCATGTTCTTCCATCCCCTTTTACATTGCAACTGATCTGTGGGAGTTGTGACTGCTTGTGCGAGGTGTGTTGTCTGTCTATACAAGATTGTAAGCGATTTGGGGCAGGGACTTGGTCATCTGATGTCTATAAAGCTCCTTGCTTGGCATTATAAAAATAAAAATCTGCCAACAATCTGTCAGCCAAAGAAGACTGGATGGCATGGGGACTCATTTGGGTGCCCATCAGTCCTGCTTCTTAATCAGCCAAGTGGGTCTTAGGGGAGAAGTATAGAGAGTAGCCTACGTTGTTTTTATGTATATAGTGCTCTCAGCTTGCACAGCACTTCACAGAGACAATAAGGACTGATTCCTTACTCCAAAGTGCATAGAACCTAAGGGAGATCAAAACAACAGACAGATATAACACAGGGCAGGGTGGAATGAAGATGAGAAAAACAAGATTGCTTGGTCACTTGGGGCTAGCATGGGTGTCTGCGTTGGTTTGTTTTAAGTTAGCATAATTGAATTGTGATTAGAGCTCAGGCTGCCCACACTAGCACTGTAGCTGGGCGCAGAGTTTTAAATATGCTCACGTAATTCACATGCTGCGGCTATAGTCTCGCTGGACCAGGGAGAGAGCTCGAAAGAGGATGAAGTTTGTCAGTGCAGTCAAATTCCCCATGCTACAGATGGAAGGAGGAGCCTCAGGACATGTGACAGCTTGTCACCTGATCAGAAATAGGCACATGGTTTAAAATCTATCACCCACATTTTTACCGTGAAGAGATCTGCCACATCGAGAGCTCAATTCTCTGCTGTCTAGCCCCTGTCATAGTCACTTATGCCCGTACAGAATGGCCGCATTTTACACACACATAGCACTGGTGTGAATAAGGCAAGGTGCCGAGTAAAGGAGACTTGTGCACAGGGGTGTGAGTGATGGGTTCATGCAGACTCTCCTCTAGACAGAACTCTTCTCAGTGTGACATCCATGGGTCCCTGTAGAGACACTGACGGTGGAAAAAGCAAACCTGAAAACAGGTGCACCAGATATCCATCCATTCATTCACTTCATTTTCCTTTTGTTTAAAGGTAATTGAATTGGTTAAAAAATTTGGCACAAAGCAATGGACGCTGATAGCAAAGTATCTGAAAGGCAGGCTGGGGAAGCAGTGCCGGGAACGCTGGCACAACCACCTGAACCCCGAGGTGAAGAAGTCCTCGTGGACGGAGGAGGAGGACCGAATCATATTTGAGGCTCACAAAGTTCTGGGGAACCGCTGGGCTGAGATTGCCAAGCTGCTGCCTGGGAGGTAGGACCCTTGCCTGTTGTTAGTGCCTTAAGAGTCAGGTAGGCTGTTGAGATATCTGTATTGAGGGATGCTGAGAATATGGATTCTTAATTTAATTGGGAGCCATGAGCTCTAAAATGCCTGTTGACTTTGGCTTTTCTCTCCAGGACTGACAATGCTGTGAAGAACCACTGGAACTCCACTATCAAACGGAAAGTGGACACGGGAGGTTTCCTCAGTGAAACAAAAGACTCTGAGTCCCTGTACTTGTTGGTGGAGGTGGAGGGTGAAGAAAGCCAAAGTGTCCAGAGTGCCGGGAACCAGGTAGAGCACAAAGCAAATCAGCTGGCTGATAAAACCTTGCAGTGGAAGATCTTGCATTTTGGTTGATGGTGAGGTGTGCATTATTCTGTTAATGCAGATCAGAGACATTCCTCCACAGCCATGCTGCCCTTCAGAATGAATGTGCCAAAGCTATGTGCCTTGCTGTGCTGTGTGTACCCACTAGCTTGCCACGCTCTTAACCAGGAATAGAATCCAAAAATCCTGATTCCCAAAACTCCTCTCCTGTCTAGAAAGTAGTTGAGTAAGCCACTGGCGCAGTGCTTGTTCCATCCTTTGGTGCTGGTCCGTATAGAGGATAACAGGCTGGTTCTTTGAGCTCAAGTAGGAGGAGTCTGTAATGTGGATCTGAAGATCCTGGGTGCAAACCCTGCTGATGATGTATGTTTGTGTGGGTAGAGGGATGTTCATTTTTTTTAATTATTATGATTATTTTAAAACCTAGGAAATTACATACAAAAATCTACCTTAAAAGAACATTAAGTCACTCTCTCTGAAGTTAGGAAATGCCTGACATAAGGGTGCCTGTGTAACCTTAATTCAGTGACTCTGTGTGTGTACAGACGCACACAATATGGCATAGTCTTTAATTACATGATTATGCACTGGTTGTTTTACAAGACTCTTCCATTTGATGAAGAGGACTGTAAGAAGAACAAGGATAATTCTGTTGTGGTTAAGACACTGGACTGGGGCCCAGGGAGCTGGGTTATATTTCTGGCTCTCCCACGATTTCCCGTGTGATGCTAACTAGACTCCAGCACAATACATACGCACAAGGGGGCTGAACTAAGGTCGCACAGGGAACCTCAGTCCTGGCACACTCTAACCTTGAGCTTGACTTTTCAACCTTAGCGTTCTTTTGATATATGACTTTTGTGTTTCTATTTTCAAAGAAAAACCTACACACTAGCTGGCCTGCCGATACCTTGGAAATAAAGGAGGAAGAAGCCAGTGAGGAGGAAGCAACTGGCCTCCAGGAGCTGACCTCTGAGCAAGCAGCCGCAACACTGGCAGAGGACAATGCCGAGGGAGCCCCAAAGGACGTGGTGCCTGAAGATGCATTGCCGGACGGCACCTTTCCATACAAATGGGCAGCTGACACTGCCAACTACTTGAGCCTGACTTCGGGACCAGCCTTTACGGAAGCTCTGGACATGATGGAATCGGTAAGAAGGGAGCGATGTCTCCTCTCCTAATATACACCTCTGAGAGGGAGGCAAATGGTGTGATCAAGTCCCGCAGCCTCCAAGCGATCCTTGCCGATGTGTTGATTTCAGTGGGGCTGCTTGTGTGATTAAAGGCTCCAGGCTTGGGCTCTCTGGCAATTCGTTGTGGGTTCTCCCCGCCTGCTTTCAATCCCAAGATGGGACTCTGTGCCTGCACCAGCAAATGAGAACCCCCACCTGCTCTACCTGTAATTAGGGCCCTGGATCATAGGAATCAGCGAGGCAGGGCGCACTCCCCCTGGCGTGATGAGCTGGGGCAGGGTAGGGCATGATGGGCAGTAGGCAGAGCTGTAGCTCGGTCCCTGTTTCCTAGTCAGAGCAGTTGAGCCAGCAGAGGGGCAATACTTCCTGCTGGCATAGGCCAGCAGTAAATCACTACTGTCCAGGTGCAGGGAGGAATTATGACTGTGGGAGGTGTCTTGACGACCCACTGCCTCCTGGAATGCTTCCAAGTCCCAATCTAGTCAGTTTGTTTCAACCTCAAGTCAATTACACAGCAAGAGCATAAACCTTCCCACAGGAGTGTGATTGACTGGCCAGCCAGCTTCACAGCCACTTCACAGAGCATGTCACAGAGGGGTCAGGTTAAAAATATCAATGGGGCTTAGCCATCTTGTTTAAAATGGCCCCTGTTCAGCTTTCCAGGCAGCTGGCTTCTCTGACTGACCTTCCCGTTCACGGAGGATGTTAGATTGGGGGAAATGTGGCCCCATTTGGATCCATACAGATGTGGGGCAAGAAGTGAAGGACTGAATCAGGATTGTCCTTTCCATTGGCGAAGCTATGTGGGGACCAGGACTGAAGTAGCAGGGAGGAAGTGAGGCAGAATAGAGGAGCATTGACCCATTACATTGAATGGGAATTGGGCTTCCAGATCTCTTATACAGCTTTGAAAAAATCAACCTTATAGAGAAACCATCTGCATTTTCCTCAGCTTGGTCTACACTTAAAAGTTCAGTTGACATAGCTGCCACCCCCCAACCAGTTTATACTCAGTGTTATCAACAGAAGAATGCCTCCGTTGGCATAGCTACCATTGTTCTGCATAGGCTGTGTCTACACCAGAGGTCTCCTTGGGGGACGTGGAAGAACCTTCAGGAAGGTAGGGCTGGAGCCAGCCCCCATGGGGGGTGGGGAGGGAGCGCCACCCAGCTCTGTGCCCAGGGTCCTGGCTGCTGGCCCCGGCTGCCGACCCTGGCCAAAGCTCCGCTCTCGCCCCCATCCCCAGCTATGGCTACAACCTCCGCCCACATGCCCCTGCCTGCTTCCCCCCCTCCTACTCCCAGAACTGTGGCCCCACTCCCACTCAACTCGGGGAAGTGGGGGGACATGAGGTAAAAAGTATGGGGACCACTGGTCTACGCTATGGGGTTATGCTGGTGTAGCTCTGGTGATGTAGCTATGCCAGTATAGTCTCCATAGTGTAGACATACCCCATGTCTCTAGTGCTGCTAAGTCTGTTACTGTCATGAACGCTAAATGCAGCCCCAAACTGAAGTCAGTTGTGGAGGATTCATTTGAATTAATTTTTGAGTTTCTTGGCCTTGCTGATCTTAAAATGTATTGCAGGATGCTGCTTCCTTCAGAAGGGTCAGTGTCTACAGGAGGAGCACTTTACCAGTGCAGGAATACCAGCAAAGCACTCCTCATGTGGACGCAGCTATCAATTTAGCTTATACCACCCATGCCACTGAGTGAAACAAACTATCCGGGCAAAAAGACAGCTTGGCCAATATAACTGTGACTACACTAGGGACTTTTGCTGGCCCACTGTGTTGGTCAGGGATCACGCTGCCTCGTGCCCGGGCCAACAGCTCTGCCAGCAGAAGTTTGTAGTGTAGCCCTGGCCTTAGATAGCATGTAAATGAAATGTCCCTTCAGGCAACAGAGGGTGCAGTGCTGGCCCTGGGAACTCCAAGGGTCAGAGTCTGCATTCTCTTAGTGCAGTTGCATCGAGCAATGTGAAGTGGATGTAAAATGCTGCCATACTGATTTGCACTGGTGTAAAGGACTGCATAGGGTGTGGAAGACAGACTCAGGCCCCACCTCTTTTATAGATCATATGTTCAGCCTTTGCAGGTCACTGGAGCCCTTTGCTAGGCCTTGCCTTTGCACTGGTCTGTGAGGTCGTGTCCTGTGGCAGCTCAGGATGCTGCTCGTTCTTGGCCATTTCTAACAGTCTCTCATGTCTGGCAGGACCCAGACGGGTGGTGTGACCTGAGTCACTTCGACTTGCCTGAGGATCCAGCCGCTGGCGACAGCAGCAGCAACAGCCCGGTCAGGCAGGCCCCCAGGAAGCCCCCAGCACCTGTACCTCACGTGATAGAGTATCGCCTGGATGGCCACACCATTTCAGACCTGAGCAAAAGCAGCAAGGGTGAGCTGATCCCCATCTCTCCCCGCTCAGAGGTGAACTCTGGCACACCGCCCTCAGTGCTTAAGAGGCAGAAGAAGAGGAAGATCTCCCTCTCGCCCGTCACGGAGAACACCAGCTACTCCTTCATAGACTCCTGTAACAGCATGACGCCCAAGAGCACCCCGGTCAAGACGCTGCCTTTCTCCCCCTCCCAGGTACATAGCTAGATGGGAATCAGGCGAAGCTTGTTCCATTGCTGTTTGCTTGGGGCACCACGAGTGAATTAGAGGGTCTGTGCTGGTACTTTAATGGCCATAATGCAGTCGATACTGATCAGCTCTGCTTGCTTAATATGTATCATGCCACTTGCCTTGAAATGGGCACTGGCAGTGTGTAGGATGGCGGTGGAATTCTGTTCTCTGCTCATCGCAATCGTATTTGAGCACCTTCCAGGAGCTCCTTAGGCTACGTGACTAGATATTGGGCACATGTTTCTTCTCTCATCCTCTCCCCGAGGGAGAAGCAGGTGCAGAAGAGTGTCTTGCTTTTGTAGGTTGTGGGTTTTTTTTAAATCTAAATATATCTGTTGCTTTTTGTTAGAGAAGGCAAGGTCAGAGAAATACCCTTGGATTGGGAAATGGAGAGGTTTGAGATGATCCTTGGTTTTGGGGGGAGTTCATTCCACAGGCTTGGACCAGCCCCCGGAGGATGTTGGCCAGTCTCGCTGCAATTTGTGCAGAGTGCCTGTCTTTCCCCTGCTGAGCTACAGAACTGGGGTTCTCTGGCTGCTTGTGGTGATTAGACATGCCGTGGGAGATGGGGCACATGAATAATGGGGTACACGTTCAGCTAAACTGAAGCCCAGCCTCCCTCTATGAGGGGCACAGCACGTGCCTGCAGTTAGGTAGGTGGAGGCACACGCATCCAGCTCTTCACCCACAGTTAAATTGCAGATGAGAATTACTGGGCCACCCCCTCCCCCCCACTGCTAAGAAGCTGCCTGGCCTATTGCTGGACAGCGGGACCGCCCACACAGCATCATTGTGGTGTACGAAATGTGTCTCATCTCAAAGGGGAGGAGGGTACCCTAAGCGCCGAAACCATCAAAGAAGCTGCTTCTGTTCAATCCATGTGCTTGTCACTCAGCCAGGTTTATGAGCAAAAGCTTTGGGCCAGTGTTGTAATCCAAGCCCTCTCCTCCTCACCAGATGCTGCGGTAAGGAGAATGCTGTGTGCAGTGAGGACAAGTCCTAACTCAGGTTCTTTCTCAAATGTTGGCCCTACCCTGACTCCTGCCCACATGCTTACTTGAGTGTGGTCCCCTTTTACCCAGGCGAGCTGACCCTGAGTTCTGCCAGCCCTTGTGCTGCTAACACAGCCGCTCAGCAGTGTGTACGCACGCATGAGCAGCTGGAGTGCAGAGTCCTCCAGTGCCTTCCCACAGTTCCCTGGATTATGTTACCTTCTCTCTGCTTGTGAACCAGCGGTCACCTACCAATTCATACAGCCTGGTGTGGTGTCTGAACCTTACATTTGCTCGCGGCTTGCTGTGCTTGCAACACTTCCATATTTCTATTGCGCGTCCACAGCACTTGAACAGGAGAAATTGTGGCCAGAAGATCTTCCCAGCATGCTGCCAGCTGGCCAGCGGCTGACCCATGCTCCTGGTGGACCTCTGCTGTGAGGCTAGCATGAGCCATGAGTTCAAGGCCAGGACCTGAAGTCATCATTTCTGTGATGCAAACCCCAGAGTTAACTTTGCAGTGAAGACATTCCCTTAGGCTGTGAGTTCTTTGGGGCAAGACTGTTGCTTATTCTGTGTTCCTACAGGGATTAGCATAATTGTATTATTGTTTGTTATCATAGCACTGAGGAGTCCCGGTCATAGAGCGGGGCTCCCTGGTGCTCGGTGCTGTGTGCACTCTGAAAAACAAGACAGTTCCTGCGCCACAGACCTTGCAGGGTAAGACAAGAGACAACAGATGGGGAAGTAACAGGGAACAATGAGGCCAGGTCTGTATTACAAAATTAAGTTGACCTGACTTACGTCGGCAACCAGCCACTGCAGTAATTACATTGCTTGTGCGTGTCTGCACTTTGCTACCTGTGTCGGCAGTGCGCATCCTCCCCAAGAGTGCTTGTGTCCATTGTACTGTCAGCGTGGGGCATTGTGGGATGGTTCCTGAAAGCCAGTAACAGTCGACATAAGGAACACAGTGTCTACACTGACACTGCGTTGACCTAACTGTATCGACCTTGACTCTGCGCCACTCGTGCATGTGGAGTTATGAAGTGTAGCTGGGGAGTTACATCAGTGGGAGTGAAATTCAAGGGTAGATACTTTCATAGCTAGGTCAATGTAAATTGCCTTGCGTTGATCTGACGCAGTAGAGTAGACCAGGCCTGAGGCAGTACTGGGTAGCGTGGCAGGCAGTGGTCTCAGCACACCAGCTGGCTAACTGTTGTTGGGTTGTATTTTTGGAGGCATCACAGCAAAGGAGAGTTTTAAAGAGGAATGCAGGGGACAGCTGGCCTTCAGGCACTACCACACTTTCTATGTTTAACCTCCCCATGCGCACCCTGTGCGATCATGCCTCCCTCTGGTCTGTGACTAGCATAGAGAATAAGAGCCAGTTACTCCTTTTAGCTTATGTGGATTTTGGTGCAAAACGTCTCATGATCTCTCCCCTCTGATGGCCCCGATGGGTTCGTTCTCTTCCTCTCTGTACAGTACTGTGGCAATGTTAGAGCCAGTAACCTCAGAGCCCTCCTGGGAGGTAGTTCGGTATCTCCCATTTTCACGGGCACAGAGATCACGAGCTACTGTCTCACAGTGAATCTGTGGCAGAGCTGAGACAGAAAACTGCTCTCCTGACTCCCGGGCTCTTCCTGTAACCACAAGGCCGGCCTCCTGCGATGAATGTAACAAAAATAACTCTTGCCTGAGTGGGGTAAGAGTGTGGGGGGCACCTGGAAGGCATTTTCCTCGTTGCCCTTGTCTTTTCTAGGAATAAAAGCATGCTCTTAATGCAAATTATGAGCATAGGTTAAAATACTCATGAAGAGAAGGCAGTGTGTGGTTTTAATACGAGTGAACAGGCTGAATTAGACTATGGTGGAGCACAAGCTTTACTTGACCTGCTAACTTGTGAAAACTACAAACTGCCTCGTCTTCACTAGGACTTGTGCTAACTCATGTTAGCTAACATTCTTTTTCCTGTGGTGAAGATGCACCCACTGGAGCCTTGCTAAACACACAAGTACAGCTTGAACGGCATCAGTGTAGTCAAAGCGATACATGAATGGACGCAGCTGTATTGGTACACTTATATTAGCATATCTGTCCCCATAAGCAAAGAGAAATAAGCTGCACTGGTACAAGGCACATTTATACCGGTTATAACTACATCTGTACGAGGTAAAAAAATCACACCTTAAACTGACATAGTTATTCTGGTTCAAAACCTGTGTGTGGATCAGGGCAAAGTCCGGATCTCCTGATCTGTGGAGGGAATATTATCTGCCCTATTGGTAGCAAAAATGCATGTAATCAGTCAGTGTGAGGAATCCTCTTTTAAATTCAGTAAAACTAGCATAAGCTAATGGTCAGTGACAGCCTTGAATTTCCCAGGATGTGAAGTGTATTCTCTGTGTTTCTTTCTTTCCCTCGCTTGGCAGTTCTTAAACTTCTGGACCAAACAGGATACACTGGAGTTGGAGAACCCGTCCCTCACCTCCACTCCTGTGTGCAGTCAGAAGGTGATAGTGACCACCCCGCTGCACAGGGACAAGACTCCGCTGCACCAGAAAAACTCAACGTAAGTCATCCCCCACTCTCTCAGCCTCAGCCCAGCTTGCATCACATAGCAGGGAGGCTGAACTGTCCCAGGAGTGGTGTCTTGTAGCTTTGGCGCCCCCATGGGAAGAAAGGGGCTGCAAGTAATGGGCTTTATCTCGTTTTCGAGTCCCACAAGTGTATTCTGGTTTTCTGGAGAGCTGCTGTATTGTAACATATTTAATAGTGAATTGTGGGCCGAACCTGTTTTGGAATTAAGGTATCCAACTATAAAGTGGGCTAGAGCATTTAAAGTGAGCAAGGCACATGTGTACAGGCTGGGTCTGGAAGGGGAAAGTCCCATCAATTAAGCAGTGGGATCTGCTCATAGTGATGAAGTGCCTCACCCCAGAGGAGTTTCTTCTGAATGGTGCTGGGTGTGTCTCTTGCTTGTACTGACCAGAAGGGCATTCAGTTGGAATGGTGAGGTCGGAACTATTTCTATGGTTATGTTCTACCCTTCATCTTCAAAGGCAGGGAAATATTTCAGCTCTTCTCCAGAGTCACTCAGCTGTGGGGAGGGAACGCTGGTGGATTAGACTGAGTGCCCAGTCCTGGTGCTAGAAAGCCTGGCAGAGTCTGCTCTGTCTATGCGGGATTGGAACTTTTGCTTCTGGGCACATGTCTGTCTGGGGAATGTTGCTGGATTATGGACCTGGCTGCCAAAAGGGCTCTACAGACCTCTGTAACTCTGCCCCACTGTGTGGTATCTACACGTATAGCCCCTGCCTGACAGAGTGCGTGGAGCATGCTTCCCTGTTAAGCCATGTCCATCCAGGGAAACCAATGTGCATAGCTGTTCCAGAGTAACTCTCCCACATGGACACTCAATTCCAGATGAAAAGTCACTTTATCCCAGAATAATCACTTTGCTCACAAAGTGGAGTAATCGTGCCACAATAAAATCATTTTTATTCCAGAAGAGCATCCACACGGGGCAGTTATTCCAGAATAACTGAATTATGGCCAAATAGCTGTGTTTGTCAATTTCCCCCATATAGACAGGGACTTGCCTGCATTACATTGCCGTGTCTGAGCCAGAACCTTTCCTGCAGCAATATGCATTGTTGTATGCCCAAGACCAGAGTGGAGGATGAGGGGGAGGGAAGGGCTGTGGGTGGGGATCTGTGTTTCACCCACCCTAATGACTGAAGAGTGATTTGCCAGGTGATCTGATAGAGATATAACTGAATAACCTATGGCTCTGTCACAGCGGCATGGGTGGTGCTGCCAGACGGCATGTCTTCTATTCCATTGCTCTTTTGCACCTGCTTTTCTCCCCCACCCAAGCCCCTGCAGCACACCCAGCCAGGGAGGTTCACACCATCCTTGATATTGTGATGTAAGACCGGATTCCTGTGTCTGGAGTGGCAGGGTGTTTCTGGCTTGCATGTGCTAGGGTAGGCAGTGCAGCCCTGGGGCTGGAGGGCCAGAACATGCATCCTCTCTTGTGGTGGGAATGCTCAGGGGACACCTGCATGTCATATTCTGCTCCTGACCTCCTCTCTCTCTCTCTGCTGGCAGGTTTGTCACCCCAGATCAGAAATACATAGCAGATAACACGCCCCACACGCCCACGCCTTTTAAGAACGCCCTGGAAAAGTACGGCGCCATGCGGCCACGGGTGTGTATTGAACCAACATGCATGCCCCACCTAGCACTGTCCAGTGCTGCTCACTATACTCCTGTAGACCCCCAATGACCAGAGCCAGGAAAGACCCCCTGCCTGGTTTCTATCTAAACATTCACCCCAAACTCATATTCACCCTTGAATATTCTGACATGATCTGCCAGTGAAAGGGCCCTTGGATATGTGGTGCGAAAAGGCTCATCAGCCAATCTTTGTGCATTTCTGTTTGCGTTGTTAACGTTACCAGGGTGCTTGGGTGTTGGCACATTTTTTGGCTGAGATGGGGTGGCTGTGGGGAACACTGTCCTAGAATAGCATGGTGAATATGCTCCCATATGTGACCACTAGACTGAGATACTTTATAAACCACATGTGTTCATGCTGCTGCTTTTGGTTCCTTTGTGAGCCTAAAAAGAAACCAGCCAAATGGTTTTTTTCTTCTGAGTGTAGCAGTTGTATGGGACTCCCCATCGAGTGGAGACCTGGTGCCTTTTCCAGAATAACCAGCGATGCTGTGTAGACCAGCTGGGAAGTCAGGATGTGTGTGTGGCACCCCTTGCCTGCCTAACAAATATATGAGATTCTTGATGCACTTGATCTCCTGAAGCTTCTGCTGTGGGGTCCTGTATCCTCACTGCATCAAGGGCCTGTGCAGAGGCCAGGCTGGCTGAGCTCTCATGTCATTCACACCAAGAAATGAACAATGTCCCTGCAGACTGAGTTGCAGTGGGGAGACGTCTCCACTGACGACATAATTACAGCATTAGCACAGGTTCACCTGCACTGTAAATCCAGACATGTAAATGTAGCCTGCACTGTAAACCCTGTGCTATGTTCCTCCCCCAATGTCATTCACTCCAGCCGCAGACCCCTCACCTGGAAGAAGACTTGAAGGAAGTGCTCCGGAGTGAAGCTGGCATTGAGTTGATCATAGAGGATGACGTGAAGCCTGACAAACAGAAAAGGAAACAAGGAGTGAGTGTCTCGTCCTAGAGCTGCTGCCCCTGCTGTGATCCTGCCCGGTTCCTCGTGCAGGGTCGGGCCAGGGCAGTACTGGTGGGAGAGTCGGAGGAAAGTCCAGGTACTGCAGGGAAGTTGCTGATTTAGTTGCTCGCACCCTTCCTACTAAGGGCCTGATTCTCCAGCGCACTGGAGCACATGCTTAACTTTTAGCACATGAACAGTCCTGCTGGAGTCAGTGGGCTACTCACGTGCTTAAAGTGCTTCTGGATTGTGGCCTAACCTGTCCTGACCCAATGCCCCAGCATAATGTTGGGCATGATGTGCTTCTGGAGTTGTCACCTCTCAGCTCAGACTTAGAACAGAGGTTCTGAGCAATGTGGAGAATAAAAATCCTCAGGCACTTCTAGGGCCTGGAACGTTAGCCCAGGCCTCCTGGGCAAGTTTTGTCTTGGCCGGTCCTATTCTGCTGGCTTTCCCTTCCTAGCCTTGCTGGGATTTCATTTTAAAATCGGTTGTTCTCCATGCTAGAAATCATACCAATAAAAGCCGTGGCAGGGAAGGTGCCCTCACTTGGGCTGTGATGGTCACAGTAAAGACCCAATGCGTTATTTACCCTGTCTGTTGATGCCAGACGTGATGTGATCTTCTGCCACTCACACAGCACAGGTACCCCAGCTTGCTCACAGCCAACGGCGAGCCCTGCGTCTCCGGATCTGTACTCTGCATCTGGGACAATTGGTTTGACTGTTTAAAATATCCTCACAAGAGAGAGATTTGTTCATTCAAAACATCCTCCTCCAAGCGGAATGGATGGGATTGGTAGTGGGACATGGGGGCCTTTTGCTTTTGGGTTGCTGTCCCACTGTAGCCCTAGAGGTGTTGCTGTGAAGGGGCTGGCCTGCATGAAAGACGCTGGTGGATCTCGGTGGACAGGCAGCCCCACCATGAACTGTCCCGCCATGAGCCACCCCACCCTTTTGGCAGAAAGGCCAAACAGTGGATGGGACAAAGGGAAGCTGCTCCCTACTCAGCACTCCAGAGGTGACACCCCTGGAATAGGCCTGAGTCCCCATGGTTAGATGGAGCTGGGGAGTTTCTCCCTGCTCTGTAAAGGCAGGTGTTCAGCTTCCAGGGATTGAGAGTCTTTGGTCTCTTCCACTACAGTGACATTCACAGGAAATGTTTTAATGCCACCAAGCCTCCATGGTCCCCAGCCCCTCACACCCAAATAGTTATGTGTGATGGTGACCCTTCCCTCTCTGTACGGAACTAGAAAATGGGGCCCTGTCTCCCCTGCAGGCTAGTGCTTATGGTTGCTTGCTTTGCTTCTCTTGTATTTCCCAGCTGCACAGGAGTCCCATCAAGAAGGTCAGGAAGTCTCTCGCCTTGGACATTGTGGATGAGGATGTGAAGCTGACTGTCTGCACCATGCCTAGGTCCATCTGCTTCAAAAGAGCACAGGTCAGGGATGCTCAGATGAGGGTGGGGAGGGAGGGCTGGACACAGATGCTGTGAGATGTGTGCTTGCATGATGAGACATGTCTGTGTGAACGTAGAGGAAGACTTGAGACTGGCTATAAGTTGGATTCCCCTGCAAACATCTCTGAAACACAGGAACAATCAGAAATGTCAGAGGATGGCTATGAAATCTGATTGACTATACTGGATTAACTGGGGCTATAGGTGTGCCAGTGAGATAAACCTGACGATAAGAGGGAAGGACCTACTAGGAAAACTGCCTCCCCTTTCCTCTACCCATATGGATGGTGCAGCTTAAACCTGGCTGTCCGCTTCCTGCCTCTATGCTAGATCATGCACATGGTGCTGAATGTAATTAAGAAGGGGTGTCCTTAACTTAATGTTTTACGTATTGTGCTTTCTGATCCCACTGTAAACCTCTCCTCCCTGAAGAACTGAATATCTGAAGCACTAAATGCAACACACAACGAAATGCACCGAAAAGAGCCCATTCTGTGTTGATTATTCACAGGATCAGATATAAAATAGCTGGAGCATTGTGGTGAGTGCGCCTGTCAGACCTCTGGTTCTTTAGTGTATTTTATTAGACTTGTAAAGTTCTTATCCATTTTGGTGTTCTTGTGCCCCATTAAGTTTGATGCAATGATCAACGTTTGATTATGGAGCTTGTTAAAGGGAAATAGATTTGCCAAGATACAGATTTAGGTCCACGTTCAGCCCCTAGTGTAATGCCATGAACTTCAGTGGAGTTGCAGTGTGGATGAATTCGGCCCATGTATTTTAAAAACACAACAGTATAGTGCACACAGCAAACAACCCTCTGACTATTATAACAGGGAGAAGGATAAATCGAACTCATGCTACCTCTCACTGCACTTGGCTTGGACAGTGAAAACAGATTAGCTGGTTTCATTTTCTGGCTCCCATGTGCTAGCCCAGTGCTGTCGTGTTTTGATGGCACAAAGAGCAGGGGAGTTTCTAAATCTACACACACCCTTAACTGCATTTGTTAAATGCACATAATGGAAAGATTTCCGCTCTTTAGCCCTTAGGGTCTGTCTATACTACCTCTAGGAACTAGCCTCCCAGCCTCGGGCCATAGCCTCACAGTAGGGAGCTCGCCACTAGCGCATTTAAAAATAGTTGTGGCTTGAGCTGGAGCTCAAATGCTGAACCCTGGGACAGGGAGGCTTTAGTGCCCAAGCCACAGCGTCAAAGCCCCGTCTACACAGATGTTTTTAGCATGCCGGCACAAGCCCTGCTGCCCAAGTCTATGGAGCTGGGCTGGGAGGCTCTCTCCCAGGTGCAATATAGGCATACTCTTGTACACAGACAAGGTGGACAAGGGAATTTCTTTTAATGCAGTATTCTCGACCAAAAAGGGGGTCGCAAGACTATTGTAGGGGGGGCTCTTGAGAGCAGCGGCTGCTGGCCAGGCGCCCAGCTCTGAAGGAAGTGCCACCACCAGCAGCAGCACAGAAGTAAGGGTGGCATGGTATTGGGGGTGGAGGTGGCATCACAACCTGACATATTTTCAAAGGGGGTCCCAGCAAAAAAAGTTTGAGAACCCCTGTTTTAATAGACCCACTTCTGCTGGTGGAAGGGACTAGCTTTCGAGCTGCACAGAACTCTGCGTCAGGTCTGGAAAAAGTAATCTCCTGGTGAAACTGTGATTACTTCCCTGCATGTAGCACCTTGCTAGCATCCTTACATGCTGTTTCTAGTGCAGTTTAAATGCATGGACAGGAGAATACAGGAACACAAGTGGATGGATCTAGTTAAGTGACCTCTTCCAGTGTAACGGAGCAAATTAACTTGGTGCATATGGGTTTTTGGGTTTTTTTTCTGCAGCCTGTGAGTTTCCTCTCGAGGTCCCTAAACCTTTCCTCCTCAAGCAGCAAGGATGACAGCGGTTTGCTCAATAGGGGGTTCATGCAGGTGAAGACTGAGAAGACCTCATCCTCCAGGAAGATCCCAAGCCAATTCAGGCCACCTGCTCCGGTAAATGCCAGCACTGCTATCTCCCCAAAAGGCATGGAGGTTACAGAAACCCTGTCTCTCCTGTACTGGGAAAAGGGAGATGGTAACTTGAGTCAGCAGAGAGCACAGTCCCTGGAGAACAACACAACAGCTCAGAATGCTAGTCCCACTCACTGCCCAGGCTTCATATGCTGAGCTTTGCCTTGGTCACTGTGTGTACGCTGTGATTAAAAACCCACAGCAATGAGTCTCAGCGCCTGGGTCACTGACTTGGGCTCGCAGGGCTCAAGCTGCGGGGCTATAAAACTGCAGTGTAGATGACCTGGGCCAACCACGGACGTGCTGTGCAATGTAGACATACCCTTTCTTCCCCTGAGAGGGCAGGGGATAGGAACAGAGACCCTACCCGGCCTGTGGGAGGAGAGTTAGCTTGCGTTGCTGTGCAGTGCCATCTGCTGGGACTTGAAGGGAGCACCTTTCTTTCCTCTAATGGTATGTCTTCACTACCCACTGACTGGATCGGCGGGTAGTAATCGATCCCCAAATGCGCTCCCCGTCGACTTTGACTCCCAAACTCCACCAGAGTGAGCAGCGTGGAGTGAGCAGCGGTAGCGGAGTCGACGGGGGAGCCGCGGATGTCGATCCTGCGCGGTGAGGACGAGAGATAAATCGATCTAAGATACTTCGACTTACGCTATTCACATAGCTGAAGCTGCGTATCTTAGATCGATTTCCCCCCCTGCCCCAGTGTAGACCAGCCCTAAACCAAGATACTCTCTACCTCCTTGTTACCGTGACGCTCCGAGTCAGTCACTCAGAACAGTCATTCCCAGAATCACTTGCTCTGGATCTGGGAAGAGGAGTTCACAAGAGTCAAAACTGAAACAAGCCAAAATCCAGAATTCTGTTTCCTGAAGTCTGTGGAAGTTTGCCTTTTTGCCCCAGTTCAGGATTGATTGGGGTTGGGTTTTTTTCAAAATCTCTAAAATGGTGATGGATTGGAAAATCTGTTTTCCAGCCAGCTCTATTCACGATCTGGTTCTGGCCTTTGAAGACAGACATAGGGAGCACAAACTGGCTAATCACCGTGCTTATGCTGGTGATCCCCTTGAGGCTTCCAGGCTGGGGACCCTGCAGCTCTGTGCCAGAGGAGAACTGCAGGAGTGGAAGGTTCTTACATACGGATGTAAAACAAGGCTCTTGGGAAGATGCAAGTTTGGTCACACTCTATCCCCCCTCACCTCCCAAAGTCTCTAGGCCCTGGCTTTCACACGTTGACCAGCTGCCCTGGCTAGTGGGGCATGAGGATGTTTGATGGTAGATGGGAGATATGTGTGGCTGGGAGATGTGATGCTAAGAGGGATCAAGGAAAGGAAGGGGGAAAAAGTCCTAGGAAACCAGTGTACTGCAAAGTACACATCAAAACGCTATCAGCTCAGCAGCTCTCACCGTCAGGCCCAGGGCATCTCAGCCTTGCATCCAAAATCAATGAATACTTCTTAAAGCATTCAGCCAAAATACCTTCCCTGGGGCAGCAGTAGGGATGCTGTGCTATAGTGGGTTAGATGTGGGCATTGGCAATTTGGAGTCCTGCAATCTGCTCCTGGTTCTGCCACTGATTTGCTGGGCAATTTGCTTCCCCCTGCACTCCCACTTCCATGGAGGTTTTTGTTCTGTTTTCCAAGACAGCCGTAGCTGCTTTGTAAGTGCAAAACTCATGCTCTCCTAACCCTGGAGTTGCTACTGACACCTCTGCAGGAACTCGATTTTCCTGTATCTGTGGCCCAGATATTTCTCTCCAGTGGGAGACTCGGGATAGACTGAGGCAAATGGATTAGTGAGCTTCAGAAATGGATTAGGCCCATAGCCATGAGAGATGCACTTCATATCCCATAACAAGAGCTCTTGATCTTTGTGCTTCGAGGCTTAAACTGATCACTGGCTGGAGAAGGTAACTTTCCCACCACCGGCTGGTCTTGCACAGCAAGGTACACTCTAGAGAGTTCCCACCTTCCTGCAAACAGCCACTGGCCTCTGTCAGAGCTAGGATAGAGCTAGATGGGCCATCCATCTATTGCAGTGTGGAGGTTCATTTGTTGGGAATATTATGGGCTGTTCTAACTGCAGGCTTAAATGTCAGCCCTGTAGTGATCTCTAAAAGATATTTGGTTTAATTCTGAGTGATCTGTGAGTGAATGGGGAATAGCAGGAGATCCTTTAACGACTGTGCTGATTGCGAGTGAGAGTCCCACACCAAAAAACTTTAGGAGGGAACTCTATGCATGGAACTGGCTGCATGGCAGTACTGCGAGAGCAGCACTGCAGCAGTTGGCATAGCCTGCGCTGTCCCCACACCTCCTGCCTGCCACGTGGCTTGTGGGAGGCAAGCCCTGAGGGAAGAGTTCTGGGTTCTGTTCTCTCTTCAGGAAGTTTTAAGCATACATTGTTTCCATAGCACCAGCAGTGTGATAGAGGCTTTCCAAGCGGGTATTCGTAGGGCCTACCAATTTCACAGTCCATTTTGGTCAATTTCACAGTCATAGGATTTTAAAAATTTCATGATTTCAGCAATTTAAATCTGAATTTTCATGGTGTTAAAATTGTAGGGGTCCTGACACAAAAAGGAGTTTGGGGGCGAGGTCTCAAGGTTATTGTAGGGTGGGTTGTGGTACTGCTACCCTTAGTTCTGCGCTGCTGCATATTTCATGGGGGGAGACCTGGATTTCTCAAATTTGGCATCCTGACCCAAAAGGGAGTTCCAGGGGGGTCACAAGGTTATTTTGGCGGGTTATGGTATTGACACCCTTACTTCTGTGCTGCCTTCAGAGCTGGACGGCTGGAAAGCAGCGGCTGTTGGCTGGACACCCATCTCTGAAGGCAGTGCCCCGCCATCAGCAGTGCAGAAGTAAGGGTGGCAATACCATACCATGCCACCGTTACTTCTGCAGTGCTGCTGCCGGTGGCTCTGCCTTCAGAACTGGAATTCTGGCCAGCAGCCGCCGCTCTCCAACTGCCCAGCTCTAAAGGCAGCACAGAAGTAAGGGTGTCAATATCGCAACCCCCCAAAATAACCCTGTGACCCCTCTAGAACTCCCTTTTGGGTCAGGGCACCCAATTTGAGAAATTCAGGTCTCCCCGTGAAATCTGGTATACAGATTTCACGGGGGGAGACCAGATTTCACGGTCCATTACATGTTTTTCCTGGCCATGATTTTGGTAGGACCCTAGGTATTAGCTAACTATTCCAGTGTCGGGGAGGGACAGGAGCTGAGCCATTTGCTGGCATGGGTGAACTGAGCTGTGAAGTAGGTTGTGGGGCTGAGGGGGTGACCCTTGTGCGTTGTGAGAGGCGAAAACAGTCCCAGTGAGGGGAAGCAGCCGAGCGGGAATTGTTCCTGTGCTCGGACAGTGGTGGAGGCAGCCAGCCAGCCATGCTCTTACTGCTTAGACCCAGTTGTTTGCTGTTTCTGTGCTTCATTTTCTCTTTATGAAACTTTATTTGAAAATAAACTTGGGCACAAAATGTCTGCTCTTCATCATGACGCCCCCCTGGACGATGCTGGGCAAGCAGGTACCCTGCTGTCCCTAGTGTAGTGTGACTAAGGCGCAGGAATTTAGGGTGTAATTCCTCTGTCTGGGAGCTTTCAGTGGATCTCAAAGCACCTTAAACACTAAGCTTTATGATCACTTTATGATGCTCCGCACTACCTTTCCAGGGGGGCGTTGGAATCTTGCCCCAGCTCGTTAGCAAGAGAGAGAAGCAAGGGTCTTGCTTATGCCAGCAGTTTACTTAATTTTACCACCATTGCATCCCTACCTCTGCAGTTCCACCAGTGGTAGCAGCAGCAGACCACCATTACTTGTGTTCCCGTAGCACCCAGGAGCTGCCGTTCTGGACTCAGGCCCCCACTGTGCCAGGCGCTGTACAGACACAGAACTAAAAGAAGGACCCTGCCCCATAGGGCTTCCAGTCAAAGTGTCAGCGAGGCCTGTTCTGAGCAGGGCCGGATAACTCAATGCCTTAAGATGCATGAAGGCTCCCATAGTTGGAGGTGCGATGGTGGGAAGCTGCTAGTGTGTGCACAGCCAGAGTGACCAAACGCATGCCCAGCTTGCAGAGGCGACTGGGCTCTTGTCTAGCTATCAGCGAGCAAGGGGAGTTTAAAGACCTTTGCTTGCTCTCTTTTCTGCCAGTGCCCAGCCAGCTTTGGAGGGACTGTTAATGGCTACACATTTGGCTGACATCAGTTCTAAACAAATGACTCCTTTCTGGAGGGTGCCCGTTAGATGGCATCTCTCTGATGAGTACTTACTTCTGTCCCTGGACATGTTGCATTAGACAACCTGGCAAACCTTTACCAGCCCCCGCTTGACCTTATCTAGCGATGGGAGCCAGGACTTCTGGGTTCAGGTCATGATCCTGCCACTGTCGGTCTTGGGGCAAGTAACTGAACCTCTCCTATCTGTACAATGGGGCTATAATATTGACTCATCTCACAGGGGCACAGCTGAGTGTTTAAGGTGCTTTCAGATTCCCTGAAAGCTCCCAGAAGTGCAAGTGATTTAACTTCTCAACCCTGCTTCTTACCTCTGATTCTTTGTCTCCAGCTAGACATCAGCCAGAAGGAATAACTTTCTTCACGGACGTTTGTAATTGGATTAGATCTGCCTGTTGTAAAAGCTTTTTTGTGTGATGAATGAACAGTCCTTAATCACAGCAAAGCAACCCCTCCCCACCCCAATAAACCCCAACTTGCAGTTAATTTGTCCGTTTTATAAACCACTTCTCCCAGTGTGGCATGGGAGTGCATTGCTCTCGCCACTGACAGCTGCATAAATAACTTCTGGCTAAAGATATGAAGGTGCAGAAAGGAATAAAATGTCTTGAAAGCATGGGAGGGCTGGAGGGAGGAGTGAGCCCTTGCGATCCTGAACTAGATCAAGATTGTGTATGTGCTGTGAAATCCCGTCTGTGGAATCCCAAAGAGAGAGACGACATCTGCAGTATTGGGCTCTTGGGGCTTACCTCAGTGCTCTCCTTGGAGTCGGTAGCAGTAAGAGATAATGTGACTAGAAAATTAAGTAAAATGACTTGTTGGAACTAAATTAGCCCCACATAAATGCACTGACAGCTGAGCCATAGCTGGATGATGAGCAGCTGTTTGTGCTGCAATGGCTGCTTTGCCGTTAAGAAATGCAGGCCTCATGGGACCTGATTCTCTCTTGTTTTTTCCAGTGTAAAGGGGCTGTAAAGCTTATGGCTCAGCTACCAGGGAATTCCTGTGGTCTAGAGGGGAGTCCCTGTGTAGGACAGAGCAAACATATTAGCTCCACGCCACTCACTGGCCAGCATCTGTGTAAGGGGCATGACTGACACCTCTGCACTCTGCCTGTTTCTGGATGCTGCAACAGCCCCCTGGGGCTATCGGCAGCTGAGCCCAAGATAGGGCAGCCCTCAGACTCCTCTAACGTGCTGCAGCCTTTGGATTGCCCAAGAGTAGGGGAGGTGAAACCCCATTCCCCTTCTCCTCCTTGGGTCCCGCACTGACAAAGTTCAAGCTCCCTGGAGAATCAACCCCTGTGTACTTAGGAGATGCAAGCACGACTTCCCCTGAGTCTCTATCCTCTAATCTTACTGAGAGCCATTGGGCTGTGCCTGGGACTGGAACACAGGTGCTGCTGTGCTCAGATCCCCAACTTGCTCTGTGATCTGGGGCCAGTCGCTGAACCTGGCTCCTTCCAAGGTGCAGAGCGGCACTGCTCTCAAGGGAGCTCAGCTCCTCGGGCCCTTTGAAAATTGGGCTGCTGACTTCCATGTCTGCTCCCCCTCCATAAAGTGGGGATTATAATATTGGGATTCCTTTACTCCTGGGGGGGTCGTAAGGCTAAATCAGTTAGCTCTGGGCGAAGTGCTTTGAAGGGCTGGGTTCTTGTTCAGAGATATTTACAGGTATCCATAGCCATCCAGATCGTAATCTACAAGCGTGTTTTAAAATCTCTCTTTCTTCTCCTCCATCTATGCTAGATGTCCAGTGCATGGAAAGTAGTGGCTTGCGGCGGAACCCGAGACCAGCTTATCATGCAGGAGAAAGCTCGGCAGATCTTAGGTGCATTAAAACAGAGCCACACGTCAAGGACATTGATCTTATCATGAAGGATTGTTGGTTTTTCTCTGCTTTACGATTTTTTTATTTTTTTAAGTAGAGGAGGGGGAAAAAGAACACAGAGAAGAATTCTCTTTGGCAAAGACACTGTTTATTTTCCCTTCTCTGAACTCCATGTTCCCTGGTAGATCCATATTTTAATAAATTGTGCTAAATACTGGATGATAAGTGGGATGTAAATTTTTGAATTGTTTGTGGAAAACTTAATCGGGGGAGGGGGGAGCTAGGAAAATACCCCTACCCCCCCCACCCGTGAGAAAGATACCCCTTCCTTCTATTCTTCTCCAGAGGAAGAAATAAACTGTCCACACACCACCCCTTTCTGCCGTGCCCCCTGAAATGGACACGAGGCAGTTACCTAACCTAGGTGGAGATGTTACTGTGCAGAAAATGGACTGAGTTGGATTCTGCTCTGGCTTCTTGGGAGCAATGTGTAAGGTCCTTGCACATTTCACTTTGCACCTCCTGGCTTTCCTTGGATGAGAGTGTTCTCCATCGTCACAGGTGATGGGGTGATAGAGGCCAGCAGAAGAAAGGATTTTGGAGGGGGCATGTCTTTCAGGATGGTTTGATTCTAATTTTGAACTAGCAGCTTTCTTCCCATCTGACACTAGGAGAATCATTTGCACAGACATGTGATACATACGTTATATAGGAGGGGTCTGGGCCAGAACCTCTCCCCTGGGAAATGCCCTCTCCTTTTATATGTTTTAATAAATCTGCCTCCTGTCAGGCTTCATCAGCCTGACTGTACCACTTTATTCAAACATGGTCCAATGCTCTGTGTGTCCACATGCTATATTGGGTTTGAGTGCTTATGCCTTTCCAGGGAAGGCAGCGCTGCCTAATGGTGGTCTAGCCACTAGCAGGATTGTCTGACTTGAGCAGAGCAGGAGTTTAGTTCCAGCATTTCTCCTGTTGTGAACAGGTGGAGAGTTGTCCTGCTTCTCTACAGAGAGAGTGAATGGGAACAAAATAGAAGGGAAGAGATCAGTGAACCTGGAGCAGGATGGGGCCTTAAACGCCAGCAGCCCAAGGGACTGCATGGGGTTCTGTGCTTTGGTGTTCCACCTGCCCTGCTCCTGTGCAGCGGATAGATCGGCCCCATCTCCAGCAGAGACAGTCAGGATTGCTTTCCTCCACCATCCAGCAGCTTGGGCCTCTCATGCTGAGAACTGCTTTTCCTTAAGGCTTCTGGATTAACTGGTATACACTGCGGCCATGGGCTTTCTGTGTTTGCAGCCTAAACGCTGCAGCACCAAGATCTAGAAACAACCAAGCTACGGTGGGCAGCGAATGGTGTCCACAGACTCACCAGATACTCACTGGGGCCCTGATTCAGCAAAGCAGTTAAGCTCATTCTTAAGGCTCATTGACTTCAATGGAACATAAACAGAGCCTTAATTGCTTTGCTGAATCAAGGCCCCAGTGATTTAGCTCAGTTGTGATATCTCACTTGCAGAAGATGAGGGAAAGATATCACTTGCGGAGAGGGGAGTGTGAGGATAGCTTTGTGTTGAGCTGCAGGACGAAGAGGCAAGAAATCTTGCACAGGTGAGAACAGAACTCACAATAGTCTGGTGTGATTTGTAGGCAAATTGATGGACTTCTCTGCCTTAGTTTTCCTAGCCGCATAAAGGGGGATGATCACTTCCTGCATCACAAGCGTGGAGATTTAGGGCTTGGCTACATTGGCACTTTACAGCGCTGCAACTTTCACGCTCAGGGGTGTGAAAAAACACCCCCCTGAGCGCTGCAAGATGCAGCGCTGTAAAGTGTCAGTGTAATCAGGGCGGCAGCGCTGGAAGCGCGGCTCCCAGCGCTGCACTCTACACCCGTAAGGGATGTGGTTTACAAGCAGTGCTGGGAGAGCTCTCTCCCAGCGCTGTGACTCTGACTACACTCGCACTTCAAAGCGCTGCCGTGGCAGCGCTCCCACAGCACTGCCAGGGCAGCGCTTTGAAATGTCTAATGTAGCCAAGCCCTTACATGCTGAGAAAATGCTTTGTCTACAGTAGGTGCGTGAACTTCTGGAGAAAGCTCTCTATTTCATTAGTGGCTGTGCAAAGTTACCCCAGTGACCTGTGAAATAATGTAGATACATCCATGCCCCGAGCTTTATGTGTTTAGTACAAAATTAGCCACAGGCATGAAAACAGCATCTGCAATTACGGGTCATAGATTTATGGATTTACAAAGATCTTCAGCCCTCCATCTCCAGTTTATAAACTGGTTGCTGTGTTGGGCAGGAAGAAATGGCTACACACCCACAGACACCCACCCACTACCCCTCCATGGTATAGTATGACACAATGAGGTGTGTTGTTGGTCTTGAGCACCCGGCACTGACCCCTTGCAATGGAGAGTGGGGTTCTGTCTCATTCCTGAACTTATGGTTCTGGATGGTCACTTCATTTACCGTGGCCTAATGTCGTATGCTCTGGTGCAGTTTTGACTTTGCTGTAGGGCATGGTAAAGCTGTGTGTCACCACTTCTACTGTATCTGTCCTGTCAATAAGCAGAGGACTTTAGTCTCCAAGGCTAACCAGTTCAGCCCTCTCACCACCCATGCACTTGAAAAGATAGGGTGGCAAGGGAGAATGGGAATTTTCTCTTCAGCTTTGTCTACACTCTAACTATACCAAGGTAGTTAAAGCAGTGCAACTCCATTCCACCCTGAGGAAGGGAAATAACTTACACCCATCCCTGATCTAAATTTTGGCCCAAACACGAGTTGACAGAATCACTGTAACACTGAATCCAGGTTGGTCTTATTTACAGAAGATGCTCGAAATCTCTGTATGACCAGCACTGTGTGGGCTAATCCAAAACACAGCTATGCTTTAATCTATGGAACCTCAGTAACTCAGCAAGTGATGCTGTGCTGGAGTAGCAGTCTTTACCCCACACCTAAAACTAAATATTCATAGATTCATAGAGTCTAGGACTGGAAGGGATTTCGAGAGGTCATCGAGTCCAGTCCCCTGCTCTCATGGCAGGACCAAATACTGTCTAGACCATCACTGATAGACATTTATCTAACCTACTCTTAAATATCTCCAGAGATGGAGATTCCACAGCCTCCCTAGGCAATTTATTCCAGTGTTTAACCACCCTGACAGTTAGGAACTCTTTTCTGATGTCCAACCGAAATCTGCCTTGTTGCAGTTTAAGCCCATTGCCTTCTTGTTCTTCATTAGGGCTAACCGTGAACAGTTTCTTTCCTCCACACTCATGACACCCTTTTAGATACCTGAAACTGTATCATGTCCCCTCTCAATCTTCTCTTTTCCAACTAAATAAATCCCAAATTCTTCAGCCTTTCTTCATAGGTCATGTTCTCAAAGACCTTTAATCATTCTTGTTGCTCTTCTCTGACCCTCTCCAATTATCTCCACCTCTTTCTTGGAATGCGGTGCCAGAACTGGGACCCAATACTCCAGTAGCTGAGGCCTAACAGCGCAGAAGTAGAGTGAAGAATGACTTTCTCGTGTCTTGTTTACAACACACCTGTTAATGATCCAGAATCACATTTGCTTTTTTGCAACAGTATCACACTGTTTGACTCATTTAGCTTGTGGTCCACTGTGACCTAGATCTCTTTCTGCCGTACTCCTTCCTAGACAGTCTCTTCCCAGCTGTATGTGTGAAACTGATGTTCCGTCCTAAGTGGAGCACTTTTGGCATTTGTCTTCTTTATTGAACTTCATCCGATTTACCTCGAACCATTTCTCCAATTGTCCAGCATCATTTTGATTTTGATCCTGCCCTCCAAGCAGTTGCAATCCCTCCCAGTTTGCGTATCATCTCAAACTTAATAACCGAACTTTCTGGCCAACCCTAAGTCATTGATGAAGATATTGAACAGTAACCAGGTCCAAAACAGACCCCTGCGGACCCCACTTGTTATACCTCCAGCAGGATTGGGAGCTGTAATAACTACTCTCTGAGTACGGTTATCCAGCCAGTTATGCACCCACTTATAGTGCCCCATCTAAATTGTATTTGCCTAGATTACTGATAAGGATATCATGCGAGCTGTATCAAATGCCTTACTAAAGTCTAGTATACCACATCCACCACTTCTCCCCTTATCCACAGACTCATTATCCTATCAAAGAAAAGCTATCAGGATTGGTTTGACACGATTTGTTTCTCTTAACAAATTCCACATGGGATGCTATTCCCCTATCACCTTACCACCTTCCAAGGTGTTTGCAATGATTTCTTTAATTATTGGCTCCATTATCTTCCCTGGCCCACAGAAGTAAAAACTAACTTAGTCTGTATTTACCTGTTGTTGTTTTTATTTCCCTTTTTATAGCACATGGGCACTATATTTGCCCTTTCCCAGTCTGGAATCTCATCCCGTCTCCCAGTACTTTCAATGATAATAGCTAGAGGTCAGTACCTCCTGCTGTAACTCCTTGAGTATTCTAGGATGATTTCATCAGGCCCTGGTGACTTGCAGGCATCTAACTTTTCTAAGTGATTTTTTAACTTGCTCTTTTTTTATTTTATTCTTCTATCCTACCCCCCTTCCCAAGCATTCACTATGTTAGACATTCCTTCGAGACTTCTCAGTGAAGACCGAACAAAGAATGTCATTAAGCATCTCTGCCATTTCCAAGTTTCCGGTTACTGTTTCTCCCTCCTCACTGAGCAGTGAGCCTACCCTGTCCTCGGTCTTCCTCTTGCTTCTAATGTATTGATAAAAAGTCTTCTTGTTTCCCTTTTTTCCTATAGCTAGTTTGAGCTCATTTTGTGCCTTTGCCTTTCTAATCTTGCCCCTGCATTCCTGTGTTGTTTGCCTATATTCATCCTTTGTAATCTGATCTAGTTTCCATTTTTTATATGACTCCTTTTTATTTTGTAGGTCATGCAAGATCTCGCGGTTAAGCCAAGGTGGTCTTTTGCCACATTTTCTATCTTTCCTACCCATCGGAATAGCTTGGTTTTGGGCCCTTAATATTGTCCCTTTGAAAAACTGCCAACTCTCCTCAGTTGTTTTTCCCCTCAGTCTTGATTCCTATGGGACCTTACCTATCAGCTCTCTGAGCTTACCAAAATCCGCCTTCCTGAAATCCATTGTCTCTATTTTGTTGAAAGTACAAGGTGATGTAGGCTCTGAGTCAGACCTGGCCCATCTTTCCGGTAACAGTCCTAAGCCCTCGACACTAGAATAAGAGGTCGGGTGTGAGAATGTATTAATCAATATTCCCTAATCACCACTCTGCACCCAGTGTAGATTCAGTTGTACACCTTAAAAAGGGGCTAGCTGCTGATGAATAATTCTGGTTTCCTCTTCACATTCAGCTGTGGCTAGCTAACCACATACTTAAAGGTTTAAATGACACTAGGAGCACAGTGAAAGCGACCGGGCATGGGTGTAAATGTGTTGGCTTTTGCTTAGTCTAGGTGGCCCACGTTCACAACAGGACTTGGGTGTCGCAATTCCTAATTTTGAGGCCCCCAAGAAAATCACTGGAACAACAATGGGATCCTGACATAGGTGCCCAGGCTCCCTATACAACGAATGGGGAGAGAGAGAAAGAGGTTTCTGGCAAGGCAATCTACAAAAGGCGGCATCCTAGTGGAGCTGCCGGTGAGAGGGGGATTCACCTCACTCTGAGTTTGGGGTCTAAGTCCCCACTGCAGGGAATTATCTATCTGCATACGATCCTCAGCTGGGACCCAGCTGCCTGAAGGCAGGTGGCTTAGGCGGCTATGCTGGTTCTAGAGCGAATGAGTTAGGTGAGTGTTTGACGCCACACAAAATGGCTGCTGGTGGGAACAGGCCTCTGTCAGAACCTTTAAGCCAGTGCTTAGGTTACTCCCCCAGGCTATGGGAACCCTGGTTCAGATCCTCCCTCTGCCTGATGAGTTGAAGGGATTTGATCAGGGATCTGCCACTGCTCAGTGGAGTGTTCTAACCCCTGGGCTGGAGTGTGAATCTCAGGCTGTCTCCTCTGGGCCAATTAATATTTCATTATTCAGCTGAAAATGAAACAGTTTCACCAAGAGAGATTGAGACACTCTCCCATAGCCTGGCAGGAGCACCCTGTTCAAATGCCTTCTCGTCAGGCAAAGCGGGGATCTGAACCTGGCTCTCTCTAACGACTGAGCTAAAGGTTAGGAGGGAGTCGGCGTCTTCCCCCTCGGGCCATTTTGTGTGGAGCTGGCCAGCCTCTGAGCGTGCCTGCCGGCGCAATAGGTGTTCTGCCTGTTGCCCCCAGGTTGTGGAATGCTCTGGGGCTTAGGCAGGAGAGAGGGGGCTGGATGTCTAAACGGAAGCAGCAGTGTGCATGCCCAGAATTGGAAACATAGGTGTCAAGGAAACTTTTACAGTGGAAGTGTACGTGCTGAGTGAGTTTAGGGGCCTATGTGGTTAGGCAGCAGCCAAGAGGAAGACCAGCTTCCGCTGCAGAGTCTAAAGGGCATTGGAGAGACAAGGAGCCCACTTCTGCAACTCCCAGTGGGTGTGGGAGAGACCAAACCTGTGTGTGTTGCACATGCAGCTGTCTGGCTGAAACACAAACCATTTCTCCTCAGAATCCCACTTCCCAAAGAGGGACCAAAAATCCCTGCTGCAGGAGGTTAGTTGCTGTTGCAGCAGCATTATTATTTAACCTGGGTCCCTGGCCTGAGGCTTTGGTCTATGGGTGCAGGGAGGGCAGGCAGTCTCTGCTCTGTTGTGAGGAAAACCAGCAGAGGAAGAAGAAAAATGGAGAAGATGTTGGAGCTGGGGGACAAGATCTTTTTGAGTGACATCCCGGCTCTATGTAAGCCAACAGCAAAACTCCCAGTGCACTGGATAGCACCCTTGGCTTTTAATTTAGTCCAACCTCTGCAGTGTGTGGTTGATTTAAAGGTGCTTTGGCTCTATCTAGTAAATAAGAGAAGGGTGAAAACTTTCCCAGCATTGGAAGCCACAGGTGGCCTGCTCCTTTAAGAGCCAGGGACCCTGGAGCCGATTAACCTGGCCTTGCTACACCTGTGCAGGGTGTGGGACAGAAGCCACAGGAGGGAAAATACCTAGGGAAAGCTGCTAGAAGTGGATGGATGGACCAGCTGAGGAAAAGAGCCAGGAGAAGTGTCCTCTGCTCCACCCTGAGGAGAGAGTGTGGCCAGGGAGGGCAATTAGCCTAAGGATTAACAGCTGTGGGGGAGCTGGCTGAAGAGGAGGAAAGCCAGCAATCCAGGCTGGCTGTGGGGGGAGGAGTGTGGATAGATCAGTTCAGTGTGAAGTGAAAAGCTGGCTTGTGCTGTTAAGTGGTTGAGGCCTGCTTAGTGCCCTTGGTGGAAAGGGAGACTTGCCCTGAATGGTTGAGTTGATTGATGCACAGGAGTTGGCCTTCGATGGTGCAGCCTGTTCCTGCTGGGAGCCTGACTGCTGGAAAGGGGGCTGAAGGCTGAGCCTAGCAGCGGAGAGGACTTTTTCATGTTGATGTTTTTGGACTTGGACTAACAGGGCCTGTTACCCAGAAGTGGTAAAAGGCTTTGAAGACGCTTGGCCAGAAGGCAAGGCATCTCTATGTGGGAGTAGACTGAAGATTGCTGTGGGGAAACTGAAGCAGAGTAACTGCAATGCCACTTCATGCTACACGGAGATGCTCTGGGATGGTGAGTCATGTATTGGGGTAATGCCCTCACCATGTCCTCCCTCTCTGGGGACTGGATGGCCCCTTACTTTGGTTGTGAAAGGCCACTTGTATGTCAGGTTGTCTCAGGAAGGGAAAACAGAAGCATTGCCCAACTGCTCATGGGAACACATAGAGTGGGGGTTGGGGAAAGACAGACAGACAGTGTTTTCTCCAGATGCCTGTCTCTGGTGCCAGGGGATCCCCTAGCTGGTGTGCAGGAGGTCAGACTAGATGCAGAAGTGACAGTTGCAAGACTAGGCACTACCGTCCTGAGTCCTCCCTCGCCTACACTGGAAGGAGCTGGCTTGCTTTTTGAGCACCTCAAGCCTGTTCTCTTGGAAGTGGTGTAGCTCAACTGACGAATGTTACAATCAGCTCGGTGTGGATTTCTGTGGGCAGGGGGAGGGAACCGATGGGTGGACAGCGAGGGACTAAGGTGACATCAAAGAAACCAGCCCATTGTGTGAAATGTTCCCAGTGTTGATACCCCTGATCATTCCAGGCATTTAAACATGATGGCCGAGATCTACCAAGTGGCTAGTAATCTCTGGGTGTCCAACGGGAGTCACCGTAAAGGGGCCTGATTTCCAGAGAGATTGTACTTGGCTCTTTCTGTCAACAAGGCCCCTTTGCCTGTATCTCCAGCAGCCTCCTGAAATCTGATGTGACAGCCTGGGAAGCTAGACTCCAAGGAGCACCAGTTTTTAAAGGCAATGAATCCCCTTATTCTCCATACTGATTTCTGAGCCTTGGGGCAGGGGAGGGCTGTTCTCCCCCTCTCCTCTGTTTGTGTGAGATCATTTCAGAGTGAAAAATCCCAATTTAACCCTCCCCTTGGCTATCCCTGGAGCTCTGAAAAAGGACACCCCTCTTTCCCTGCCAACTCTGAGGCTGAGCAATGTACCATTAAATCTTCCTCCAAACCCCTCCCTTATCACCACCCTCTTTGCCCCCCCCCCCCGTGGAGTGTCCTGTCCCCAAATTCCCTCTCTGCTCCCCACAGTGTGTTCTGCCCCCAATTACTTCCCTATATTTTCGATGCCCCAGTATCTTTCCCCTCAGTCTCCCTCCACATTCCTCTGCCACCCTCTCTTTTCCTCCAGAGTCCTCTGGTCCTCAACAAGCTTCTGCCCCCTGAGCTATATGTCTAAGCCAGAAGGTGCAGTGGGTTGCCATCTTCTCTGAAGGCGGCCTGGATTCAAATTCATGGGGACAATGGGAGGTGGTGGCCATTATGACTAGGGGTATGATGGTAGGGGATGGGGAAATGGCAGTAAGCCTTATTGGAGAAAAGCCTGGGCAATTTGTCTATCATGTCCTGGGAACAACCATGCCTGATGCCTGGCCAAGGGGCTGGAATATCCATAGAGAAGCCTCTACAAACCCAGGATTTACAGTGAGCTCAGTGCACGATGGAGCAGGACTTTGGGAGCTTAGACCTTCCCTGGGCCTGATTCTAGCCATCAGTAACCCCTAGTGTAGATAAGAAAGGCCTGTTTGCTCCAGCCTGCTTTCATGCAAGGGTCAGCTGCCTTGCTTGTCTATAATATGGGTTTGCACCATTTCAAACAGTGCTGCTTGAGAAGATGTGCTCTATGAACTTCATGGTTGTAACTATCCCTGAGTGCCATGCAACAGTATTGCGTGTGCCAGTGACTCCATGCATTCAGCTGGAGGCCACATTGTGAAAAGCCAGCCCTTCCTGCTATACGAGGACTGTGTATAACTGTTCTAAAACCATTGTGCATAAGTACAGCTGAATTAAAGTCTCCCTCTGCTCCCAGGAGTCTCTTTGCTTTTCCCTTGCTGCTCTTATTTTACAAGTGAAGATTCACAGGCTGGCTTTCTTCTTGCCCAGTATATTTGTTTAACCATCTCTGAGCTTGCTGTGTTCTTTAGCAATTGGTCCTGGTTAGAAATTACAATTGGCTCTGCTAAGAGTTCTAGGAATTCTCTTTCAGTGTGCATGCTTTGATAATACATTGAACCTTTTCCAGCCTCTGGCAGGTGTGGTTTTCTTTTTTTCTTTTTCTTCACCTCCACCCCACTGTTAAACTAATCAATTTCTCTTGTCCTGTTTTTGACTGAATAGAGAATTTGACTAATGCCATGGATGTAATTATGCAAAAATCTCCAGCTTCTGCTGCTATTTAATGAACCCGGCCAGAGGTGGCAGTTCCATGGCTGATGAGGGTTTAGTCTCTCTCATGGCTGCTGATTCTTTTTTTAAATGTATTTCATTTAAAACCAAAATTAAATTTCCAGCCCTCCTCTTTGTGAATGTGAGGTGGTGTGACCTGAGACAGCTGCTCCTGAGCTTCAGACACACTCAGACAATACTGCTGAAAGGTGCTAATCAATCCATTCCTCTCTAGAACTCTGGTTGAATTGTAACAAATTCAAATGTCAGCATTGTTAACTTTACTACGATCAACAGTGACAAAGTAGAGATTTCTGCTGTGGTTGGATGTCCAGGAAGCCCCAGAGGAACCAACCTGAAATGGTTGAGAGAAAAATTCCAGTATCACCAGCCTCAATTGTTGAAAAATCATGAGTCCAGTCCCCAAAATGGCATGAGATTTAAAAAGTAGTTAGTTATGTTAAAAACAGTGAAATGCAAAGTTTTGTTCTTTGCCTTTAATCACATTTTCAAACTTTACTCGGCAACCCTAAGAGCTAGAAACTTTTTTTTTTTAATGGAAGCAGAGAGTTACATGATCACTTGATTCCAGGAACTGGGGATTCAAATATACATAAAATATTTCAAAACTCACAATAAAATGATGGAGCTGGTAATGCTGTGACTTCAGTTCCCCATCCTAAGTAGCCCACACTTATCTAGCACGGACACAGCCCAAGTGCACTGTGAACAACGGCCTTCTCTATTCTCAGGAATGGCCCTGACCAGCCATCCGTTGCCAGCAATGGGGATACTTGCCCCAGTCATACAGCATCTAGACAAGGGCAAGCATGGTTTGTACCGAACAGGCTAAACACTGATGAGCTCAGTTGGTGCAACCCTTGCATGCCTTTATCTTCATTGAGGGGGCAGTGCTGATTAAGCAACATGGATTGCTGGCTCCTGCTGGTGGAAAAATGGCTACTGAATAGAAAAGGGCAAAGTGTGGCCATGTTGAAAGCCTGAGTGCTGGCCCCAAGACCTAGAACAGCCTCCGTCACTCTGCTACTGAGCTGGGAAACAAGTATCGGGGAGTAGCAGTGTTAGTCTGTATCCGCAAAAACAACAAGGAGTCCGGTGGCACTTTGAAGACTAACAGATTTATTTGGGCATAAGCTTTCATGGGTAAAAAAAACCCTCATACCCGAATAAATCTGTTAGTCTTTAAGGAAACAAGTAGTGTAACAAAGCCGATTATTGCGGAAGACACAGCTAAGTAGGCTGCAAAATCTGCTCTCCTAGCAAGGGCAATATCTCAAATAACATGCATAGGCCCTGCAGCTACTGGTTAATGGTAGTAATGCTGCTCCTCTGGTGTCTTTTGTATAAATGGTCCAGAAATAATGCTCAGTCCTGGCCTATGCTCGGCTTTCCCTCTCAAGCTCCCTCTGCAGCAGCTCCTCGAGTGCCCTGTTTGGGAATGCTAACATATTGTCGTCTAGACCTCCTTTGAGCAGAGTTTGGTGATGTGCTGGTTAAAAGGCCAGCAGTGCCCAGTCTAAGCAAATGCTGGTGCTGCTGGTGGCAGCAGTGCATAGCTTCTAGCAATGGTGGGCAATGTGAGCAGTGGGAAAGCCCTAGGGTGGACAGGGCCAAGAAAACCAGAGCTGGTGAAAGGGTTGGTCCAGGTGACACGCCAGGGCAGGCTGTGTGGCTGGGAAGGGGAATAACTTAGGCCCAGATACTCAAAGGTATTAAAGCACTAAAGCACCTAACTCCCAAATCAGTGTCGATGTTTGAATTTGCTTAAATACCCCTGAGGGTCTGAGCCTTCCATCCTAAGGAAGCAGGAAAAAGGGGGATATTTCACACCTTCAGAAATGCTTCCCTTTGCTCCAACACCTCTGCATTTCTTATTCCCTCTCCCATCTAAGTTATGTTCCTCTAGAAGTATCAAGCCAACTCCCTGGCTCTAACAAGCCCCTGGGTCAGTACTTGGGGCTGTAGCAAGCCTGCTGGGGGTTCATGTGCATACATGGAACAGTCCTGGGTAGAGGACCAGCAGAATATGTAAAGCTCTATTTTGAGGGCATATAGGGTATATGGGGCTTGTACTAGCCCTATGCAGAGGGGTGAATTTTGACCAGAGTGAATGATCTCCATTTTTGCAGAAGGGTAAGAGAATTCACCTTGCCCATTGGTATAAAATGGGAATAATGTTACCATGCCTTGGACAGGGAGTTGGGGTGGACAATACGAGGCTTAACAAGTTCTCAACATTTCAGGTTGTGTCCAGTCAAGTGAACCTAGTCCAGAAGGTGAACAGCCTGTATTAAATGACAGATTTTATTACAATTGCACACAGCATTTTTCGAATTGCAAGTCAAAGGAATACTACATTTCACTGACATCAAAACATTGCTTTACTCTTAACAAGTGACCACCAATTTGCTAAAAATTAAACATGGAGGTGGGGGACACATTCCACAAGTTGGAAACCATCCTCCTAGCTCCAAGGATCCCAATGCTGTACTTAATTAAGCCTGGGCTTTCTAACTCCTGGCAATCTGAAAGAGGTTACCAATGCTTGGGATAATAATTCTTACCTACATCTACAAGACACCTCACATTGACCTGCAAAGACACTCCAGACTAGCTAATCTACTTAAGACAATTATACTGTGCTCGTCGCCATGGATAGTGAAAGTCTCACCAACATTTGGTAAGTGTCCTTTGGCAGTTCTGCTTCATTGATCCTATCCTTGGTTTAAAGAAGATAAAACAACAATGGCTCCCAAAGAGCAAAGCCCTGGGGTCCATACTGTGCTGTTTCAGCAGGCGTAAGGCAGGCCCAGCTTGCATGGGAACCATGGGGAGATTCAAAGTGCAGACTGGTTTCTCAATTGCAGGATTCCCTTTTCTTTTCTATAGGAAGAATCCAAAGCCTGGGTACTGGGGGAACTGTGCTGTTACATCTGCCCTGTAGACACAGCCAGGCTTCTGCTTTTCCGGGATCGCATGAGGTTGTTGATCTGGATTTTGATGTTACTGTAGTCTTTGCCTGCCAGATTTGGCTTCCGCCTCTTTGCTGCTTTGAATGCTGCATTCACCAGATTGGGTGACAGGGCAGCTTTCTGGTGTGTGCCGGACATATTGGCCTTTCCCCGCCACTGCTGGTAATAATCCTGCGGCATCGTGTGTCTGAACACTGCCAGGGCATACTTGGCAATGTCACCCTCGGCCTTCTCAAACAGTCTCCTGTCCTCCTTGGGGGAGATGCGCAGGAGGGAGCTGTCAGGGATGCTGGCTGCTGCAGGAGGGTTATGGGGCAGGGACTGTCTCTCAGGGGTGGATGGAACCTCTCCTGATTCCACAGCCTCAGGGTGTCCAGCTGGCAAATCAATCTCAGTCCCTTCACAGTCCATTGGCCTCATTTCATCCATCTCTGCCAGGGGTATCTGGATCTCCCCGAGCTTGGGAATCAGGACAGTGTCTGTGGGGAGTCCAGTCACCCATGGGGCTGGGGTTTGCTCTAGATGGGCCAATCTGGACTCCATCACAGACACTTTCTTTGTCAAGTCCTCAACATGCTGATGTAGGCTCTGTTTCTCTCTCATCACTTGCTTCAGCTCCTGGGTCAGTAGCCAGATGGCTGTGTTTCCGGATGGCAGGGATGGTCTGAATAGGATGCCTGTAGGCCGTGTTTCTCCTGTGGCAGGTGAATCCTTCTTAGTGGTTACACTCTCAGCTATGATTCTCTGCAACTAAAACACATGTAAAAAGTGTCAATTAGTGTGCTGTCTGTGGGAAGCACTATAAACCACACCGCCCTGCCCTCAGGGTTGTGAATTCACAATAGGAATAGGTAATGGGACACAACACTGACTGATCCAGACCCCTTGCCTGCAAGCACTTACACCCAGGCTTACATGATACACATGAGTGGTCCTGCCGTAAGCGCTTGCAGGACCAGGTCCCAAGTTGATAAGGGACAGGTTCTCGTCCCATTACTTGCTTTGCACAGGTATGGAGGAGCCAATTTTATTTAGCTTGTGATTTCAATGCCAGCATCGCTGCCTACAGCTCACTCCCTGGTGCACTGGGTACACAAGTACAACCGAAGTGTGGCCTGTACTAGCCAGAGCCCCAGTTTCTAACACTGAGCACCAGCTATGGGTGTGGCTGGAATGGATGCTGTTCTTGTCTAACCTTGCAGCTAAGCTGGATCCAGCCCTGGCTTGGTTTCAGCCACAGGTAGCGTTTGTAGCATAGAGCAACCTGGTAAACTTGGGATGATCAAATGTAAGTAATGGATAGGGGACAGCGCCTCAGCCCCATTTTAGCTCCTAGAATGTCAACCATAGCCTCTCTGCAAATATCTTGGCCCATTCCTTGTGTTTGTGTGCCTGCCACAGGGCCAGCAGAGAGCCCCCTGTCAGGGAATGGACAAAGGGTGCAGGGGTCTCTGTGTATGCGTACTCCAGCTACCCTGCTGTCCTGTCACAGAGGCTTCTGAGAGACGTCTGTGGTACAAAAGGGACAGTGGGGTCCCTTGCTTGCTGGTGCGAGTTTGTGTTGGAACAACATTTCCTCACAGGGACATGTCAGTCACTGTCGGATTAAATATCAGATTTTTAAAAACCCAGCGCTGCTCTGTTACTAGTAGGGATTGAATTAATCATAAATAACTTTAAGATCCTAATTTAAACAAAAATTAAAATGTTTGAATTTTCCTCAGCCTGGACAGTGAAAGCAGAAGGGCCAGTGTCAGTGTTTTTTCTAGTCAGTTTCATATCGATATCATATAGATCGTTAGGGTTACCATAGATTGGGTTTTCCCAGACATGACCACTTTTTTTTGATCCTCCACCGTCGGTCCGGGTGGATTTTTCAAATCAGAGGCAATATCCGGGATTTTTGCAGAGCAGATTTTTACAGCGCTTTCTCAGTGCCTGATTAGACCCTTCCCTGCAGCCACACCTGCCAGATCCCACCCAGCTAGGTCCTGACTCCCAGCCCTGGGGAGGGGGAAAGGCCCACAGGGAGGTGTGACTGATTACTGTTGTGTTCCGGGTCTGCATCAGCTGCCCTATCACCAACACTGTCCCTGGGTTCCCTGTTCCCGGCCAATGGGAGCTGCAGGGGGCAGTGCCTGGAAGGAGGCAATGCAGGAGCCCTCTGCCTCCTTCTCCCTCTTCCCCCCTCCCCTCCGGCCAAAGGGGCATGCTGCCACCTGCTTCAGAGAGCAGCACGGGGCTTGCAGTGCCACAGGGGGCAATCCCGTGGGTAGGCAGAGGGGTGGGTGGCTCGCGGGCCGTGTGTTTGAGACCCTTGCCCTAGAGCAAGTTCACTTGATTCTAACCATAATATAGGCAAATTAGGGGAATGTTTAGATTTTTTTTTTTTTTTTTTGAAACCCAAGATGATAAACTGCATTCATTCAACTAAATTCATGAAATATTTCTAATTCTATTAAGATGGTTTTATCTAATTTGTGTAGGTTTTATATATAGTGTCTTTCCTTTCTCACACCTCTGTTTCCTCCTGCTCCCACCTACCACCCAAAAAACTTTTGTGCTGTAACTCCCTAGTGTTTTCTTGGTGCAGACTGAGAGAGAAATACAAAACAGCATAAGCAAGTAAAAGGAAACTAGTTTAAAATTTTTGTTTAAATGTTCTATGGACAACATAAGTAAAAATGAATTGAGTAGCTTTTACCTCAAATTTGTGTATTGCTTTTTTTGAAAGAAAAGCATGTGAGGGAAAAATATTCTCTGTACTACACTAATTGCATCATCTGATTTCAGTGGTTATTCACTGTCAGCATCTGCAGTGTCAGACGGGAAATGAAAACAAGTTAAGAACAATGACTTATAAGGCATTTGAGCATAATTTGCATTTTCCTTTCAAAAGGACACATCAGATTTAACCTGCTTGGAGAACTCCAAAGGTTTCAACTAACTTGGTTGGGGATAGGGAGGAATCCCCCACATTTTCCCTTTGGGCTGAAACCCAGCATCAGCAAAGTAAGACTCTGGGGAATCTTCCTGAGAAAGTTCTGAGGGAATGAAAATGTGTTAAGAATGGAATGATCTGATGTCTCAGGACCCTAACCCCTTCCCAGGGACCTCCATCTGATATTCTCTTTGGTTACAATTAAGGGTTAATTACAAACAAGTGTTAAAAGGCTGAAGGCCAACAGAGTTTGCAACCTCAAATCCTGCAACATTAACAAAACTGATTGAAAATGAATGCAAGAGGCCTTTGAGCTTCACTGCAGACATCCATGCCCTGAAGGAGGCCAGGTTCCCCTGTATTCCCCAAACCAAACTCATGGTGGATAAACAATCCTGCAGAGACACAATTACAGCAAATGCCTTGGAATCAAGAAATGACTGTACCTTGTAAGGCCAATGAGGCATCCTGAGCCAGACCAGGAGGGACAGCGACAGCAGCAAATTTCAGTAACAGGACTCACCGGGATGTAGAGGAACTGACCAAGGTAGCTGTGCTTTATGAAGGACCAGGCATTGTTCTCTCAGAGTGCCCTCTCTGATGCAATCAAGTTGTCATTGGCTGGATTTGAATCCCTGGGTTGTTTCTCCCACTAACTAACCAACATACCCTTTTGATCCCAGTTCTGAGGGTCTTACTCAGTAAACCGGCCATAGACACAGACAGGTTTGGGGTTTTTTATGGGTTTGTGCAGCACTAGGACATAGGCCTGCATGCTGAGCACCTTTTAATGCAAGAGGCCAAGTTTGCTGTTTCCAGCCTAAGACACTTTGTGGCTCCCTCAGTTCGTTTGCTCAACATGCCACAATGTGTTTTTAAAAAAAACCCCAAACAACAGACAGACAAATCCCAAACTTCCAGCGAGGCCGTGTCCTCTGTGCGTTACCATCCGTATGCAAAGCGACTGTCCCATTAACCACAGGCTTTGTGAGTCTGTTTCTGATACTCCTGAACCAGTCGTTCCCAGTGTGTATTCAGACTTGATGAGCAGTGGAATTCTGTTGTCTGAGCATTATGATGTCCTTGGAGCAGGAGTTCTGGTCAGGAGGATATTAGTTTGCCAGGCCACTTTTGAAGTACATGATACATGTTTGGCTTGTTTTTTGCTGAGCCTGGAATTTTGCGTTTTAGGATCCCCAGAGGCCGTGATTTTCTTTTATGAGTGAACAATCCATTGGTGACTCATGGGAGCAAGAAAATCAGTCCGAACTTGAGAGTGGGTTTTGCTAAGTGGGGATGGTATTTCAATCTGACAGTGATTGGCAGGTCCTGATACTGCGGCCTGGCTCGAACCAGGCTGTCTTGCTGAGTCAGTGAATTGGAAGTTGTGGATGAAGAGCCTGGGGCTCACCTCACTTTATAGGATGGCAGGGGAGTCAGAGTTGGGATGGGAGGCATGGATATGGGTAAGGGACACAGCATCCTCCCCCTGGATGCCCTTCCCCTGCCCAGTATCCCTGGGAATCCTCAAAGCAGGTTGGGGCTTTTCAGGCCAGGTGGGGGCAGGCTGGGAGTAGGCAGTTTCCATGGCTTTCTCCCCTCCTAAGACATTGGGCATCTCAGTGCAAAGCTATTCTCGAGATAACACTGATAGAAGCAGCAATGACTCCTCTCCAGGCCTGCTGGCCTGCTTTGAGGAGAGGGAAATGATGAGGGGTCCACAAATGGGCAGCTGTAGAAGTTGGGGAAAACCCCTGAGGGATTGGCTCTTTGCAGAGATGTGTCAAGATCTCAGCGGTACCGTGAGGTTTCCAGGCTGCAGACCCTACTCTTGCAGAGGGACCAGTGGAGAAACCCTGCCCCATGCCCAGAAGTGTCCCCTCTGACCTCTTCCCTGAAATGCAGAATGCCAGTCCCTGTTAATCCCCTTCACCATTACCAACTTCAAAGCCCTCCCCAGTCCTGGGACCTAGGCCCTGTCTGCCATCAAGGCCAGTCTTCACAAAAAACACACTTCTCCCATGATGCTGACCAGCAGCGAGAATGGCACAAACAGTTCCCTACCCATCTGCCAACAAAGCCATCCCCCGTCTCTACTTCCTAATTCACCTAGGCCTGCCTATTAGGCTTCAGTCATGCATGAGGAGTTCTAGTGCAGATTTGGAGCTTGTGAAGAATCTCATTAACATGGCTCCACACTACTAAATCTAGTTGCAAGATGGGCCCTTGGGCTGTAAGCTTTTTGGGCAGGCTTGGCTTTTACTTCCCTGCTTCATACAGCTCTGTGCACATTGCTGGTGCTAACCAAATAATAGATGCTGCAAAGCTTCCAGCTGACTTTCCCCTCTCCCCTGGGCTCTCTAAGGAGTGGAGACAAAATGGCTTTAAGGAATAAAGGCTGCTTTAGGCTGATATAGTCAGAGGTTTCAGATTTGTTGGGGTTTTCCACCAAGAAATACACTTCTGTCTGAAAACACACTTTTCTTACTACTCCCAGTCACACCTCAGCTCACCAGGATGGTAAGAAATCAAAATGAAATCTCTGCTTGGTCAGCGTCTTTACTCTGTCAATACAATGGCATTTTGTCTGTAGTCACTTTTTTTACCTTTATACATCAGTCAATCCTGTGGATTGGTTGCAGCAGAAATGGAGTAGAACATGCTTTGGCAAAACCATAAAAATAATCGGGGTGGAGGTGGGGAGCAGGATTTGTCCCTGAAAGTCCTTTTAAAATGCTTGTTTTACTCTGGTCAGTTTCACTTTGAAAGGGTCACATTAACAGGTAGAATGCTGGTGTTGGATGTTGTATTGAAAAATATCTTCTGAAATCCACCTCATCCAATGTTATGTTGAATCAAATAGTGTTCCTGGCCCTGCTGTGGATTTGAAGAGGTCTTATTTCCTGCCCTTCCCCGGGATTGCTACAGAAGGTAAATTTCAATTTAAACACATTTTATAATAATTTTCTAGCCCATCCGTTCATAAATAAATCCTTCAGTCTGCAACCCAATGCAGGGCAAACTAATTGACTGTAGAGACGGTTAAACAGCTGAGGGGCTTGAGTCTATAACCACTGAAGTCCAGAGGAGTAGTGTTATGGACTTCAGAGGGCTTTGGATCAAATTCTAGCAGAGGTGTCAACTGCCCAATTCATCTCAATTAGGTGTTAACTGTCAAATCTCCTAGCAGCTGAGGTGGCCTCACTGATAACTTTTTCACTGCTGTTTGCCTTGGTGACAATATCCAGGCTGCTAATGAGATTTTCCACTGGGGTTTGCAAGTTTCATTTCTTTGAAAGGTTTTTTTGCAGTATGAAGATGGGAATGATATTGACATGCTTTGTTGGTAAGATTGAGTGTGTGGGTGGGGTGGTGGTAAATGTTTGAGGATTAACAGTGGTTCCCCAAATGTTAGGTCAAATCCACAGAAATACCTTATCAAATTATTCTGTAGTTATTGTAACTACACACACCCCATTTACAATGACAAGCTTTTATTCAATGTAAGGGAATAAATTTTCAGTGATGCAACTGTAACCCACACACCTTCTGGGTGTGGTGTTCTGTCCCACCTAGTGGCACTGAGACCACTTAGAGCAGGACTGGGCAAATTTTTTGGCCTGAGGGCCACACTGGGGTTCTGAAACTGTACGGAGGGCTGGGTAGTGAAGGCTGTGCCTCCCCAGACAGCCTGGCCCCTACCGCGTATCCGTCCCCTCCCATTTCCTGCCCCCTGACTGCCTCCCTCAAACCTTCTGACCCATACAACCCCCTTCCCCTCCACCCCCCACTGACCCTGCCTGGGACCCCACCCCCTATCCAACCCCCCCTGACTGCCCTGACCCCTATCCACACCCCCCACCCCATGAAAGGCCACTCCCACACCTAGCCAACCCTCCCTGCTTCCCATCCCCTGACTGCCCTGAACCTCTGCCCCATCCAACCACCCTCTCCTCCATGTCCCTAACTGCACCCCGGGACCCCCTGACCCTTATCCAATGCCCTGCTCCCTGCCCTCTTACCATGCCACCCAGAGCAGCAGGAGCTTACAGCCCAGCCACCCAGAGCACTGACAGCAGGGCAAGCTGAGGCTGCAGGAGAGGGGGGACAGCAGGGGTGGGGCCAGGGGCTAGCCTTCCCAGACGGGAGTTCAAGGACTGGGCAGGACAGTCCCACAGGTCAGATGTGGCCCATGGTTCATAGTTGCCCACCTCTGAGCTAGAGGGAAGCCGGGGGTTAGTAACCATCCTGAAAACATTTATCAGTGCTGGAGGGCAGTTTGACAGATCTCGACTAAACCAGAACAATCTTAATAAGACCCATCATACCAGCAGGTTTGAGAGAATGACACCGTGATCTGAGCAGCTGCTGACAGTAGCTAATGCCAGGTGCTCCAGAAGGAATGATCAGAACAGGTGATCATCAAACAATCCATCCCATCAACCATTCCCAGCTTCTGGCAAACAGAGGCTAGGGCCACCATCTTTGCCCATCCTGGCTAATAGCTATTAGTGGATCTATCCTCCACAAACTTATGTAATTCTTTTTTGAACCCTCTACCTTCTGTAAAGAACACCAGGGAGACCAGGAAACACAATCGCATTTCCCCCCTAAAAGATGTTTTTCTCCCTCAGAACAACAGGGGAACAGGTTGCTGTTCAGAGTGCTGTTCAGTAAAGAAGTAACTCACAGTTCAGGGGAAATAGTGAAAATGATGGACAAAGTGTCAGTCAATGAACAAAGAGTCCTGTGGAACGTTATAGACTAACAGACGTATTGGAGCATGAGCTTTCCAATACGTCTGTTAGTCTATAAGGTGCCACAGGACTCTTTGCTGCTTTTACAGATCCAGACGCACATGGCTACCCCTCTGATAATGAACACAGTAAACAACTGAGCAAGCAGAGGTTTCATCGGGATATCTTGCCATCCTGGTGACCTTAGTTGTGCCTGGGAGTAGTAAGAAAAGTGGGTTTTCAGACACAAGTGTGTTTTAGTGTGGAAAACCCCAACAAATCTGAAACCTCTGACTATATCAGCCTAAAGCAGCCTTTATTCCTTAAAGCCATTTTGTCTCCCCTCCTTAGAGAGCCCAGGGGAGAGGGGAAAGTCAGTTGGACACTTATCAGCGTCTATTTGTTTAGCCCCAGCAATGTGCACAGAGCTGTGCAAAGCACGAAAGTAAAAACTAGCCTTGTCCAAAGGGCTTGCAGCCCAAGGGCCCGGCTTGCCACCAAAGGGCCCAGCATGCAGCTAGCTATCCTGATGGTGTGGAGTCCTGTCAATGAGATTCTCCACGTGCGCAGGGGTATGTACTAGCTGCTCTTCCTGCAGGACTAAAGACTAAAAGCTTGAAGAGGTTGAAATCCAGGGGTGGGGGTGGGTGATGGCCTTGTAGGGGAAGGTTTAAGCCCAGGGACGGCTCTACGGATTTTGCACCCCAAGCATGGCAGGCAGGCAGCCTCCGGCGGTTTGCCTGCGGAGGGTCTGCTGGTCCTGCGGCTTCGGCGGATCTCCCGCAGGCAAACCGCCGGAGGTTGCCTGCCTGCCGCCCTTGCAGTGCTGGCAGAGCGCCCCCTGTGGCTTACTGCCCCAAGCATGCGCTTGGCGTGCTGGGGCCTGGAGCCACCCCTGCTTAAGACTTAGGGTTTAGAAATTGTCTGTGCAATTGTCATTTCTGGTCAGCATCATGGAGGGCAGTGTTTATTTTGTTTCTTGGCCTTGGAGCACAGAGATGGGAAGGACATTGCACACACAGGGGCCATGGTAGTGGGGATGTGACAGGGCCAATGGAGTGTGGGGAGACAGAGACCAACTTGTAATCTGGCCACCTGTCCCTGAGGCTGTGGAATCAGGAGAGACTCCGTCCTCCTCTATGGAAATGTTCCTGCTCAATAGCCCTCCCACAGGCTGTAGCCTTTGTAATGAGGCCCTGTGAGGCTGGAAAGATCAAATGTAAGTAGAGGAGAGGGTAAAGGGTTAACTCCTTGACCCTGCTACAGCTCCTAGAAAGCTGACCACTGACAGCCTTTCTGCAAAAATCTTGGCCTGTTCCCAACAGACTCCTGCTTGGCCTGTTCCCAACAGACTCTCAAGCCCACCACTGATCCCGCTGCCCTGTCATGGACAAGGACACAGCTGGGGTTCCTGGGTAAGCCCTCTCCAGCCACTCTGCTCTCCAGTCACTGAGGGATGGCAGCTGAGGGATGCCTGCAGCACAAAAGGGCCGTGGAGACCCTTGCCAGTTGGTTTTACGCCAAAATATTCTCATAGGGACATTGCAGTCCCTGTTAACCTCAGACATGAAATAAATCCAGCCTTGACCCATTACTGATAAGGACTGAGAAAATATGAATAGTTTTAAGGTCCTAATATAAACAATCTGAGTAACAAAGATGTTTGTATTTTCCTCAGCTGGAACAGTAGAAGTAGACTGGTCAGTTTCAGTATTTTTCAGATCAACTAGGTCTGTATGATATTGATGTGAAATTAACTTCTTGATTCTAACAATAACAGGGGGTACCTTTTTTAAATTTAATTTAAAAATAACAGGACAGTTAATCTCTCTGTTATATTAATTGAAAACATTTCTATTTATGGCAAGGGTTTCTAAACTAAAAGTTGATGTAGGATTTCTTTTTAAAAAATTGTATGTACAGGCAGGGTCTAACTAAAGATAAGCCTAAAATGTTTGTTGAGGGGGGGTGGGGTTCTTCCCAGAGGATTTAAATAGTCATTCCCTTGCAGTGTTTACAACTCAAACATTGCAGCATTTTGCTAGTGCGTGATACCCAGGAAAGAAACTGTCGACTGGGTTTTCACTGGCCAAACTGAAAGGCAAAAAGGAAACCCTGAACTAGTTCTTAAATCAGTTTAAATGCTCTGTACTTTAGGGTTTGGCTACACTTGCAGCTGTACAGCGCTGTGAGTTAAACCTGCCTTCGTACAGCTGAGTAGGAAAAGTGCTGCAGTCTGTCCACACTGACTGCTGCAAGCGCACTGTCATGGCCACATTTGCAGCTGCATTGGGAGTGGTGCATTATGGGCAGCTAGCCCAGCATTCATGTGGCTGCAATGTGCTTTTCAAAAGGGGTGGGGTGGAGTGTGACAGGGAATGTGTGTGTGTAGGGGGGAGAGTGTGTCAGCAGGCTGCCTTGTAAGTTCAGACCCCCGTTTCTCTCTCTCTCACTCAAAGCAAACAGCAAAATGTTTGTTTTTTCTCTTTGAAACGGCACTTCCGCATTCCTGCAGCAGATCACAACAATGAGAAGAGTGGCCAGTTGATAAGGGGATTATCACAGCGCAGTAAGTTACCCGGGTAGCCAAGAGGAAGTTATTCCTCTCGGGGAGGTGGAGTACCAGCACCGCTGTAGCCATGGGGACACAGCGCTGTACGTGCCTTGCCAGTGTGGATGGGGAGTGAGATACAGCACTGTATTGCGCTGTAATTATTGCGCTGTAATTCACAAGTGTAGCCAAGGCCATAGCAACACAGGTTAAGATGAATGGGTAACATTTGCTGCAGTATTGTCTATGTAAAAGAAAAGTGCATGTACGAAATACTGATAATATTGGAGTAATAAAACTGTGTGGGAATCACGCCCCAGGATTCAAATCCAACCAGTGCTGACTTGATTGCATCAGGATGGGCTCTTCGAGAAAACAAAGCCTGGTCCTGTCTAAAGCTCAGCTACCTTGGTCAGTTCCTCTACGGCCTCCAAAGACTTTAGTTCTGTTGCTGCATTCTTTGCTGGTGCTGTCCCTCCTGTTCTGGCTGCAGGATGCCTGGTAAGAATAAGGTACAGTCATTTCCTGATTCCAAGGCCTTTGCTGATGTTTGTCTTTCTGCAGGATTGTTTACCCCAAAGTGAGTTTGGTTTGGGGAGGGGGAGAACAGGTCTCCTTCCTGACATGAATGGCTGAGGTGAAGCACAAATCTTCTGTTCTGTTTTTAATCAGTTTAACTTTGTTTCCTAATGGTGCAGGGTTGGGGTTGTCATAGCAACTGATTTCACTGGCATTTTGAAATCAAGCAGGGCAAATCTGACATGTCGTTTTTAAAAAGCAAATTACAGATGAATTCTAAACTAAATCAGAATCGGCACTGTAATTTTAACACTCGAGGGACTGAGAAAACTCGGTTTCCTAATGCTCTGGGGGAAAAGACTGTTCTTTATTATGGAATTGTACAGCCCCAAGCACAATGGGGCCCAAATTGGTTATGGCCTTTGGTCAATACTGCAGTAATAATGATCTGCTGTGGTCTTTGCTGCACATTAAAATGTTTCCTTTTCAAAACCTTCTACTGCATTGCTTTCTTCCTAACTGAATGGGCCCTGGGAAGCAGCTAGTTCATTGAGCCACCCCCAACAAGATCTTCTGCCTGATAATACAAAGATGGGATTAGAAATTACAGTGCTTCTTTGACTGCACAGAAATGCAGGAGGTCTGTGGTTAGAAAGCAGGACTTTGAATTGTTGTAAGAGCAAGGTGTGTGTTTGTTGTTTTTGTTTTAAAAAAAAAAACTTTGAAAGGTGTCTGTCTGCTCTGTTTAATGCATTCAAAGAGGAACTGTATTTCCGAACAAATGACTGCATTTGTTATTGCAGATACTCTGTCAGTGACTCAGCGATTAGTCTAGACTGCTTCTTGCTTGCATATATATACCTGCCCCTGGAAATTTCCACTACATGCACCTGATGAAGTGGGTATTCACCCATGACAGCTCATGCGCCAAAACGTCTGTTAGTCTATAAAATGCCGCAGGTCTCTTTGCTGCTCTTTCAGTGATTAGTGGTGTTATATAAATATTTTCGTTGTGCACTTTTAAATAGACAATGTTGTAGTACATGTTACAAACTAATCTTGCGTTGGGAATAACAGAGTATTTGAACAAAATTTAAAAATGAGTTGACTCTTCTGCTATTTTCCTTTTGCTTTTCTCTCTGCTTGCCCAGTAGCTTGTTTCTCCCCTGGTTGTCAAGTACTTAAAACTTTGCATTATTTGACCCTGTTGTTGGAATCAACAAGTGAACTTGGTGTATATGATGTTGATATGAAATTGACTTTAACACCCTGCTCCCTAAAACTGACCCCTCTAGTTTTGTTATTCTAGCTGGGTTATATGCAGACATTATTTTTTTTTACCCTGATCATTTACATCTAAATCTTTAAACTATTGAATTCAGACCATGGCTGGAGGCAACTTATCTGCAAGTGCAGACAAGGACAGTGTTCAGCTGCATCCATAGCTGACAACCATAGCAGGCTAGGCTAGGCCAGGCCAAGCTTAGGTTGTTCTTGGTGTATCTGGAGTGCCAGGGAGTGAGCTGTAGGCAGCGATGCTGGTATTGAAATCATAAGGTAAGACCTCCTTGCCTCATCCGTATGGTCGCTGTTCAAACAAGTAATGCTGGGGCAGCCTGCTCCCTATGACCTGGGGCCCAATCCTGAATAGTGCTTACAATGGGACTGTTCACATGTGTTAAGTGAAGTGTGATTGTTAGTGGATTAATAGGTGCTATGTGTTCCCATTGTCCACTCCACCTGTATTAGGAATCTGTGCTCCGTGAACAGAGTGGAAGGTCGACAGTACTTCACACAGACTGCACGCTATTCTGACACTTTACTCTGTGCGTTTCAGGTGCAAGTGCAAAGCCTCCCAGCTGAGCGGAGAACCGAGAATAAGAATCCACAGAGTAACCCATCCCCACCGGAGCAAACATCCCTTCCAAGTGTCATCTTGAAAACAACACTACACTCCTGGGATGCAGCTGTCTGGACATTGTGCCAGGAGCTGCAGCAAGCGGGGAGAGAGAATCAGAGTCTCAGGGAGTGTGTTGAGGACTTGACAAAGAGAGTGTCTGCTATGGAGTCTAGGCTGGTTGCTCTCAAGCAAGCCCCAGCTGTTGCTGGCCACCCCACAGGCACTCTTTTGATTCCCAAGGTAGAGGAGATCCAGAAACCCCTGGCAGAGATGGATGAAATTAGGGCAATGGATTGTGGGAGAACTGGAACTGATTTGCCAGCTAGATACTCTGAGGCTGTGGAATCAAGAGAGGTTCCATCCACTCCTGAGGGACAGTCCCAACCCCATAACCCTCCTGCAGCAGCCAGCATCCCTGACAGCTCCCTCCTGCACATCTCCCCCAAGGAGGACAGGAGACTGTGTTTGAGGAGGCCGAAGGAGACATTGCCAAGTATGCCCTGGCAGTGCTCAGACACATGATGCACAGCAGTGGTGCGGAAAGGCCAATGTGTCTGGCACACACCAGAAAGCCGCCCTGTCACCCAATCTGGTGAACGCAGCGTTCAAAGAGGCAAAGAGATGGAAGCCAAATCTGGCAGGCAAAGACTATAGTAACATCAAAATCCAAATCAACAACCTCATGTGATCCCGGAAGAGCAAAAGCCTGGTTGAGTCTACAGGGTAGATGTAACAGCACAGCTCCTCCTAGTACCTGGACTTTGGATCCTTCCTACAGAAGAGTTAAGAAAACCCTGGGAAACCAACCACCTCTGGGAATCTCTGCAAGGGGAACTGTGCCTGAGGTACCAGTCACTCAGAGTTGTGCAGCTCTCATGGGTTTGCTCTTGGGAAGGCCACAATTTTATCCCACTTACAACATGGAGGGGACAAGCAGTGCTGCCAAATGACATTTACCACATGTTGGTGAGACCTTCACTCTGCATGGTGATGAGCACAGTATGGGTGCCTTAAATAGATTAGATAGCTGAAGAAGTTTTTGCACATTTTAGTAGGGTGTAAGAATGATTTTTTTTAAAAAATGTCTCCTATTATTGTTACTGATGTGTGTGGAGAAATGGAATCATAGCATGGCAATAAGCACACAAGAAATTATCTTAAGAAGAACAGGCCTTAAAAACATCAAAATTAGTCAAATGAATGTGTGCAAAGCAACTGCAGTTCAGCTCAGTGTGTCACTGTCTTATTCCTGCTGGTTTGCTGCTTTATGATAAACGTCTCATCAGAGGCACTGGAACAACTTGTATACTGGGGTGGTGCTGAGAGCCACTGAAGTACACTGTAAAGCCTGTATATAATGGAATCCACTTCAAGCCAGAGGTGGGGCAGCACCCCTAGTTCCAGTATCTAGGCATCTTATCAAAACTGTTCTTGTTTGATGAAGTTCGGTCAAACTGCTCTCCAGCATTCAGAAATGCTTTAAAATTTGTTACTTGGCACCCTTCTAGCTCCAAGGATCCTAACTTACGTGTGTACAGGGTGGTTTTTTTTGTCTTTTATCATTATGGTGGGTTTTTTTTTGTTTTTTTTTTTTTTTGTTTTTAAGAAAAGTAATGTTAGGAGCAAAGTACTATTTTTGTCATTGGTGCATCACTGAAATGAATTCCCTTAAATTGTATAAAAGCTTGTCACTGTGGTGCATAGGTCTAATAAAATATCTTCTCAATTTTTTGTGGGGAAATTTTGGGAACCCCTGTTAATCCTGAGACATTTACCCACCCCCCCAACCTCCTGCCCAGAGGATGTCAATATCCCCACTTCACACTGCAAAAACCTTTCAAATGAATGAAACTCCAGTGGAAAAAATTCAGCAGCAGCCTGGATATTGCCACCAAAGCAAACAGCAGTGAAAAAGTTATCAGTGAGGCCACCTCAGCTGCTTGGAGATTTGATAGTTAACACTCCATTGAGATGAATTGGGCAATTGACACCTTTGCTAGAAGTTGATCCAAAACCCTCTGAAGTCCATAACAAGATTCCTTTTAACTTCAGTACAGACTCAGGCCCCTCAGCTGTTTAAGGCTGATTGTCTTGTAGAGGCAGTTATTTTTGCCCTGCTTTGGGTCACAGAGTGAAGGATTTATTTATGAACAGATGGGCTAGAAAATTACTATAGAATGTGTTTTTTAAATTGAGGTTTACCTTCTGTAGCAATCCCTGGGGAGAGCAGGAAATAAGAACTCTTCACATTCATTGACCAGAGTAAAATAAGTATTTAAAATGAATTGCAGGGACTCATCTTGCTCCTCACCCTCCCTGATTATTTTTTTAAAAAACCACAAAAATTAAGTTTTTCTCCCCTTTTTCTGTGACAGGCTCACAGGAACAACAGGTTTCAAAGTAGCAACCATGTTAGTCTGTATCCACAAAAAGAACAGGAGTACTTGTGGCACCTTAGAGACTAACAAATTTATTTGAGCATTAGCTTTCATGGGCTACAGTCCACTTCACAACAGGGAAACTGCTCGTTGATATCCTTCCCAACAAAGGAGAGCGACTGAGTGAAAGTGATTACAGACAAAGTGCTATTGGATTGACCGAGTAAAGGCACCAAACAAGCAGAGATTTCATTTTGATTTCTTACCATCCTGGTGAGCTGAGGTGTGACTGGGAGTAGTAAGGAAAGTGTGTTTTCAGACAGAAGTGTATTTCTTGTGAAAATCACACCATCCCTGAGATTCAAAATCTCTGCCTGAATTGGCAGACGACAGCCATCATTCCTTAGACCCATGTTGTCTCCACTCCTGAGAGAGCCTAGGGGAAAGTCAGCTGGAAGCTTTGCAGTATCTATTATTTGGTTAGCACCAGCAATGTGCACAGAGCTGTATGAAGCAGGGAAGTAAAAGCCAAGCCTGCCCAAAAAGCTTACAGCCCAAGGGCCCATCTTGCAACTAGATTTAGTAGTGTGGAGCCATGTTAATGAGATTCTTCACAAGCTCCAAATCTGCACTAGAACTCCTCATGCATGACTGAGGCCTAATAGGCAAGCCTAGGTGGATTAGGAAGTAGAGACGGGGGATGGCTTTGTTGGCAGATGGGTAGGGAACTGTTTGTGCCATTCTCGCTGCTGGTCAGCATCATGGGAGAATTGTGTTTTTTTTTGTGAAGACTGGCCTTGATGGCAGACAGGGCCTAGGTCCCAGGACTGGGGAGGGCTTTGAAGATGGTAATGGTGAAGGGGATTAACAGGGACTGGCATTCTGCATTTCAGGGAAGAGGTCAGAGGGGACACTTCTGGGCATGGGGCAGGGTTTCTCCACTGGTCCCTCTGCAGGAGTAGGGTCTGCAGCCTGGAAACCTCGCGGTACCACTGAGATCTTGACACATCTCTGCAAAGAGCCAATCCCTCAGGGGTTTTCCCCAACTTCTACCCTGCCCCACTTCTACAGCTGCCCATTTGTGGACCCCTCATCATTCCCCTCTCCTCAAAGCAGGCCAGCAGGCCTGGAGAGGAGTCACTGCTGCTCCTAGCAGTGTTATCTCGAGAATAGCTTTGCACTGAGATGCCCAATGTCTTAGGAGGGGAGAGAGCCATGGAAACTGCCTACTCCCAGCTTGCCCCCACCTGGCCTGAAAAGCCCCAACCTGCTGTGGGGATTCCCAGGGATACCGGGCAGGGGAAGGGCATGCAGGGGGAGGAGACTGTGTCCCTCACCCACATCCATGCCTCTCATCCCAACTCTGGCTCCCCTGCCATCCCATAAAGTGAGGTGAGCCCCAGGCTCTTCATCCCCAACTTCCAATTCACTGGCTCAGCAAGACAGCCTGGTTCGAGCCAGGCTGCAGTACCAGGTCCTGCCAATCACTGTCAGATTGAACTACCATTCCCAGATAGCAACCTCCACTCTCATATTCGGGCTGCTTCTCTCACTCCCTTAGGTCACCGACGGTTCATTCACTCCCATAAGAAAATATTGGACTTTGGGGCTTGTTCCCATGTCAGCTGCATTCTCAGAATGCAAAATTTCAGGCTCAGCAAAACCAGCCCATGTTTAATGTTCCTCAAAGGAGCCCTGACAAAGCAATATCCTGGCTGCCAAAACTCTTGCTCTATATCCTTGCTCCAAGGACTTAACAAAGCTCAGACAAAGGATCTCCACTGCTTGTTTATCTTTGGGGCTGAATACAGTTTGGGAATGTCCAGGTCTCTTGCAGGGATAACAGATATGGTGATTAACAAACCCTGTGGCTAATGGGACAGTCACTTTGTGCAAGGATTGCAAAGCAGAGAGAACATGGCCTTGCTGGAGGTTTGTAAATAGAGTGGCACATTGAGCAAACAAGGATGGGTTGATGGAGTCACAAAGTGTCCAAGTAAAAATAACTGTCTTGGGCTCTTACATTAGAGATGTAAGTGAAAGTGGCTTTTCCAAGCCACTTAGCCCCCAAACCTATTGTCCAAGAAAGCCAAATCTACTGTCAATGGCAGTTTGTTGCACTAAGCACCTCAGAACTCAGATCAAAGGGTAAAACCTCTAGCTTCCGGCATGTTGGTTACTTTCTGGAAGCCCTGCCCCCAAGATTCAAATCCAGCCAATGGTGACATGATTGCAACAGAATGGGAGCATAGAATGCCTGGTCCTGTATAAAGCACAACTACCTTGGTCATTTCATCTGTGGCTCAGAGCACTTGAGTCCTGTTGCTAGCCTTGCTGCTTGTGGCTGTCCCTCCTGTTCTGGGTTAGCAAGGTATGAGCTATTTCTTTATTCCAATCTCTATACTGTAATCGTCTCTCTGCAGTATTGTTTACCCCACCAGGACTTTGGTTTGGGCAAGGGACTGGGGGAAACTGGCTGCCTTCGGGGTATAACTGTCTGAGGTGAACGAAGCGCAAAGGCCTATCACTTCTGTTTCTGTTTAGTTTAACTTTGTTTCCTAATGGTACATGTTTGGGGTTGTCATAGCAATACATTTCACTGGTGTTTTGAAACCAAGCAGGACAAATTTGAAGTGTCCTTTGTTTAAAAATGAAAATGGCAGATGAATCCTAAACTAAATTGGAATATACAGCATAACTTAAGCAACCACTAGGGCACTAAGAGAAAAGTCTGTTTCTTATTGCCTTTGGGGTAGAGACTGCTCTTTTGTATGAATTTATACAGCCCCTTGCACAATGAGGCCCAAACTGGTTATGGCCTTTGGGCAGTACTGCAGTATAAATGATCTTAGGTAGGTTTCACTGCATGTTAAAATGATTCCTTCTCAAAACGCTTTACTGTGTTACCTTCTCCATAACTGAATGGTCTCAGAGACACAAGGTGGGTGAGGTAATATCTTTTATTGGACCAACTTCAGTTGGTGAAAGAAACAAGCTTTCAAGCTACAGAGAGCTCTCCTTCAGGTCTTTCAGAAGCAGCCAATTTATTGAGTCCTCCCCAACAGGACCTTTTTCCTGATAATGTAAAGCAGGAGTAGGCAACTTATGGCACGCATGCCAAAGATGGCACACAAACTGATTTTCAGTGGCACTCACACTGCCCGGATCCTGGCCACTGATCTGGGGGGCTCTGCATTTTAATTTAATTTTAAATGAAGCTTAAACATTTTAAAAATCTAATTTCCTTTACATACAACAATAGTTTAGTTATATATTATAGACAGAGACCTTCTAAAAACATTAAAATGTATTACTGGCACACAAAAGCTTAAATTAGAGCGAATAAATGAAGACTTGGCACACCACTTCTGAAAGGTTTCTGACCCCTGATGCAGAGTAAGGGATCAGAAATTGCTGTGTCTATTCGATTGCAAAGAAATGCAGGAGATATTTGCAGCTAACAGGACTTTCAAAGTTGTAAACTAAATTATTTTAAAACAGCTGTGAAAGTTCTGTTTTCTAACGCATTCAGTTTGGAGCTTCATTTCCTTAAGTCCTACTCTACCAGACTGTCTGCTTCCTATGTGATATTGCAGGCATTCTGTTAATGACTCCCTCCTATCTGCAATCAGATGTACCTATTGGTGTATTTATAAATATTTTCTTAATGCACTTTTCCTTGGAGTAAATGTTGTACATGAATCTTATGCTGTTCATTACAGAACAGTTAAACAACTTAAAAACTAGTTTCCTTTTAGCTGTTTATGCTGTTTCCTGTATGCCTTTCTCTTAGCTTGCCCAGAGAAAAAACAGTAGTGAGTTTTCCTCCTGGTAGGACAGTAGTGAGTTTTCCTCTCACACCAGCTAAACGTTGCAATGTTAGAGTTGTAAACACTGCGAAGGAACGATTCTTTAACTCATCATGGAATATTTTCACTTTTAGGGGGAGATGGACGTGCATCACTCTACCCTCCTTTTTTTAGGATTATCTTTAATTTGGCTGCACATATGGTGGTATTTTTTATTTATTTTTTTTAAAAGAAGCTTGTATCAATTTCTGGGTAAAAATCCCTGATTATAAATAGAAATGTTTTCATGACATTAAGTGAATTAATGCAGTTTCTTTTCTTTTCTCTTCTTTTGAATTTAAATATTCTTATTTGAAAGGATCATTGTTAGAATGGAAAAGTTAATTGGGGCTTTATGCTCTTGATATGAAATTGACTTAAAAATATGACCAGCCTACTGTCACTGTTCAGAAAAGCAAAAATTCAACCATGTTAATTTACCCAGATTGTTTAAATTAGGGTCATAAAATGATTTAATTCTAGCCCTATCATGGTTGGTTGGTTGGTTTTTACATATGATGTGTAATTCAGCGGTGACTGAAACGTTCCTTTGAGGAAATTATGTTCCAAAACTAAAACCCAAATCAACCAGCGGGGATTCCCACTGGCCTTTTTGTGCTGCAGACACCCCTGAGCAACCCTCCACGACTGGAGAGTGGAGGTGGTGGAGTTCACAGACCCAGGACTCCCTGCACTCCTGGCCATGGCATGATGGTGGATCTGTGCTGATGCACACACATGTTGGGAACGGGCCAAGATTTCTGCAGAGAGGCTGTGGTTGCTATTCTTAGAACTATAAAGAGGCAGAGGACCTGTCCCTTTACCCTCCCACCTACTTATACTTCATCTCTCCACTTTACAGGGCTGCTCTACTCCACAAATTATACCTGTGTCTGTAGCCAGACCAGTGCTGGATGCAGGTTAACTGCAAGCATAGCTATAGACAGACAGCGTGCAGCTGTTCCCTTTATTGCCCTCCCCGTGCTAGAAACTGGGGCTTTGGCTAGTACAGGCCAAGCTTAAGTAGTACTTGTGCTACCAGGGAGTGAGCGGTAGGCAGTGATGCTGGTGTTGAAATCACAGCATTGGCTCCTCCGTGTGGCCCTTTGCAAACCAAGTAAAGCAATGGGAGCCTGTCCTCTGTCAGCCTGTGGCCCAATCCTGCAAGCATAGACAATGGAACTGCGCTTGTGCATCAGGTGAAGAACAGGTGGAAGTGCTTGCAGGACACTGGCCTGGGTGAATAGATGTTGTGTGTTCCTGTCACCCACCCCACCCCTGTTAGGACCCTAAACACACCAAACACAGGATGTATGGACTATAGCGCTTCACGTGGGCTACACGCTAATCTGATACATTATTTATATGCTTTTCAGTTGCAAAGAATTATAGCTGAGAGTCGAGCCCCCAAGAAGGATTTGCCCAGGATGGAGGAATCACCACCTGCAGGCATCTTTTTCAAACCGTCGCTGCCACGTGGGAACACAACCATCTGCTTACTGACCTAGGCGCTGCAGGAAGTGATAAGAGAGAATCAGAGTCTAGGTGAGCGTGTCCAGGATTTGACAAAGAAAGTGTCCACAATGGAGTCCAGACTGGTTGGTCTCGTGCAAGCCTCATTCCCAGATGTGACAGGCCACTCCACAAGCACTCTCCTGCTTCCCAAGGAGGGAGAGATCCAGATACCCCTGGCAGAGATGGATGAAATGAGGGTAATGGATTGTGGGAGAACTGGAGCTGACTTGTCAGCTGGACACCCTGAGGCTGTGGAATCAGGAGAGGTTCCATCTATCCCTGAGGGACAGTCCCTGCCACATAACCCTCCTGCAGCAGCCAGCATCCCTGACAGCTCCGTCCTGCGCATCTCCCCCAAGGAGGACAGGAGACTGTTTGAGAAGGCCGAGGGTGACATTGCCAAGTATGCCCTGGCAGTGTTCAGACACACGATGGATTATTACCAGCAGTGGCGGGGAAAGGCCAATGTGTCCGGCACACACCAGAAAGCTGCCCTGTCGCCCAATCTGGTGAATGCAGCGTTCAAAGCAGCAAAAAGGTGGAAGCCCAATCTGGCAGGCAAAGACTATACTAACATTAAAATCCAGATCAACAACCTCATGCGATCCCGGAAGAGCAGAAGCCTGGTTGCGTCTACAGGGCAGATGTAACAGCACAGTTCCCCCAGTACCTGAGCTTTGGATCCTTCCTATAGAAGAGTAAAGGAAATCCCAGGAAACCTGTCAGCACTGGGAATCTCCCCATGGCTTCAATGGGAACAGTGCCTGAGTTATGACATCAGGAACAGACAGTCAGTGTGGTACAAATCGCACGTGTTTGGTCTTTGGGAGGCCACAGATTTATCCCAGTTACAACATGGAGAGGTCAATTGTAACAGTACTGCCAAAAAGATATTTTCCAAATATTGGTAAGAACTTCATGCCAGCGGTGATGAGCATTACATACGTCTCAATAGATTAGATGGTTGAAGGGTTTTTTTGCATGTTAATGTCGGATACCTTCTTGATGCAGGTAAAAATTATTAGGAATCAGGTCTACAGAGCTTATAGTACGGTTATTGGTGTGCTGAGAGAAATATAATCGTACTTTTGGTAATAAGGGCATGAAACAAAAAACAATGTTCCTAACAAAAGGCTGGAGAGACCTCAAAATGAGTCCAATGAATGTGACTAGAGCAAGTTCTGCAAGTGAGATCACTGTGCCACTGTCTCGTTCCTTCTGGCTTTATGATAAAGTCCTTGTTGAAACTATTCTTGTTCAATAAAAGTGCAAACTGCTCTTAAGCATTCAGACTAGTTTTATTACCAGTGAAATGTGTTCGCCTGAATTGTATAAAAGCTTGTCATTGTAAATGCCCCATGTGTAGTGTTTAATAACATTAGTTCTCAGATCTTTGTGCAAATTCATTTTGATTGGATTTGACCTAAACTTTTGGGAACCATTGTTAGGCCTCAGACTCTTCCTTCTTGCAAATCTCATCCTTAAAGCATCCAAAATCAGTCCCATTTTTTATTGATGAGTGACATAATCTGTTTTGCTAGTGCGTTAAATAGATCTTACGCTGGCCCTCTGGACAGTCTGATGGCAGATAGTTTGCTGATCTTATGGGGTGAATTTGTCACTTGCCAAAGTGTGTGCCATGTATGCACACAACGCTCCATCAGACTCGCTAGAGCCCCATGTAGTGATCCAGGGGCTTATTAGACCTGGGGAGTTTGTGCAGTATCTCTGAAGGACCATAGCCTACATGGCAGAGAAATGGGAAATGCAAAGATGCTGGAGCGATTGGAAGTGCTTAAGGAGATTTTATAAAATTTGCTTCTGCTTCCTTAGGTTGTAAATTACACCCATTTACAGCCACATTCCATTTTCTGACCTGTCACCTTCACCAGTGTTTTCATTGCCTCTGATTTTGGCTGTGTCCATCCGCGCTAGACATTTCCCACCGTTGCTAGCAGCCATGCAATTCCACCAGTGCTAGCACTTAGGTAGACCGGGCACTCCTCACTTTTTAACCAGCATGCACCTAACCTTGCTCAAGGGAGGATCTAGAGAGATGACATAGTGCTTAGAATAGTAGCACCTTGTCTCTACTAGGGCGCCAAATAGGGTTACCAGTGGAGCTGCTCCAGAGAGGAATTTGAAGAGGAAAAGCCTAGGGTAGCCCAGGGCTGTGTCTATGCAAGGGAGGGTTTTAGTGGAGCAGGTATTTCTGTACCAGTGATACAGAACATACCAAGAGTCCGGTCTTACCAGCATCAGCCTACACATGCATGTAGTTTAGGATATTGCTCTTGCTCTGAGAGCAGATTTTACAGACTGCTTAGCTGTGTCTTTTTTATGACCTGGCTTAGTTGCAGTAACTGTTTCCTCTTGCAGTAATACAGAGTATCTGGGGCTGTTCTAGCATTCAGGGCCATCACCCAAGGATTTGGCCTTTTCTGTACAGGAGTAGCCCTTTAGCAGTCAGCAGGAGCCAACAATCCACGGTGCTTAATCAGTGCTGACCCTTCTGTGAAGATAAAGGAATGCAAGGGTTGCACCAACTGAGCTCATCAGGGTTTAATATGATCAAGACAAACCATGTTTGCTCTTGTTTAGATGCTGTAGGACTGGGACAAGTAGCCCAATTGCTGGCAACCAATAGCTAGCCAGGGCCGTTCCTGAGCGCACAATCTTTTCTCACTGTGCAGCCTGCATCTGGGCTGTGCATGTGCCAGGTAACCAGGGGCTTCTTAGGCTGGAGAACTGAAGTCATAGCATTGCCCGCTCTCATCATTTTACTGTGAGTTTTGCAATATTTTATGTTATACTTGAATCCCCAGTTCTTGGAATCAAGTGATCATGTTACAGTCTCAGCTACCATTTAAAAAAAAAAAAAGCTTTTCCAGCCATCATGGTAGCCTAGTAATGCATGAAAATGTGATCCAGTGCTCCCAAAAAACAAAGAACTGAACCCTACACATAATTATTGTTGTTTATCTAATTAGTTTATAAATCTCATGGCATTTTGGGGACTGAACTCATTTTTTCAATATTTGAGATTGGCGATACTGGAATTTTGCTTAACATTTTAAGGTTGGTTCCTCTGGGGCTTCCTGGACATCCAACCACAGCGGAAGTCTCTACTGTGATGAGCTGTGACAGTTAACAGTGCTGGCATTTGAATTTGTTACAATTCAGTCTCACGCTCCAGAGATGAATGCATTGGTTGGCTCCTTTCAGCGGTTTTGTCTGAGTGTATCTGTTTGAAGCTCAGGAGCAGCTGTCTCAGCTTGCACAACCTCACGTTCACAAAGAGGAGGCCTGGAAATTTAATTTTGGCTTTAAATGAAAAACTCCTCCCTCCCTCCCTTTCTCCCCCTCCCCTCCAAAAAAAAAATCCATGAGAGACACTAAACCCTCAGCAGCCATGGAAATTCCACCTATGATCCTAGTCATTAGATAGCAGAAATTGGTGAATTTTTGTCTTTTTGCATAATTACATTCATGGCATTAGTTAAATTTTCTATTCAGCTGAAACCTGGACAAGGGGAATATATTAGTGACACAAGGCAGGGTAAAAATTCCAGAGGCTGGAAAGGATCAATATGTAATTTTAGTGCACATATGTGAAACAGACTCTACTAAGATGTCATAGGCATTACCCCATTGGCTTTGCTAATACACACAACGTCACAGTAATTAGTGCAGTTGCATATTGCAAAGTAAATTGCAGCGCATAAGCTAAAAATAGAACCTCCACACCACTATTAAACAATTATTCTTAGCTTTAACTTGCCACTGTCTGACGGTTTCAGAAAGCATATTAAGATTGCAGCACTAATGTAGAGCATTTGCTAGATTTATGTTCTATTTATTCTTCTGTGTGTAGTGATTATAATAATGATACATTGTGCTGTGGCAGGTTTGTCGGTAATTTATTAGAAAAATGCAGCTGCACTAATGCACTTCTTCTTTTCACGTAATCAAATTTAAAGCTTTTGTAAAATACTGCAATTTAACTGAAAGTTGAGTGGGCAGTCTTCAATGGCAGGAATTTTTCATTTCCAGAACAGACACTTTTGTTTCTTCCAGTATTTAATGTAATTTCAGTTTCTGATATAAGGGAGTTACTTTTATGGTTTTTATTTTTTTTAAACTGATTTGTTTGATATAAGCTTGAAGTTGGGGACACTTTTTTTTTCATTAAATTAAAAGAAACTGCTTAATTGATAGCTAAATCGCTACATTAAACAAAACTTGGTAGAAACTACTTTACAACAATTTTGATCTGTATACATTGAGTGGGAGCTTTATTCCCTGAGTTCTAATGGATAATTATGCTATATTAAATTAAATATATATAGAGACACACACATCAAATTCTAAAGAAGAACATGATATATATCCTTTGTTTTTATATATCTCTATCTATAACTATATAATACGTATAATTCTAAAGAAGTATTATATGTAGACCTTAGAATGTCTAATGTTTCCTCTGTTGGTAAACACCCTTGAATTGTTTGGGGTGGTTAGTCCTGGGTAGAGCACCCTCACTAGCAGACCTGCTTTGCAATTATAAATTGCAGACCATTCAAAGCAGTATTGTGTCTACAGCCTCCATTGCTGCTGACGTCCTTCAGTGGAAAGTCTCAGTATTGCAACTTCCAGAAGAACTGTAGCCAAAGTTGTTTCCAAAGTATTTTTGGTCCTCTCTATGTTCATGGTGGGAAATCAATGGTCAGAAGAGCTGGCCACAAGACAGTTGAAAATCTAGCAGGTTTCCACACACAATGTTGTACCAGTTTAAGTAAAGCTGTGGTTTTAGATTGATTTAGTTGACCCAATACAAAATCCTGTGATGACGCTTTTCTTTTGATTGATCCCTCTCTTATCAATTTAACTGAAGCACAAACTATGCTACAGCCCCAAACCCTGATAAGGACCAAGGCTGTATTGTTGTTCTCATTATGTATTTGTTATCATAGCACATAGGAGCCTTAGTTATGGACCAGTACCCCAATGGGTGTTTGCCTCTACGCTGGAGACCTGAATCTCTGGTAATGCAACAAGTACAGCCTGGGAAGGAGAACAGGGCTGTGCTCTGGCAGTCCGGATGTCATTCCTTTAGTCAAACTACCTTCCACAGCCCCAAGCCTTTGCCTGTGTCCACCCTTTCATGGGAAGTGTGGAGAACAACCCCAGTTCCAGTGACATCTAGGACTAAGGATGGTGTGGGGCTTACAGGACTGGAGTCTGTGCATCCCTTTCCCCATGGGCAGGCTCAGACACAGTTATCGCAGGAAGTGCAGTACCCGTGGCCTGGCTATTGATGGTCTCTGTGCCCACTGCTCTTTTGGTTGACACTGCCTCTCCTGTCCTACCATGGGTTATGCAAGCATCCCCTGATGGGCAGATTGCTGGTAGAAGGTGGTTCAGCTCTACACTAAGCAGGTGCAGGATGGAGGTAGAGCATGGGCTGAAGGCAAGGTGCGGATGTCTACAAGCCCACTTGGACTGCCCAATGGGAAACATGGGTATGTACATTTTAGGGGTGTGCTGTGTCATGAGCTATATTTGTGAGAATAACAGGGAATGTTTCAGGCTTGCTTGGGTCCGTGTTTCCAGAATGTTCAGACCATTTACATATACACCTCTATCCCAATATAACGCTGTCCTTGGGAGCCAAAAAATCTTACCGCGTTATGGGTGAAACTGCATTATATCAAACTTGCTTTGATCCCTCGGAGTGCACAGCCCCCGCCCCCGGGCACTGCTTTACTGCGTTATATCCGAATTCGTGTTATATCGAGTTGCATTATATCGGGGTAGAGGTAGGGGTGCGTGTGTGTGTGTGTGTGTGTGTGTGTGTGTGTGTGTATACACACTCACAAATGGCTGGCCTCTGATGGCAGAAATCCACAGCATAGATGCCAGTAGTTTCATGGTCACTTTTTTTTCTTAGAGAGATGTGTAGCAGGATTGTGATCCTAGAGTAATCTGAATTGCTGTATCCAGCCTGGTGCTGCACTCACTACTGTGAAGCGCTAAGACTTCTGGGGGCGTATCCTATGGTTCATAGCCCGCATGATGCTGTGCTGCTCTTTGAATTATATTGCAGTACATTGTGGGAGAACCTGTATATTCCTTTTGGGCCTCTGGATAGAAGTGGTCTTAGCCCACCCACTCAGTAAAGTAAACAATTTCCAGCTTGGTACGCTCTATATTTCTGTCCACAGCCTCCCTTCCAACCCATAACAAGGCATGGATACAGCTCAGGGCTAGATCCTGTTCCAGCTGTTAGCTGTAATGCAACTCTCATGCCCAGCACCAGCCTCCTGGTTCTGACATGAGACACAATGGAGGGAATTTCGGCAGCAACTTGTTGCTCTGAAAAGACAGTGGCGGGCCATAATGAGGTCATGCAGGCTGCCTGCAGACATGAGTGCTGGAGACAGCTAATGCAGGTTCGAATAGCTCTGGTATCTCCCAATGCTGATCAGCAGTTCTGGAGCAGGACTACAGACATAGAGTGGTGATACGAAGGCTTGGTTTACGCTTAAAAGTTAGGTCAACATAGCTACGTTGGTCAAAGATGTGAAACACACACTCCTGACCCACACAATTACGTTCACCTAACGCCCAGAGTAGACGCAGCTATGTTGCTTCCATCAACGTACCACCATCATTTGGAGAGGTGGTTTTCCAACACCAATGGAAAAACCACTTCCATCAGTGTGGGCTGCGTCAGCACCATGGGGTTATGCCGGCGTAGCGTACACATACTCTAACTCATTGTGCAGACCTGGGATGATCAGCAGTGGCTCCAGAACTTCCTGTGATCCTTGTCCTACCTTGCTTGCTAATTAGACACCTGTGTTGTGACTGGATGGCAGTGGTGGTTTCAGTGTTGTTACACCTGTAGATAGATTTTTTTTCATCTAACAGGTTATAAAAGATTGCAGGAGAGAAAGGAGCCATTGCAGGGAAAACCTATTTGTACAAAATTCTGACTTGTTATTAATGGTAACATCAGCAACCAGGAAGCAACTGAATAGCTTCCATTGTGTTCTCTGCATTTATGCCATTGTTATTACTTTACTTTCACTCAGGTTAAGAGTGAAACCAGATTGTTCAGTGTCACTCTCTTAATTGTGTCCTTTTCACTTCGTTCTGTCTTTTAATAAAGGGTCATCCCAGGGGAATGTTTATTTAAAAATAACAGAATAAACTCTCTCCATCTTAAGAAGTTAGGTAAAAAGGATTTCCCTTTAGATAGGTGTTGCTTAAAAAAACAAAACCTCCTCCACATTTTTTAAATACAACTTTAAATTGGAACCTATCAGAAAATAGTGAAGATCGTACATTCTGGTTTTCTTTAAGAGGGCAGGAAACATTTTTACAAAACTAAATAGAAAGGTGTGAATGAACTCAAAGTATAAAATGAAAATGTTCTCCAAACATTGCAGCATTCTGCTTGTGCATGACATCCAGGAAAAACAAACAGACACCTAAACCATGACAAATCAATAAGATTCTGGCAATGATTTGTATCTAACCACTTTGTGTTACTATTATTTATGATTTGTATTGCTTAAGAGTAACATGCTAGCTTATTACATATTTCATGTTATGCATTAATAACATATGTAAGATTTTGTTAATATGATCTTTTCATCAAGCATGACCCTTTGAAAGAAATATATACTGGAATAATAATCTCACACACTAACTAGGAGCCCTAATTATAAAGAGGAGCGAACCACTGCAAAATCTCTTAGATAACAAAAAAGCCTGAATCTTATAGACAGCTGACAGAGTGGTGTAGAGTAGCACTGAGGGAATGCAGCTCCCATTTGAAAACAAGACTTTACAAAGATGATCATTGGTCTATGTTGGTCTCCACACTGTCAGCTGATCTATACCATGAGTGAGACCCTGGCTCCTTTGAAGTCAATGATAAAACTCCCACTGACTTTAATGAAGTCAGAGTTTCAACCCCTACATTTAGCAAATTCCTGCTGGAAGGCATCACTATAATGATCCATTCTGAAAGGACATTCACAGTTCTGGAGAAAGTGAAACTGTTTGGCAACACCCATTTTTTCATGTTCTCTGTATGTATATATCCTTCTACTGCATTAGATGCATGCAGTAGAAAATAAAGTGGGTTTTAGCCCACAAAAGCTTATGCTCAAATAAATGTGTTAGTCTCTAAGGTTCCACAAGTACTCCTGTTCTTTTTTTCTTATACAGATTAACAGGGCTACCACTCTGAAACCTGTTTGGGAGTCTTTCTGGTAACTTCAATTGGCTTTGCCTCAGGAGCCAAGGAGGTGTGAACTGCCCAACTCATCTCAGTGGGGTATTAAGGGAGATGTCTCCTTATGGCGATTGAAATTGATAACTATTACATTGTTCTTTGGCTTGGCAGATCCAGCCAGCTATGAGGGGTAGATGTTCCATTCATCTGAAATAAAACTGCACATTAGAAAATGTAGACAATTGAATGGTCTCTTGTGTATGTGGTATGCTTCCCACAGCCTGGGATCTCCCACCCCTATGCAGGTGGGGTGGCCAGATGCCTTGGGTGTCTGCGGACAGCTTGGTCATGCTACTATATTCTGTAGATATGATGTATAGAAATGCTGATGTTTGTGCTGGGGAGCTTACACTGGCTTCAAACCTGGATAAACTGCACTGGCCCAAATCCTGGCTTATTGAGGTTTTGCCTGCCTATTCCAGTGGTATGCATGGGTGCAAGGTTACCATTGGCTGGCCTCTGATGGCTGAAATCTATAGTATGGACTCCAGCAGTTTCATGGTAACTTTTTTTGTATAGAGATATGCAGACGACTGCGAGCCTGGGATAACCTGGCGCTTTACAAAGGAGAAAAGTGTCCGCTAACAAATGCCATAGAAAACTCTGAGAAATACCAGGGTATTGTGGTTTTGCTGGCTCAGGATGCTGGTTATGGAATATGAATAATTCAATTTCTCAAGCCTGACATCCAAGTTTATCCATTTTAAGGCTTGGTCTGATCAATACTTTAGCTTGGTTGTAAAAAACAAGGGTATATTTACACTGCAATCAGGGGTGTGACTGCAGCAGATGTAGCCTCTTGTACAGCAGATGTAGCCCGCCCCCCTGCTAATTTGATCTAGCCAGCTTCAGGAACAAAGCAGTGATGCTGTGGGAACATGGCCTGGCCACTGGGGTATCTATCCAGGGTCCAGGATGGGGCTGGATTTTAACAGCCAATGCTGCAGCTAGCTCAAAGCAAGTAGATAAGACTACATGTGTTGCAGTAATTACATACCTCTGACTGCAGTGTAGACATACCTATAGCTAAGGCCCAGTCTATGGTAGAAATCATAATCATATTGGTGTCCAGGTTAGGGGACAGCTGAGCTGTAACCAGGTTGCATTTGAAGAGCAGACAGCAGGGCCTTCCTTTAATGTTTTGCACTTGTACTCTATCCACTGGAGGATCTCAGAGTATCCCTTAAACCAAACATTTATTTAACTTCATAACCCACCTAACAGTCTGGGAAAGCATTAGCCTCATCTGATAGATGAGGAAACTGAGGCGCAGCATGGCCACGACTTGCACTTATGCTCTGTGAGTCTGTGGCGGAGTTAGGACCAGTGACTCTCCATCATGTGCATTAGCCACAAAACTATTCTTCCTTTATTAGAAGGCAGCTGTATGGGCCTCAGCTCAGAATGGTCTCCAAGGGCCTCAGGGCTTTTGGCAGTGGAAAGGCAGAGGGACTGTAGATACCACATCCCCAGGTGTCCCAAACTGCAAAAGTAACGTTGAGTATACCAGAGGAGGGCTACGTGAGACAGCTGCTCTCAAGAATGTTTTGGGAGCGGCTCTGTTCAATATCTTCATCAACTTAGATATTAGTATAGAAAGTATGCTTATTAAGTTTGCAGATGATACCAAACTGGGAGGGATTGCAACTGCTTTGGAGGACAGGGTCATAATTCAAAATGATCTGGACAAATTGGAAAAATGGTCTGAGTTAAACAGGATGAAGTTTAATAAAGACAAATGCAAAGTGTTCCACTTACGAA
>NC_133782.1:25122660-25158600 GCF_003597395.2 Chelonoidis abingdonii | reverse complement strand
CAATCTCCCTGGACACACAATAGCAGATTTAAAGGTAGCCATCCTGCAGCAAAAAAAACTTCAGGACCAGACTTCAAAGAGAAATTGATGAGCTTCAGTTCATCTGCAAATTTGACACCATCAGCTCAGGATTAAACAAAGACTGTGAATGGCTAGCCAACTATGAAAGCAGTTTCTCCTCTCTTGGTGTTCACACCTCAACTGCTAGAAGAAGGCCTCATCCTCCCTGATAAACTAACCTTGTTATCTCTAGCCTGACTCACTCTTGCTTGCATATTTATACCTGCCTCTAGAAATTTCCACTAAATGCGTCCGACGAAGTGGGTATTCACCCACGAAAGCTCAGGCTTCAATATGTCTGTTAGTCTATAAGGTGCCACAGGATTCTTTGCTGCATGTAAAGTAAGAGATTACTTTTCTTGTCTTTTCAAGTGGCTGAAGGAATGTGTGTGTGTGCGTGTGTGTTAGATGCAGAGGTTCTTGGGTTGTGTGGGGCATTGTGTGTGTGACACTCAGGGGTTGTGTGCAGAGCTCAGAACAGCAAGGCAGGTATCAGACACCAGGGGGTGCTGTCTGATGAATCTGTCTAGTGAGCTATGCTCTGAGTTATTTCAGTTCCAAATATTTGTAACCCTTCTGCCAGTCAAAGGTGTCAGCAACAAGGGCTGGGTTCAATATCTAGGGGTTCCTTTTCAACAATACAACACAAACCTGGCTCGAATTCCCACCCAGTGACCTGGGACAATTACACACCACCCCCGACCGCCTCTAAGGGTATCTCTTCACTACTTGCGATCAATCCAGCAGGGTTCGTGTCAGATTAGTCTAAATGCGATAAATCGACCCCCAAGTGCTCTCCTGTCAACTCCTGTATTCCAGGACTGCGAGAGGCACAAGCAGAGTTGATGAGGGAGCGGCAGCAGTTAACTCACCGTGGTGAAGACACCATGGTAAGTCGATCTAACAATGTCAACTTCGCTACATTATTCACGTAGCTGAAGTTGCGTAACTTAGATCGATTCCCCCCTCCCCTCCCCGCAGTGTAGACTAAGGCTAAGAGGCAATATGTCTCCTCTCGCAAGCACACAGTCTGAGTGTAGCAAAACATTTTTAATAAAAGGAGGGAAGTAACTCAGCATTCATCTGAGAAAACTCTGCAAACAGAATTCATAAACACAAACCATGAGCAAAAGACCCACCCCCAAGTAAGTTGGGCAGTGTCCTTTTCCCCTCAGGTTTTTAAGTCCAGCAAACCTAAAAGTCACTTTAACGTGCCCGACCCATCTCTACACCCAACTCACAGTTGCTGTCTTTGTTAGTGCAGCCTCAGGGTTCAGTGGTTTATCTGCAGAGTTCATCTCCCACCCTGAGTGGAAGGGGGGGAAGGAGGTACCTTACACACTCTGCTGCTGGGGCACTCGCCACCCCTCCCTGCCAACCAGTCACCATGCCTCTCCACCAGTGATCTAACACCAGTCAAAAGTGGGCAAGAAATCCCATCTCGCTGAGCACCTAGGCAGGGTGGGTGTGCCTATGCAATGAGATCAGCTCCTGCAGTCCTCTTCCACAGTTCCTCACTAGATGTCAGGGGGGAGTTCATTCAGGCTCTGTTTACATCTACTATTAGTATTAAAAGTCTGATATCACATTAGAAGCTACAGCCCAGTAAGAATAAACACTGTTATCTGTAATTTAATTGTGCAGTAGGTAGTGGATGCCAAAATTCATGTCAGATCTGCCCAAAAGGACCAGATAAGGAAATATGTTAATTTTAGATTCAATTCCACTGATGCACTTGCTTATTTCTAGCCACGCATAAATTGGTTTTTTGAACTAAGCCAAAACTGCAGCAGTTAACTTCTAAATCTGTCATAACTCAGGCCTCATAGAAGCAGCTGAACACAAAATCAATGAATTTTGTTGCTGTAAAATTTGTATTGTGGACTAATTTCTGCCTAATACTCCCTTCAGCAACAGGTCTCTGGATGCCTCTTACTGCACAGAAGTAACCTGCACCAATTTGGGAGCAGCAGTGGGCTCCACTACAGGGTTCTTCCTTGAGCATTGTGGTTTTTATTTCCCAGGAGTGACTGTTCTTATCAATTGTGGGTGAAGACCACTGCAACTCCAAGATCCAGACACTTGTGAAAGAATTCATGGAGCCAGAGCCTGGTAAGAGATTCTCAGAACAAAGAGATTCAGTGTGAGGGTAGATAATTGACCAGTCACAGCCGCTGATGATCAGTGAGTGTAGGGAACTTGGGTGTAACGTGGGTGTGGCTGCGCAAAAGCTATAGTGGCCCATCAGCCAGCCAGCATAAAGGAATCCTGAACATTGCTCTTATCCCAGCATCTGTTTCACCTCTGAGTAATGGCATGTGACTGGTTAGGCTTTTTGGTTGGGTGAAGCTGTTATGCCAGCATTGCAAGTCACCCTCAAACAGCAACCCTCCAAGAAACCAGCAAAGAACAGACACGTATTTGAGAGGGACTTGATATGTGGGGGAGGGATGGCTCAATGGTTTGAGCATTGGCCTGTCAACCCTCAGGGTTGTGAGTTCAGCCCTTGAGGGGGCACTTAGGGATCTGGGGCAAAAATCAGTACTTGGTCCTGCTAGCGAAGGCAGGGGGCTGAACTCAATGATCTTTCAAGGTCCTATCCAGTTCTAGGAGATAGGTTATTTCCATTAAAAAAAATAGGACAAAATATTATCCTTGAGGGGGCCATTTAGGGATTGGCCCTGCTTTGAGCAGGGGGTTGGGTCCGATGACCTCCTGAGGTCCCTTCCAACCCTAATAAACTATGATTCTGGGTTACTGTTTAGTTATGTTGTTTCAGGGGAGGGATAGCTTAGTGGTTTGAGCATTAGCCTGCTAAACCCAGGGTTGTGAGCTCAATCCTTGAGGGGGCCATTTAGGGATCTGGGGCAAAAATCTGTCTGGGGATTGGTCCTGCTTTGAGCAGGGGGTTAGACTAGATGACCTCCTGAGGTCCCTTCAACCCTGACATTCTGTGCAGCATTTGCATCTGGACACAGATGAACTCTCCCACAGTTCAGGGGTGTGTGGCTTTGGGGACTCCTGCATCAGAACCATCAGGTCCATTCCACTGTCTGCACAGTAGCACCACTTATTAACCTTCTTCCAAGAAAACACTCAATCAAGAAAGTAATGCCCCTCCTCCCCTCAAGGTATAAAAATGGGTTTTATTCCCTTGATCTTCAAATCGTTCTTTAAAAGGCTGTGCTGAGTGGAGATACAGCCAGATTAATATACCGATTTACAAACTGGTCCTGTGTTAGACAGGAGATTATTTTTCTCCACTGATTAGTATTATCTCACTTGTGCACACTCCTTCTCGGCTCTCACCACTGAGTGGGGGTGTTGTCACAGCAAGCGCACAGAATGTGCTTCTCGAGAAATAGGCTAACATGGAAAAGGACGGGAAAGAAAAGGGCATGTGCCCTTTTCTGCAGTTTTATGATACAGAAGGAAGCTTAGAAGTTTTGGAAATTTTTTTAAAAGTTCTTTTTCCTTTCTGCTTGTTGTTTACCTGAGAAATCTCAGGCCTGGTGTGTTCTGGTTTTGCTAGAGTCAGTATGTGTGCTCAGAGCTTATCTATTGTGAGCCTCTGAACCTTGACTGGAAGATCATGGGTCAGTGAGTTTAATTTTTACTTCAGACAAACTTTCTCCAAAATGCTCATTAGTCATTGGAGTTCACAGTGTTAACAAACACAGTTAGGGCTTACTAATACCGCCAGGTCAGGGGACCCCTAGCTGGGCAGGGACTGGATTGTCTGTTTTGCAGGAAACTGCATGATTTTGATTTTTTTCCTCATTCTGAAATGGAATGAAAAAAAAATATCATTATTTCCCCCCCGAACTGGTTTTGGGTCAACTGCAAAATTTCAGGTCAGTTCAATCAGAATATTTGATTCCAATGCTGACATTTTAAAATGTTCGTAAATGTTTTTTATAGATATAAAAATTATTTCCAGAAAATTTCAAAATGAAACATTGAACCATTCCTTTAGGGAAATGTCAAAGTAAGATATTTCATTCTTATGCTTAATTTTAATTTTTTTTTAAAGCAAATTGTGTTGAAATGAACACGTTTTCAGAACATGTTGATTTTGACAAAAGCATCATTTTATGCAAAAAACCATATGGATGAAAAAATTCTGCTCAGCTCTTCTTGTCACATGGCTTGTACTTATCTGTAAGTGATGCTTGCTCAACTGTCACTTTACTAACTATAGTGCAGCTACTGTGCAGGAGCCATATGCTATTCTCAACTTTGGTGCAGGTGTCCCCTATCAGCAGGAGGCCTGCTTTGGTTTAAGGGGACTTGGTGACCTTGCTACGGCCTCCTCTCCTCAAAATGAGTTTGACACTTTGCACCTAGATAGACAGATTTGCCCAGTACAGGACTTTGAGACCTAAGGCTGAAAAGTGCTAATGAAGGGCACAGTATTGTCAGAATATGGAGACAAGGTGGGTGAGATAATGTCTTTTATTGGGCCATGTTCTATGGGTGGGAGAGACAAGCATTCGAGCTTACACAGAACCCTCCCTCATAATCACAATGGTCCCTTCTGGCTTTGAAATCTATGACTGTACTTTGAGCCTTTGACATTATTTCAAACAACAAAACCAGCACAAATCTCCCCTGAAACTTCATGCCTAACACAACGCAATAAGCAGGTTTTCCCCCAACAAACTTCCATCCCCTATACAAAATAAAGGACTTGTCTTGACTAGCAGGAGCATAAGTGATAACTCAAGATGGTAAAACTGAGTTAAGGATATCCCCATGCATCTACTTTAGGCAGTGCTTAATTTGTGATGAGAGGGACCAGGGCTCAAGCAATTAGATGCTAGGACTTAAGCAATTTTTTTAATCTTTTATAACTGACGCAGCAAGTGCCGGGGCTATGAACTGCGAAGCCCACAGGTGCCGGGCTATGAACTGCCAAGCCCAGAGGTGCCAGGGCACTTCCATTAGGTAAATGGTTGAGTTTAGGCTGGGGTATTTAACTCATGTTAGCTAATGCTGAGCTAAATCTGACCTTTATATCCCTGTTTCCCCATCTGTGAAATGGAGATAACAATGTTTACCTGTCTTTTATAAAAGGCTTTAAGCTCTACGGATGCTAAGTGCTGTTATTATTTATGGAGCTTACTTTTGTTAGGGCACAAACTAACCATCCAATATCAGTAACAAAAGAAAGAGGAGGTGGAGCTGTGATGTGTCTTTAAAAATACGTTCCTTTTTCCATTTCAAATATTAGCATGAACTCTTTCTCCAAGGACCTTCAAGGGATTTTATTCAGAGAATCAGAAGAAGTGGCAGAGCATAGAGTGATCACCCAAGAGAATCTTGAAAGAATTGCTTGGGCTCTAAGAAATGAGATTAAAAATAAAAGCAGGTGAGTGAACAGTAGAATCCAGCACGTGCATCTATTAATGACGACTCGTCTGTGGAACTCACAGGACTCTGCCAACATTAATTAAGCCTCACAGTTGGGAGGCAGGGGGAGTGTTTACTGCCCCATCTTACAAGTGGGTAAATGGAGGTACAGGCATTGTCTGGGCTGGTAAAACACATCACGTTAGGCCTGATTTACACTAAAACGTTGTCATTCAAGGTTGTGAAAAATCCACACCCTGAGAGCTGTAGTTAAGACTAAGGCTGCAAGTCTGTCATGGAGGTCGCAGAAGTCACGGATTCCGTGACTTTCCAGGACCTCCGTGACTTCCACAGCTGCAGGGCCGGTGCGGCTGGCCCTGGGGCCCACCTGAGCAGCATTGGTGCCCTCGCATTGGTGCGGGATGTTGCTGCTATCTCTGATGTCATTGGCTCCTGCTGCCTGCCTGCCTCTGACTCCAGATCTCCTGTTAGATCTCAGCCCTCAGTTCCAAGTCGCCTAAGTTCAGACCCCTTCCGGGGGATCCTAAACAAATCCAAAGGGAACAGAACAGTTCTGCTGCTGTCTGGGGCTATGGAAGTCTTGTCTTTTCTTACAAATCCTATCTCAGGGCTTCCCTTGCAGGAGCCTAACCTGCCTCTCCAGTGTGCTGGCTCCATTATCTGTCTTTTACCCTAACCCTGGGCTTCTCTCAGCCAGATATACCTGTCTCCTCTACAGTCTTCCCCTCAACTGACCTCCTTCAGTCTACTTATTGTGGCTTAGCTCTGCCCCCCTCCCTCCTGGATGGGAGCCAATTAGCTGCTTTCCTCCCCAGGAGCAAATCCTGAGTACTTGTGTGCATTCCCTAGGATTGCAGGTGAAGGTGGTTAAGCCCTATCACAGGCACACAGGGCAAGATGTAATTTTACATGGGTTAGCTGCTTGAGGTGAACTCTGGTTGGAAACACTGGATTCACCTCCACAGGCCAACATGACTTGAAAATACAATGTGGCTTATCTATGCTTGGACTTTAACATGTGTTAGCTAACTTGTGTTTAGAAAACACACCTTTTAGCCTAGTGTAGACAAGGCTTTAGTGTGGACAAAGACAGTGTCGTTTACCATGTTAGCCAGTCATGGTTAATGCTAGAGCTAACACTTTTCTAAACACAGCTTGTCCCATTCTGCACCAGGTTGGGTTTAATATCATGTTAGTTAAAACCTGTTAAAATGTTTACTAACATGATTGATTTCCCCCATGCAGACATGGCCACAGGCAGATTAAGGGAGTTGTCTAAGGTCATTGGGGAAGACAAGTTGCCAGTGGTTCAAGAACAGCGCTCAGAGCAGGTCTGAATGACACAGCAGTTAAAATGCCAGCAGCTGCCTGGGGGTCTCATTACGCTGGCCCTTGTGCCTTTGGTGGAGCTGCACAAGTGGTAGCAGCTGTCGGAAATTGGAAGAGAAAAATGCGTGGGCAGAAAAAGCCATACAGGGCTGGGTCCAGCACAGGGTTGCAGAGGGTCAAATTAGGACAGACACTGCAGCACTAGACTCCACATGAGGTCCCCTCTTCAGAGGCTTATCTTGGATTTTCTTTGGCTTTGTAAATCCTTGGGCCAGCACCTGTCCCAGACAGCAAACATAGCCTGGCTCCAAGTATGTCTGTTGGTTTTTATGCTGATCGAGTTAGCCAGAGGCACACAGTACTCAGTAGCCTGCCAGAGAGATCAGGGCTTGCTACCCCCTTCCTGCCAAGAATCTGTTTATCACCTTCTGGTGACTCGTCTTAACTTACATACTTTAAGAATGTAGTTTTGAGACTACACACATAACCCCTTCCACATTCTCTGCATGTACATTTCACGATAATTATGATGACCAATGTGAAACACGCTTTCAGTAGAGACACTACATGAACCCCCTTGGTGCAAGGGGATCTCTTTAACTCCCTGACTGAAGAGCATCTATTCTGGGGAGAGGCAAAGGCAGAGCAGTATGTGGAAGGGGTGAGGCAGAGGGAGAGAGAAATCCAAATACCACCGCAGTGATTCCCTAAGGGCACAGCCCTGGATTCTACAGGAAGGTTTGAGAGGCGACTAGGAGATCTCTGCGGTACATTTCTATGGGAGCAGCATTAGCAATGCCAAGTATATACGGGGATCTAAGGCAGGGATAATGATGGATCATTATTAGTTGCACTGACAAAAGGAACTAAGACTGCAAAGCAAAGCCCCAGAGACCAGTTACATGCAAGCAGCTCATTTGTGCTCTAAAGCTAACGATAAGATGGGCACGAACTTCTGATTTCCTAGGGAGGTGGAGGCCTTGAGGGGAGTCTTAACCCTTTCATGACCTGAGTCACAATCTTCTGACTCTTTAAACGTGGGTGTAAAATGCATGGACTGTAATAATTAAGCCTATGATTTAGTCACAGGTATTTTTAGTAAAAGTCATGGACAAGTCACAGGCAATAAACAAAAAGTCGCGGCCTATGACATGTCCATGACCTTTAGTAAAAATACCCCTCACTAAATCTTAGGTGCTGGGGGAGTGGGGGTGCTCCAGTGGATACTGCAGCTCTGGGCGAGGGGAAGGGGAATGCTCCAGTGGTCACCACTGCTGCTGGTGGCCTGGGATCCTGCCACCCCCCCTGCTGCTGTGGGGGGAAAATGGGCTGGGGCCCTGCTGCTGCTGCTCCGGGGCAGCACCTGAGACCAGCTGCTTGGGGCTGCCGGTGCGACTGGCCCCAGGGCTGCCCCAGCTGCTTGAGTGGCCCTAGCGTTGGCCACACCAGCCTCTGCAGCTGCGGAAGTCACAGAGGTTCTGGAAAGTCATGAAATCTGTGACTGCCATGAATGACTCACAGCCTTAGTAATAGTTAGTGTTGTGTCAGGTTAACAGGAGGCATATGCAGTATTTCGGCTGTTGCTCTGCCCTTCTAGTTGGTTTGCATAAGAGACACCTTCAGCTTATAGATCACGCTTTGGTATGAACCTCTCTCACCTGTTCTTGTTCCAAGTAAGACCAGAGATTCCTGTAGCTGTGAGAGAGGGAAGGCAAAGATCTTCTGGAATTGTTTTTCTGTTTGTGAGTCTGCCCATTTGACAGTACTCTGGGCCTGATTCTGATCTTGCTTACATCCACTTCACACTCGTACAATGCCATTGATTTCAACGAAGTTACTCCTGATCTGCACTGCTGGAACTTAGGGTACGTCCACACAGCAACTGGGAGGTGTGAGTGCATCATGTGGAGACCTCTTTAAGCTAGAGTTGATAGTCAGGTTGCTAAAAATAGCAGTGAAGCTGCAGCAATTTGGGGGCAGCATAGTCCAGCTGCTTGTCTATATAGTCAGGGTCCTGAGTGGGATTTCACTTGGGTGGCTGGCTTGTTCTGCCACCTGTGCTGCCGTGGCTTCGCAGCTATTTTTAGTGAACAAGCGAGATCCAAGCTCACTCAGGCACCTCTATGGGTGCTGCATTCTTACCCCTCTACTGTGTAAACATACCTGTAGAGCAGAATCAAACCTTCTGAGGATAGCCAGTTTCACAGCTTGTCCTAGATCTAGGCTGAGGTCTATTCTTCCCGTTCCCCAACCTTTGCACTTACAATAATATTGTCACCTGGTGCAAAATGGTGACAACAATATTCTTCCGACAAAAAAACAAACAAACAAACAAAAAACAACAACCCAGGATGACTAAAACTTGATATTCCTGATACTTTCGAGACCAATGCCCAGCACAACCCACTCACCTCCATTTTTTTTTAACCTGCAAACTATCCCTTACCTGGTGAAGTTAGTTACCAGAGCTATACGTGACCAGGAACTACGTCTCTTTCCCCTGGCTCTGTTTAGAGAAACTGTTTCTCTCCAGCCCAGAGCCGGATTTAAACACAGGACAAAGTGCAGCCTGCAAGATTGGTGTTTGCCCTGGATAATCTCACCAGTTTGTGACCCAGTGCTAATTCCTGCAGCACGACAGGCGAAAGAGGCTCAGGGCCCAGTCTAACCATGGGCCGTTACTCGAAGCCTGAGTTGCTGCAAGCCTTTTAGCTGCTTGGAGCCCTGCAAATAATCAAGCCAGCCCTGGTCTGGCCCTCTCCATTCTCCTCACCAGCTAGTTTCCTATTTTCTCCAAAGCTGAGGTAACAGCTGCCCTAGTTTTATTTTGAAAACATTGTTAGACTAATGTATTCCATATCAAAGCAAGATAAACAATTCCCTGTCCACATAGAACTGTAGGGCCTGCAGTCCAGAACAGATGTTTAAAAGCAGTTTCATTTGGGGATTCAAAGGAATGTGACTGATTTGCTTGAGTGGGAGGATAGGAGTATGGCAGCCACCCCTGTATACATTTGCCATGTCTAGGTAGGAGAAGCGCTGTGAGATGGCAGAGAGACCTAATAGGTGGGATGTGGGTGATTCCAATGTTAGACTTGCAGAAATGATACCCCCTGTGCAAACATTAAGGGAGACAGTCCTAGATTTGAAGGCCAGAAGGGACCATTATGACAATCTAGCTTGACTCCCGCTTAACGCAAGACGGAGAACCCAGCCAGTAATTTCTGCATCAAGCTCATAATTAGCCATGTTAAAATGCATACTGTTTTCTAGCACCGAGCTTATCAAGCAATCTAGGTCGCTCTGTAGCAGTGACCTGTCCTTTTCCATTATTTACCACTCTTCCAATTTTTGTGTCTTCTGTTAACTTTATCAGTGATGATTTTATGTTTTGTTCCAGGTGACTGATAAAAATGTTAAATACCCTAGGGCCAAGAACCAATCCCTGAGGGACTCCAGTAGAAACACACCCGCTTGATGATGATTCCCCATTTACAACAACAATGTGAGACCTATCAGTTAGCCAGCTTTTAATCCATTTAATGTATGCCATGTTAATGTTATATCTTTCTAGCTTTTTAATCAAAATGTCATGTGGTACCAAGTCAAACACCTTACAAAAGTCCAAGTATATTACAACAACACTATTACCTTTATCAACCAAACTTGTAATGTCATTTAAAAAAATCAAGATAGTTTGACAGGATCTATTTTCCATAAACCAATGTTGATTGGCATTAATTGTATTAGCTTCTATTAATCGAGTTCCATATCAGCTGCTCCATTATCTTGCCCAGGCTTGATGTTAGATTGACAGGCCTATAATTACTCGGGTCATCTCAGCTGTCTAATACAACTCTATTATTGTCTTTGATCATGCACTTCAAGTTCTTATCATTGGCAGTTCCATGCAGGAGTCAAGAGCCTGATGCAGCACCCACTGAAATCAGTGACAAGATTTCCACTGACTTCCATGGGCATGGGATCAGGCCTCAAGTGAGGATTATACAGCAGAGATGGGAAAAAACCACTAGCTCAGCAGGTTAACCCCATCCTCCTCAAGCCCCCATGGCAAGGGCATGATTAAATACCTTTCCAGAGCGGTTATTAACCGGGTACTATGACTTATTTTAATACCTTGGAGAATCACACTCCAGATAAGAGAACCGCAGTGCTGGTATATCCAGCAAGATCATTTCGGTTTGATTTTCCTCTCTTACCTGGATCTCCAGTTTACCTGCTATTGTCCCATTAGAGCCTGATTCTGAAAAGTGCCAAATGCCCTCAACTCCTGTTGACTTTAATGGGACTTAAGGGCGCTCAATACCTGGAAGGATTCTCTCTTGAAGCTCTGTAGATATCAGTGCGTCTGGTATGCTCAGCAATTCCAGTTGAGGCAGCAGGCAGGGATGTTAAAGTGACCTGGAAGCAGCAATCTGTTACAAAGGGCTGGTGGGTCGGAAAGGCAATCCATTATGCTACATATGATTTAGTGCTGCACAGATGAGCCTGATCACCAATCACTTTTAGGTTCCTTTTGTGTGGGATACGTGAGATATTCAGTGAGACCATGGCGGTGCTCAGCACAAGTACAGCCTGCCCGGGATAGCTTGGGATATCTAGCTATTGATCCTGTTTGCAGGCAAAGAACAGCAGAATTCCTATGAAGACAATCTGATGCTAACCTGCACCCCCGCTTGGCCTGACAAAGAAAGTGAATACTTGTTAGGGTTAGTGTTGATTTGAAATGTTTTCAAAAGCTAACATTTTCAACATTTTTTTAAATGATGTTTTTGGCAATTTTTACACAATAAACATCCATCAACTTTAATCATGACCGGGGTGTTTTAAAGAGTCATCTTCTATCTAAGTCCTTTTGGGGCTGTATGTGAGCCCTTCACCAACTATAGCCAACTCATCCCCACAACTCTCCTGTGAGCAAGGGAAATATCATTCTCCTTTTACAGAAGTGTCAGATTGTAAGCTCTTTGAGGCAGGGACTGTCCCTTTGTTCTGTGTTTATCACAGGGTTAATGATCAGTATCTGTTGGATCCTTTAGCAATGTCTCTCTCTGTTCCTCTGATAAAATAAGGGGAAAGAGGAGCCCTTTGAAGACCCTTTGCTGCAGTTTCTGAACAAGGGTTTATTTCTGCTCACACTCATGCTTATGAATAGTCATAAATAGTTTCCATAATGATGTTGTTTATATACTCACTAGGGAGAAACAATTGCCTATCCTATAGTTAAGATTGCAATTAAGGTTGACTTTCATACCCAAACCCAAGGGAGTTGAACTGGGGGGAAAAATAGTTCCCAAGTTATTCTCCCAAACTCCACCCACAAACCAAGCTCCACCTACTTGAGAAACCAAACTGAAACACCACTTACAGTAAATTGTACAGATCTTCATAATATGATCACACCTTTTCTTTCTTCCATGCTTTGATCAGCAGAGAAATAGTTCAGTCTTGCTAGTTATATAATTGCTAGGTTTTAGAGTTAACATCACATGTCGATGAAGAGGGGCATTCGACTCCGCTTTCAGAGATATTGTTTCAGACTACCTGCAGACTCAGGCAGAAATCACTGCATTGGTTTGCATCTGGTTTACCTCCTGAAGGTTTTCTTCACAGCTATAAGCACCAGAGACTTAATTCCCGCCCTCCAACTTGACTACTCGATGTTACAAGATGACAAAGATGTTTGCTTCAGCACATTAGTGATTTCTCCTTGATGAAGTCAAATTTTTTTCCTTACATGCCAAGCTCTTTTATTAAACAATCTTGTAATAACAGACTGTTAAAATTAGCTCCTTTGTGCATTTGAAAAAATTATCATGTGTTTTTCAGCTTGCAATCGCTCGACTTCAAACTGAGAGGGCTCACATGCCGAGGCTCTGTTGAAATCAGTGGAATTTGTTAGGGGCATAGGTGTCTGAGCACAGTTCCTTGCAAAATCAGGGCCCTAAACATGTTCGAACAGAGCATTTTGTTGTAAAAATAGCATTCAGGCAGCTTAGAAAAATATATCACTGTCTTGATCCCCATTAAGGAAGTTCATCTTGGATGTTTTCAATGTCAGTGCATTGCCATATAAAGCTTTTCCTGATGACGCATACTTATGCAGAAATAAGGCTGTGCTTTAAAACTCTGGTGGATAAAACTTCCCTTGACAGTATGCTGGTGCAGAGAGCATTTTCTACAGGAACTAACCCCAAAGACATTACACTTCCCCACAGAATAGGGTGACCAGATGAGAGGAAGAAAATATCAGGACCATGGGGGTGGGGGTCACCAGTGAAGTGCCAAAAAAAAAAAAAAGTTCATAGTTCCCTCGGTCTCAATGGGAAAGGTAGTAGTCAGGGTGATCAAGGGCCCAGGACTGGGCGTCTGCTGTTGTCCTTTCTGAAAAAAGTTAATTGGGCTAGTGCATTCAGAGGAGAGGGCTGAATTTCATGTTTAATTATGGGGCTGCAGTCTATGCCTCCCAGGGCACAGTGGAATGCCCACTGCAGTCACTAGGGGTTGGTAGGAAGATTGAGGGCAGGATGCAGCCTTTATATAGCTCTGTTCATTCACCTTGGTCACTGTGTATAAATCCTGCTGTGCCACAGCCACTCAGGATTTAAGAGGCGGAGGCAATATTGCCTCAGCTGGCTAATTGGCAGACCATTAACAGCTGGGGTAAGAGCCTGTAGGCCAGGAAGAAGGGGGTTGTGTGAGGGAACCTGAGGAAGACTCTTTAACTACAAACTGGGCAGAAAGCAGTTCCAGTGGCCAAATCCTCCAGGGACAAAGCATTAGGATGAGGAATTGTGAAAAAGGGGCCAGAGGCAGATGAAGGTGGGAAGTGGTCCAAGGATGCAGCCAGGAGTCTGAGGAAATATGTCTTAGCTGCTTAATACCAAGTCCCTGGGCTGCAATGCAGAGGGCCTGGATTGTCCTCTAGCTGCTACCAGGAAAAGAGCCCTCCTGAGGCAAGGACTACTGAGCCCAGAGTAGGGCTGGAGACCTGGCATAAGGTTGCTAGACTTTTTTGTTTATTGGCTTCTCTGCTACTCTGGGAGACTATAAGCAACCTTGCTGGAGGGCCGAATTGTGAGAAGAGACAAACCAATGTACCCTCAGAGGGGCTGTCAAAAGGAGGCACCAGAGTCAGAGAAGCTGCTGCAGCATAGCTGGCCATGTGGAGGTGCACTGGGTGGTGAGTGATCCCTCTACAGTTGTTCAGTGAGGAAATCTGCTCCCCTTTAGTCTGCCCCTATTCCTGCCCTTTGTTTGTCTTCTATCTCTCCCCGTCCTGTGAAGTTTCCTCTGCCCTTCTTTCTGAATTTCCTTTCCTGAAGCAGCATTTCTTTCCCAGCCACTGTGGGCTTGCCCCCAGCTGCCCTCCCCATTCCATGCATGACTACGATCAGTGGCGAAAGTGTCAGTGTTAGGTTTTAGAGTTGATGCTCCTGACTTAGTGCTGACATCACTGCATTAATTAGCCTTACACTTAGTTATGATTGGAATCTTGGTGATGGCCATGGGGGCTTGAAATGTACATATTTAAAAAAAAAAAAGTTCAGATTCTTCAGAATCTGTGTCACACAGGCCACATAAATACATCAGATGGGGCAGTTCTGGCTTGTGGACCTTGTGTCTCATGGTGAGGGTGCTAGGCTAGGAACCACATGACTTAGGTTCTAGTCCAGTCTCTGCCACTGGCCTGCTGGGTGACCTTGGACAAGTCACTTCCCCTCTCTGTCTCAGTTTCCCCATCCATGTAATGGGGATAATGGTACTGATTTCTGTAAAGCACTCTGAGATTGCCTGCTGAAAAGTGCTGGGTATTATTAGTCTGACTCTGCTACTGATCTACTGTGAGACCTGAGTCGTCATACTGTAGTTTTTTGGGGTAGGGCAGGGGTGGCCAACCTGTGGCTACAGAGCCACATGTGGCTCTTGAAAGTTAATGTGTCTCCTTGTATAGGCACCGACTTGGGCTGGAGCTACAAGTGCCAACTTTCCAATGGGCAGGGGGGTGTTCAGTGCTCAACCTCAGACTCTTCCACAGGCCCTGCCCCCATTCCACCCCTTTCCCTGAGCCTGCCATGCCCTTGCTCCTCCCAGAGCCTCCTACTCCCACAGAACAGCTGATCTGGAGGTGCGGGGAGGGAGAGTGAGGTGCAGATTGGCGGGGCTACCAGTGGGTGGGAGGCGCTGGAAGCGGGAGAGGGAGGAGCTGAGTGGGGGGACAGGCTGCTGACGTGTTACTGTGGCTCTTTGACAATGTACGTTGGTAAATTCTGGCTCCTTCTCAGGCTCAGGTTGACCACCCGTGGGGTAGGGCCTGTCTCCCACTGTGGGTTTGTACAACAACTAGCACAATGAGCCTCTGATCTCTGCTGGAGCCTCTGTATGCTGCTGCAGTGTACATGATGCAAACAAACAGAGCAGAGTGTACATTTTAAAAAACATCCCCATAACAAAACACTCCACAGCTCACATGTCTTTCCCCCTGGGGAGAGGATGAGAGAGAGAACAAACCAGATGGGACAGGTGTTAGTCGTGTCACTTAATGCTCAATCGGAAGGCACTGAGATATTACAGTGATGAGGGCTGGATAAGCACCTGTATGGAGTAGAATATACATAGAGTGAGGAGTCAGATTTTAAGATTTTTATTTCGGCACCCTAAAGATGCAGGCAAGTGCCTAAAGGGATTTTCTAAACCACTAGTTGAATCTGGTTGAATCTTAAGCTACCTAAATACCTTGAAAAATCTGGCCTTTGGAGCCCTAACACATCCTTACTATTACAACGTAACCCCAGCAGCATTAAAATAATCACTGAGACAGACTTGGTCAACCAGCTGCCTCCCATAAAGCTCCTTTCCACCCCTTCAGCATTCTGGGAAGCAAGGCTCCAGCCCTCTTCACAAGCCCTATCAAATACTACAATTTGTCTTTCCACTTCCTATTCCTGTCTGCTTTCAAGGAGAAAAGCCAGGGCCATGAAAGCAGTAAGTGCTCAGGTCCCACTGAAGGTCAGTGGGAGTTGGCTATCTATAATACCTAGGTCCCGTGTCCCCTTGGAACCTCAGCTTACTGTAGAGAGCTGCACCTAGGTTCCATAGCTGTAGATACACAGCAGGGTAATCTCTGTATTATATGCTAATTAAGATGTAAAGATTCTGCTGTTAAAAACCAAGCATGCAGTAGACCTTGAAAGACACTGTTTATATAGCTGATGAGAGATGGTTATAGTTATGGTAGAAATGTTAGTGCTTTATGCATTAAAATGACTCTTTTTAGTCTTCTTAGCTGCCTGTCCATAATTCGTTATCTGAAGTCTTTGGTGTCCGTGCAGCTTTGCCTAGGAGGGTAGAGTTAGAATTGGGAAGAGAATGTCGAATGCTAACTTTCACATTTTCAGATTTGTGTTAGAACAGTCTGAACTGCACACCAGAACTGATCGCTATTCACTCTACTGTGCCTTATCATTTCTATGAGACTGAAGCCAGATGTAAGAGATAGGTAGGCACTTAACTCCTGTTGAAATCAATCAGTTGGGAGCCTAAATACTTTTAAACAACTGGGCCTTGATGGCTAGAGAATTGTTTAATATACAGAGTCCCAGAGATCAGTGTTTTGTAAAAGCTTATTTGCTGCAAATTTTAATTAATGTCAGGATTTGTTTTGATCTGGGGATACAGCATGGGGATGGGGAGTGGTCTAGTGTGGGGAGCAGGTGACTGGGAGTCAGAACATCAGAGTTGTATTAAGCTCTGACACTGATTTGCTTGGTGACCTTAGGCAAATCACTGGACCTTCATGTAGCTTCTTTACCTAGCTGCAAAGTGTTATTATACTACTATTATTATACCTTTGTGGCACCCAGGTAGGATTATGAGACTTCCGCCAATCCATGTTTGGCAAAGTGCTTTGAAATGCTTGGATGAAAGGGGCAGCCTCAAAGTGCAAAGTGTTCTTCCTATAATGAGCAAGAATCAAGTTTGCTCAGCTCCCATTCTAGCATGTCAGCAAGGTCTGCGTGGAGCTGATTCAACATTTACTCAGGTGGCAAAGTCAAACATGGTCAATACACCTGTTAAATATACTTGCACACAAATTAAGGCTGAACTGCATATGATAATTCCCTTCTTGTAATGCGTAGAAAATTAAATAGAGAGGGCATGAACTGGCTGACTCTCTTCTAGGGCCTATTGCTAAGGAAACATCTTCTCTCCCAGTAGAGGAGGTGGGTGGTTAGCAAATCATGACTGTTGCCTTGACACCAGAATGTTTCCAAACTCCAGAAGAATTCAAGCCATAAAGCTGCAGCAAACTCAGCTATACAGAGAATATTTATACTGAAAGCCAAGTTCCCGGCAAGCCATTTTCTGTTTTTCCTTGGAGTAATTGCAGGTAATTGTGATGGCTGAAAGAAAGCTCATGGCCACCCAGCCCAGCTTCTTCTCCTGCTTTGATCCCAGAATCCTACATGATGATATTATGTTGCCATGAAAATGAACTTGACATCACACATTCACCATTAAGACTTCACCCCAGGTTCAAGGAGGTTGAGGAGACAAAATGGGAAGAAGTCTTGGGAGGAAACTGGAGATGGGGCAGAACCAAATCCCCAGACTTTAGGGAGATGTGGATTCTGTCTATTTTAGGTACTTACAGGTCTCCCAACTCCTAAACTAGTACCCTAACTACTGAACCATCCTTCCTCTCTCTCTTCAAATGTTGTACCTGGCCTTATCCCTATAATGGGTCAGAACAAAACATTGGGTCCAAACATTCTTGATTGTCTGATCTAGCTCTGAACTTTGAAGCTTGGGGTCACCTTTAATTTAACCACATTTCATATAGGTTAAGGCTAGATCATCTGTCTGACCTCCTGTATACCACAGGCCATTTAATTTCACCCGGAAACCCCTCTAATGAGCCCAATAACTTTAGTTGGACCAAAGCATCTCAGTTCTCAGGAAACTAACTTGTGTGCCACAGGCAGAAAGTAGGAGAGTCTGAGGTGCCACCAGTGGCCAAGGCCTCTGCAATGACAGGGAATTAGGTGAGATATACCCAGATAATTTTGGCAGGTAATCCAGGCCCTATGCTGTCAAGGAAGGCAACCCCCACAACATTCCTGACCTGTGCTGGGTGTATCTCTGGTAATTAGCAGAGCCCCCAGTGCTACATGCACAAGTACTGACTTTCATTTTTCCGGGAGGGTGCTCTGCCCTGAGGTCCCGCCCCGCCTCTTCCCCCAAGGCCATGACCTCCCTCTGCCTCTTCCTGCCTCTGCTTCACTCCTCCCCCAGCGCACCCCGCCCTCACTCTGCCTCTGTCCCTGCTCTTCCCCCTCCCCCAGTGTCTCTTGTGTGCTGCTGAACAACTGATTGACGGGTGGCTGGTGGGTGCTGAGAGCCCACTATTTTTTTTTCTGTAGGTGCTCTAGCCCCGGAGCACCCCCAGAGTTGGTGCCTGTGGCTATATGAGATAGGAGCAGGGAGCGATCAACTGCCTGGGTGCAACTAAAATGATGTTGCATTGCAGCAATGCAGTTTCATCACTGTTTGTCAGTTCCCCAGCTTTGATGCAGGGACCAGAGGTCAGTTTATTGGGGGGGGGACTTGGCATTTAATGGCCAGGCTTTCTAACAAAGGCTTTGCTGACATTACTGGAAAAGAGACTTCAGCCTTGTTTCTATTTGCCAAAGCACTGGCCATTGAGCATCTGATGGCTTCTTGAAGCCATTCATTAACCTGACAAATCAACTAGCAGTCCCCAGGGCAGTATCTTTAGCCACTTGCCAGTACATCTGGTTTTGTCCCAATAAACTTTCCCATCCTTTACAACTCAGCTGAGGAATTTACCCTTCCTTGAGTTTAAGGGCATCTCCAAAACAGCCAATTCATGTCAAAGGATTTGTGAGTCACCAGCCACAGAAAGACACAGGGAGGACTATTGTTCCTTGAAATGCTGCATTATTGATTAAACATTTGTGAGCCATAAAATATAGTAATAATACAGACTGGCTGCAGGGCGAAGCCTGCCAAGAAAGCTTCTCTTACCTCCGGCCTTCAAGGACAAGGGTAAAACAAGTCCAACACTGAGATTCATTTGTGCAATAATGGCTCCTAATGATTAGCAAAGGTTATTTTATGGTTAGCTGTCTAATTATAAAATGACCAGCAGTATCATCTTATTCACATCTGCATCGGCTAAATTATGACATTCCCCTTGCTTTATGCAGATTCTAGTAATATTGGTTCTATAACCTTCCAACCCCCCTGTCTGCCAATAAGGCTCAAGTGGAATGTAAATCATAGGGCAGTGCTGGAGTTGGATTCAACTGAAAATAAAATGAGATGAATTAATTTGGCAGCTAAACTCAGCGGGCAGCGAACAATGAAAAGGCGAGAGTGAGTCAGCTGCTGGGACACGTGCATGCCAGCAGGTGAAATCTTGGTGTAAATATTGCAGAGAATCTGTACAGAGCATCAGAAAGTAACAGGGGATGAGGATTAGTATAAAATGAGACTGAAGTACAACAACCGAGAGCTACTCAAATGCAGTGTATGGTGTATATAAAACAGAAGTGTCTGCCAAAGATGGTCCAAAGACATTTAGCCCTTCAGAGCCCAGGACTGGCTTAGGAGGACAGTCCACGTGTTGCACAGAAAAGCACAACTAGACATCTGGTGTAGCTGGGCAGAAGGAATGCTCTGTTCTTGAAGAGTCCTGGGCACCTCGAGTCATAATTTGCTTCAGCAGTTGGATTTTGTGGGTGTGTAGTGGAGCAGAGTGTTACCACTCATGCAGGTTATTAGACAGATGGTTAGGAGGAAGGATGCTCTCTTTTGGTCATGGGGTTGAGCCTTGGGTTCAATTTCCTGTTCTGCCATAGCCTCTTCAGGTATGTCTACACTGCAGTTATAAACCCGCAGCTGGCCTCTGCCAGTTGACCCAGGCTTGGGCTGCAGGGCTATTACATTGCTGTGTAGACATTTGGGGCCTGGGCTTTAAGATACTGCAAGGCAGGAGAGTCCCAGGTCTTGGGCTGCAGCCTGAGCTTGAATGTCTATACTGCAATTAAACAGCCCCTTAGCCCGAGTCCTGCACACCTAAGTCACTTGGTATGGGCCAGCCGTGGGTGCCTAATGCCGATGTTGATATGCCCTCTGCATGACCATGGCAAGTCAGGGCCGCCTGGTGGGGGGGCAAGTGGGGTAATTTGCCCCAGGACCAGGGCCCTGCAGGGGCCCCCACAATAGTTTTTTTGGGGCTCCTGGAGCGAGGTCCTTCACTTGCTCTGGGGGCCCTGGAAAACTCTCGCGGGTCCCAGGCCCCTGGAGCTTCTTCTGCTCTGGGTCTTCGGTGGCAATTCTGCGGTGGGGGGTCCTTCTGCTCCGGGACCCGCTGCCAAAGTGCCAGGTCTTTAGCGGCAATTCGGCGTCGGGGGCTTCTGTTTGGTGGCTGGGGAGCTATCTTCCCTGGCTTGTGGCTTGCTCTGGGGCTTAGATGGGGAGATAGGTGTGACGCATGGAGGGCGGCTGCAGTGTGCATGCCCAGAGGCAGAAACATTGGTACCTAGGGAACTTTTACCCTGAAAATGTAGGCGCCTACAGGGTTCAGTATGAGTCTTGTGGATTGCAGTGGAGTCAATCCTGAACCTGAGACCTAGGCACCTACGTCTGGGTTTCATCACTTAAGCACCTTTGTGGATCTGGGCCTTCATCTCTTTGTGCTCATTTGTAAAGCTGAGTTGATAATAGCTCCTTTCTCCCACCCTGTCTCTTTAGAGTGTGAGCTCTTCAGGGCTATCTGTCTCTTGTACTTCTGTGGCCCCTATTCCTCATAGTGCCTCATCTTCTTCAATGTATTTATCCTCACAACGCCTCTGGAGACTAGGAAGTGCTGTACTTCTCATTGTATAAATGGGGAACTGAGGCACTGAGAGGCTAAGTGGGGCCTTGTGTATGCTTGAAAAGGTTTGCTGGTATAGCTGTACAAACAGTGATATTGCCACCTCCGATCACTAGCTTAGAGTGGAAGCAGAATGGTGGGGCATTGTGAGGGAAGCTTGCATTGCTTCAGTGTTCTGTGTATGTGCAAAAGAAGCAGTCTCCATGTTTTAAGGAGAAGAGAAAAGGTGGAGGAGTTGCGCTCTATGTAAGAGAGCAGTATGCTTGCTCAGAGCTCTGGTATGAAACTAGAGAAAAACCTGTTGAGAATCTTTGAGTTAAGTTTAGAGATGAGAGCAACCAGGTGATGTCATGGTGGGTGTCTGCTATAGACTACCATACCAGGAGGATGAGGTAGACAAGATTTTCTTCAGACAGAAGTTTTCAGATTGCAGGTCCTGGTTCTCATGAGTGACTAATATGAGGGGGAAAGGAGTCTAGAAGAGCTGGCTATATTTTAAAGAAACCTTATTGAGGGTGCATGAAGAAATCATCCCACTGTGCAGAAAGAATAGCAAATATGGCAGGCAACCAGCTTAGCTTAATAGAGAAATCTTTGGTGAGCTTAAACACAAAAAGGAAGCTTACAAGAAGTGGAAACTTGGACAGATGACTAGGGAGGAGTATAAACATATTGCTCGAGCATGCAGGGGTGTAATCAGGAAGGCCAAAGCACAACTGGAGCTGTGGCTAACAAGGCATGTGAAGGGTAACAAAAAGGGTTTCTACAGATATGTTACCAACAAAAAAGTCAGGGAAAGTGTGGGACCCTTACTGAATCGGGGAGGCAACCTAGTGACAGATGATGTGGAAAAAGCTGAAGTACTCACCTCAGTCCCTGGAAAAATCATGGAGCCAGGTCCTTAAGGAATCTATTTTGAAGCACTTGGAGGAGAGGAAGGTGATCAGGAACAGTCAAGAAGCTGGATATGAGTTAAGTGTGCCCTTGTTGCCAAGAAGGCTAATGGCATATTGGGCTGCATTAGTAGAAGCATTGCCAGCTGATCAAAGGAAGTGATTATTCCCCTCTAATCGCACTGGTAAAGCCACATCTGGAGTATTGTGTCCAGTTTGGGACCCCCACTACAGAAAGGATGTGGACAAATTGGAGAAAGTCCAGTGGAGGGCAACAAAAATGATTAGGGGGTTGAGGCACATGACTTATGAGGAGATGCTGAGGAAACTGGGGTTATTTAGTCTGCAGAAGAGAAGAGGTGAGAGGGAATTTGATAATAGCCTTCAGCTACCTGAAGGAGGGTTCCAAAGAGGATGGAACTTAGCTGCTGTCCGTGGTGGCAGATGACAGAACAAGGAGTAATGGTCTCAAGTTGCAGTGGGGGAAGTCTAGGTTGGATATTAGGAAAAACTATTTCACTAGGAGGGTGGTGAAGCACTGGAATGGGTTACCAAGGGAGGTGGTGGAATCTCCATCCTTAGAGGTTTTTAAGGCCCTGCTTGACAAAGCCCTGGCTGGATTAATTTAGTTGTGGTTGGCCCTGCTTTGAGCAGGGGGTTGGACTAGTTCAGTGGTTCTCAAAGTAGGGTCGCCGCTTGTTCAGGGAAAGCCCCTGGTGGGCTGGGCCGGTTTGTTTACCTGCCGTGTCTGCAGGTTCGGCCAATCGTGGCTTCGACTGGCTGCGGATCGCTGCTCCAGGCCAATGGGGGCTGCAGGAAGGGTGGCCAGCACGTCCCTCGGCCTGCGCCACTTCCTGCAGCTCCCGTTGGCCTGGAGCGGTGAATCATGGCCAGTGGGAGCCACAATTGGCCGAACCTGCGGATTTGGCAGATAAACAAACTGGCCTGGCCCACCATGGGCTTTCCCTGAACAAGCAGCGGCCCTAGTTTGAGAATCACTGGACTAGATGACCTCCTGAGGTCTCTTCCAACCCTAATCTTCTATGAAGTCCTGTAGGATTTAACAGGGGGGATGCCAAGAAGGATTGTTCAGAAAATCAAAAGGGCTTTATAGAAATTACTTCTGTCTATTGACAGAGATCCCACTGGACAGGGAATCCTATGCAGCCCATGGAAACAAAAAACAAATTTTCTTTGTCAGTTGTCATAGCTAGAAGAGGGAAGGCAGAGGGATTATTGTTTTTATGGTGTCCTTCTCTATACTAAAAATACCTGACCTGATGACTGCACAGCTGAAAGCCCAGCCCAGTGCCAACATTAAATATATGCTGCATCAGTCAATATATCATTTAAAATTAGTTTCCAAATTACCTCCAATAGCAGAAAGAAGATACCAGTGTATAACCTAGATATAAAGCTCTATCAAGGAGAATCTGCTTTAGCTCTTAGCCATGTGTGCACATTACACACAGTTCTGATTCCATCCAGCAGAGGATACTTGTGTGTACAGATCGGCCTATATGTTTCAATATACTGAGAGGAAGTACCAAGGAATAATATAGCCCTATATCATCAAAAGCTCATTTTGGGGTGAGGTTTGAAGATTTGGGCTCTACTTATCACAACATATTAAAGTCTAGAACTACTGGTGTTAGCAAACACATTGCATACATAAGAAAACAGAAATGAGATAAATATTTCATTCCCTGAAACTCTGAAGGTATGAGATCTTCTGGAATTGTGCTCTAAGCAATTTTTCATCCTTAAGCTCACAAGCAGATGATCTTTCAAAGCCCAAACTCCCTTGGGAGTTGGCATCAAAGGAGAATGTCTGCATGTTAAAAATAATACAAGGTTTGGTGGATAAGAATGGAGATAGAGTCTTAGCTAATGTAAATTGGTGTCCAGGTTTCTGAGCTCCTAGCGGTAACACTGTCCTGTTGGTACTTGGGTTCTTTCTTTTTCCTTACAAAATGCTGTGCAATGGGCTAGTGTCCATGCCACTAATGCATGGATGAGGCTGTGGGAACTGAGTGAATAGAAAGGCGAGCTCTTTGATAGCCCCATAAATAGTGACAATCAGCTGCTTCCTAGGAAATATAGAACTAGTTTGATGCCCACACATATCCTGATGCCCAGCAGGGGTAGAAAACCTCATAAAAGTCCATAATTGATAAATAGGATTTGGATCAGTTGGGATACTTGTAACGTTTGTTGAAATGTTGCAGTGGTGCTTTAAGAAGAGAAACAAAGCAGATCTGTGCTGTAGTTTTTTTGAATGATAGGGAATGATAACTTGGGCTGGTTCAAAAGAAATAAGCCGGTCACGACTGCTGCTTGCTGTAGCTGAATGATAATAAGAACTTACAGCACCCACCTATACAACTGCTTTCCCTTCCTTCCCTCTGTCCAATGTGTCCATAGTGATTTTATGACCAGGTTATATTAACCCTTTCATTCCTCCTGGAGTCTGCACATGTCTTGGCAGCCATTTTCAGGTAAAAGTGCATTCTTTGGACCATACTAGAAGCAGTGGAAGGCCAAGTTCCAGACCTAGCTGGTATTTCATTCAGCATGGAAGGGGCTAAAGGCATCCATTATGTGCCCAATGAGTATTTGGAGTGGGATTAGCACTCTGCATTGACCTGATTCTGTGCCCAAGGACATCGGGGGGGAGTCTCTAGTTGTTTGGAGATGGGGATTGGCTCAGTTGAGCAGATGCATTTTTCAATGCTGTCTGTTGATTTCCAGCATTTTTCAATGCTGTCTGTTGGTTGCTGCGTGCCTGACTTGAGGAACCCATCCAGGGCCTGCTTTGCAGAGGAGCTGAACACCCACAACACCAGCTGATGTCAGGGGGGAGCTGCGAGTGCTCAGCGCTTCTTCAAACTAGGCCATAAATGAAAATGACCCTGAACTTGTTCCCTGTCCCTGACTTCAGTGGGGCTCCATGTTGATGCCGGGATGGGAGTCCCCTCCTGGGAGAGGTTGCAGGATTGGGACCTCAGTGCTGATGTGTAACAGTGCTGGGGAAATGAGAGGAGCAGAACAAAGGAGAGAATGCTGGAAAGGGGGTGGAGAAGGATCGCAAAGATTAGACCTCATTAGATACAAGCACTTTAAACATCAGATCCTATTAAATGTTCACAGTTTAAAACCAGGTCTTATTATACACTAGCAGTTTGCAGATGAAGTCCGACTAAATGGAACTGCTTTGAAATCCCAGGCCTCAGCCGCATTCATTATGAAGATCAGGCCCCATGAAATTTATTCAGTTTGAAGATTAGGCCCTATTAAACACAGGCAGTTCAAAGTTGAAGTCCAATTAAGCACAGGCAAGCAGAGCATTGGTTGTGGGGAGAGGAGAAAACCTGTGGTGCCATTCAGCACATCTGTGGCTCCGTGCTGATTGAAATGAATTAAATAACCTTCCTTCATCTGACCATTCATAGAACCCCGGCTCATGGTTCTCATTGAAGGAATTGAATTACTGCAGCCGCGCTTTAGCAATTCTCCAAATTAATTCTTTAGTGTGATGCAGCCCTGACTTGAGCTCCAGATGGCTGGAGGAGAGAGACAAGTAACTCCAGCAGAGAGATTTCTGGCTGATGTGGGGCTTGCTGCAGCAGTTGGATGGGTGAGGAAATGTCTCTGGTTTAGCACAGGCCTGAGGCTGTGACCTGTTTGGGTTTGTGATTAATTATTAACAGTTATTTTAATGAGTGAGCGCTGAATGCTTCCTGGACACAGGCATGGAGAAACCACTGGACTCCAATCTTCTCAGTTTCTCATAAGCCCATGGAATCCAATGACGCTTTATTTCCTACTAGCCTCTCCTTCTGTCCTGTATATTGTATGCATATATTGTGACAGACCCAGGCCAGTGGGGTACAGGAGTCTGGTAGAGGGCAAATATACTGATCACTGGATGAGTAGTTTTCTGTTCCCTGAGTGACCAGAGCAGGGGTTGCACTACAGTAATCAAGAACCTGCTAGAACAATTAAGGAGACAGGCTGATTAGAACACCTGCAACCAATCAAGGCAGGCTAATCAGGCACCTGGGTTTAAAAAGGAGCTCACTCCAGTCAGGGAGGAGGGAGCAAAGGGAGAAGTGTGTGTAAGGAGCTGAGTGTGTGCTGCTGGGGATTTGAGGAGGACAGCATTATCAGCACAGGGGAGAGTCCTGTGCGTGAGGATAAAGAAGGTGTTTGGAGGAGGCCATGGGGAAGAGCCCCGGGGAGTTAGTGTCATGCAGTGTTACAGGAGGCACTATAGACAGCTGCGATCCACAGGGCCCTGGGCTGGAACTTGGAGTAGAGGGTGGGCCTGGGTTCCCCCCAAACCTCCCAACTCCTGATCAGACACAGGAGAAGCTGACCGAGACTGTGGGGAAGATCACTGAGGTGAGCAAACTCTGCCAAATAAGCGCAGGACCCACCAAAGTAGAGGAGGAACTTTGTCACAGTATCCTTCTTCTTCCTCACATTAATCCCATCAAATGGGGGTCTATTCTGAGTCCTCTCCCTCCAAAGTGCTCTGAAGGTTCAGTGCCATATTCTTTATCAAAGTGTTTTTCAATGACCAGTCCATGGACTGGTGCTGGTCTTTGAGATCTTCCTGGCATGATTTAGGAAGGCAGCAAGGTGGTCCCTGGTATCAAAAAGGTTGAGAAACTCTGCCAGTCGATTGCACCACATGCTAACATGCCTTTCTTTATGACATCCCATTACTTCTTCTTGAGTTGAAGATTTCTGTCTTTCCTTCAGTCATGCTCTGTTGGACTCTCTTTCCCACCAAGTTGTCAGGATTGCTCTTTACATGACCAAACCATCTGAACCTGCACTCCTCACATTTCTGTGTAGGGGTGTTACTTTTAGCTTGTCTCTAACATACATGTTCCTAATGTGGTCTTCCTTGCTGATGCCACTCATCCATCTCAACATTTGCATTTCTGTGGGACAGATCATTTGCTCGTGTTTCTTCTCTATTGCCCAATACGCGGCGCCAGTGATTGTATCTCTCCCTTTCTGCTACTTATATGGCCCTCATTCCGGTAGTATCTAAGTGCCTCACCCACTTTAATATATTTATCCTCACAACACACCTGCGAGGTTGGGCAGTGCTATTATCCCCATTGTACAAGTTGGGGAACTGAGTCACAGACAAGGTAAGGGCTAGCTTCACAAGGGGGGACTTGGATGCCTAACTACCACTTTAGGTGCCAAAGTCCAACATCTAGGCACCAGTGTCATTCACAAAACCACCACTCAGCTGCCACCTAATCCTGTAGGCACCAATAGTCCCTTGGCACCTGAGTTTCCACCATTAATGTTACTGAGGTGCCTAAATTAAGTGGGAATGTGCACAGAGGCCCAAGTCCTGATGCCTCCCATGCCTAGTGCATGACTGAGCCCCAGCAGGATTCTCAGACTAGGTGTCCGCTACCTATCTTGCCTTCGGGGCGCAAGCTGGTACGTGTGTGCTGAGCCCATGCAAACCTGCACAACAGACACTGCTGCCAGAAGAAGTGGTGGTGGTACCCCCATCCCTGATAGCCTGGGGATTAGAGCACTCACCAAGGAGATAGCTAGACCTCAGTTCAAATCCCCACTGTGTCTGATTGGGAGCAGGGATCTGAACCTAGGTGTCTCCTCTCATAGGTGAGTGCCCTGGCCAGCAGGTTTTATATCTGGTGCCAGGGCCTACTCTTCAACAGGGTAGTTTCAGGAGGCCCCATGTGGTAGTAGGACCTGGATCCTCATAAGCTGAAGATAAACCACCTTACTTCCACTGTCTGAACAATAGCAAGTCCTTAAAAACCGACAGAAAACAGATTGCTCTGTTGGTCTGGAAGAGCCCTGAGCACCCATAAAGAAAGGAAGGGAGAAGTTGATGGTTCCCCTGACCCTGTTCATGATGTCCCTGGGTTGAGAACTCATGCTCTGAGGACCAGCCACTAGAGGGAGCCACAACATGCACTTTACTAGCTGCTCACATCTATTTCCATTGCTTCTTGTTTTAACTGGCAAGAGGAAGATGTGAGACAGGAAAACATGGCCCATTTTGATGTATTGCGTCAGTGCAATGCAAGCAAGTCTCTTAGGCAAACACTTTTTTAAAGTACACAAGATTTCCTTTTTCTTTAATCTTTTTTTATCTATTTTTTCCTGAAGAAGCTGATGAAACGAACCGCCAATCACATCCAAATCTCATCAAGTGCGTTAAAGGAAATATTGTTTTGTGCATGGCTCGTTTTTGAAGGAAACAGTGGGGAGATGATTTAGGAAGGCACTAAAGGTACTCAAGTTAGTTTAGCAGCATTTATAGTGTCAGAAATTGGCTCTCTAAAGTAGTTAAGACATAGGCAATTGCACACAATGTACTAATGCTGAGTCACTACAGCAAGTTGTCATTCAGCTTTCTAGCCCCTGCTTCTCATCAGTGCCATAGAAATTGCTCCAGAAATACTGTTCCACTTAAACAGAGTCAAGGGCGGAAAGACTTGGGGGTGGAGGGACAGAAAGTTAATGTACTGTGTACTTCAAAACTGGAGACCTGAGTTCAAATACATCCAGTTTTAGCATAAGTTTGGATGTCTTGGCTTAATTTTAAGTGTGTGTCTACATTTCAAAACTGCTGCAGAATAGGAGGCTGTGTTTGAGAGACTACCGACTGGACTACAGTGCTGTGCAGCGAGTCACGAATGAAGGTAACTGGTAAGATCAGTGCAGGGTTCCAGGACTGGAATAACAAGGGGTGTAAATAAAAAGTGCTTTACACAATGCATGATTAACCTGTGGAACTCATTGCCACAAGATATTGAGACAGATTGCTTGGCAGGATTTAAAAAAAGATAACACTTGCAGAGAGAGATTGAACACCCACATTTTCATGAAGCAGTCTGCTGGGATGAGCCAGACATTAACCTGGGTTGGAAAAACTTACCCTATTGCAGTTATTCCATGATTGTCCACTAGAGGGTTTCTTGCATCTTCTTCTGAAGCATCTAGTGCTGGCCACTGTCAGAGACAAGATGACTGTCTGTTTGATTGGGTATGTCAATTCCAGTGTTCCTGTGAGTGCTGCAGGTCAGGACTGAATTGCTTCAGCAGAGCTGTGTGGGGGCAGAGCAATGCAATAGCAAGGAGTGCTGCAGGTCAGGCTGGTGGTGCACTGGCAGAGCTGCTGAGATGTAACTGCTGATGCTAAGGACTTGTCTACGCATGGGATTATTCAGGAATAGCTACTCCTGAATAACTCCATGTGTGGACAAGCCCTCTAGACAGAGCTTAGCCCTTCCATTTTTATAAGCATTAAATTCACTAACCCTAGTGAAATAAAGAAATGAAATGCAATATCGTTAGATCACTAAAGAGATTGTTGCTGCATGTATCTGGCTAAGAGCTGGAGAGCAAGATGATAACTAGCCTGCAGAACTGACTTCTCGAGCAATTTACATTCCTTGGAGGAGATCTAGGTGGGGAGGGAGTGGAGGTGAGGAGGACTCTTAAAGCTCCTAGGAAATTACTTGCTCTGTATCAGTGACTTTAGGTTCGGAATTTAATAATGGATCAGATCATGCTTCAAGATTGCAAATATTATAAACCATGAGATTTGAGGGTTCGCTATTTTGTTGCGCTTGAGTGAAAATCGCTGCCCTTTTGTCACAGGCATATCACAGCTGAGGTTAGTAAAACCATATTAAAAATTCATTCCAATCAGCAGAGACAAGAATTCTAGGCATGAGCTCAGCCACAGGGGCTCCCACTGGATCCTATTCGATGTTTATCAGACTCTTATGCCACAACAGTCCACAGTCTTCTCTTAGGGCTTGTCTACATGAACAATTAGACTGCGGCAAGTTGGGGAGTGACTCTACCCCATGTTAGCCAGCTGCGGACTAGCTGTCCATGTGCACCCTGCAGATGTACTTTAACAGCTTGTTCGAGTGCTTTGAGCTATTTCCTCTTTGAAATGAGACTAGCTCAAAGTGCATTCGTTATTCATGTAGACATGCCGTTAGACAGTGAACGCCTCAGGCAAGGACGGCCTCTTCCTGTGTGTGTGTGTACGCTGCTTTGCGCACAGGGGTCCTGATCCACACTGGGGCGTCTGGATACTACCACGAGAATAATAAATCATAGTAGCTGTTTCACTCTTGCCTTGCATCCCCCCGAGTTAGTAACTTGCACTCAGTAAAGATCTTCATGCTTTTAGTTCAAGCCCTCCTCTAGTGTGGGCATGCTCTCCCATGCTATGAGACAAGCCTGGAGTCACTTGATTAATTTAATTGCAGGTAACTTTAGAACAAATTCTTCCTTGCTGCAGAGCATGATCACCATGGGCATCCCAGTCAGTGCCTCAGGCAAGTCACAGAGCCAGATTTGGGAGATGGACTTTCCAACGTGCAGAGTAATTCTATGGCCAATACCATGCCTACGTCTATGGGTTAAGTCTCATCCTTTGGGGTGGAAACTGACTGCACTCTGGGCTGGAAAGGTTTCCACCAGTCCATCTCCATATACAGCAATGTTCAGCTGTCTCAGTCTATTATGGTTTGTTTCCCATCTTCCTTTGAAGCATCCGTTATTGGTCATTGCCAGAGGCAGGATCCCAGAGTCAATGAACCAACGAGCTGATCCATGATGACAAGTCTTTTGTTCCTATGCAACAGAACAAATGTAAAACCATGCATACCTTTTCCTTGGCAGAAGAGCCCCTTATTAAATGGAAGCCATGCACGTAAGCTAGTTCCATCTGTCCAGGGAATAGACTGATGAAGGGAAGAACTTTTAAATGCTTCTAGCTCCTTAGAGTGCTGTGACAATGTGAAAATACATTGTGATTGATTTTCCACCCCCTGCCCCAGCACGGCTTTGCCCTGTAAGTGCTATGGTAATAAATGGAAATGATGAAATCCATTCCTGGGCCTGATGCGTTTTTTATCACATCTGCAGCTCCCCCAAGCTCTTGAAGCCAAAACACATCACGGGAGGCAGAAGGATGTCGTTATGGTCCGCACGTCACTTTGCAGCTGCTGGAAATAGGCAACTGTGGCCTATATTTTACCACTTCTGAAAAGCAGAGGAATGTAAAATTCTAAATGATAATGCGAGTTTTATTTTTATGGGCAGAAGGGGAGCACTGGGCCTTTTACGTGCCAGCCACAGAGGGCATAAAGCTAAATTGAATGCAAAAGTTTAATCTGGATTTTAAAAAAACTGGGAAGAGTTGGCAAAGAATTTTGCAGCTAGTGGGCCAGTCAGAATTCCCAAAAGGGAACTTAGCCAGCAGGCTGGGTAGAGAAGAGGCATTCAACCAACAGGTGCAGCAACCAGCAGTGATCAAACAGCACCAGAGTTATCACTTCATTGAGCGGTAGTATTCAGCTGCCACAAGTAGGGGTCACCATGAGATTTAGTCTGACCAATAATAAGAGGGAGCACTGAGAGTCTTTCTTGACTGACTTTTATTTTTGGGGCTAGGTCTTTGTTTATACAAAGAATCAACCAACTTTAACAAGGGTGATTAAACTAGGTTCTGACCTACCTGTTTTTATAAGGTGGCTTGGTCCAGCTTGTGTGGATCGGGCAAAGGCAAATTAAAATCAAAGCTATTGTTTAGGCCTCTGTATTGACTAAATTACACTCTTTTAAACAGGCTGCTTGTATAATAGGAGTTGTTTCTGTTGCACAAACTGGACCAAACTGTTTTGCAAAAGGGAGATGGATTTTCAAAAGTGCTTGTTGCCTGGATTTTCAAAGGTGCTCAGCATGTAGGTCTCTTTGGAAAATCTAACCAATTATTAAGGTGCATAAATAGGGTCTGAACTTGCCTGAAAACTTCACCTGTAGTGGAGCCAATAACTGAGTTTCAGAGCTATTGTTAAGTGTGGCTGTGTTTGCAGCACAGTTAGTTTCATTCACTCTGGCCTTCTCTACACTGCACGAGTGCACTAGCAGCATGGGAGCACAAATGTAGCCAGGGCTTGAGTATTTTCACCACTCTATTGTCTAGACCTTCTCTGAGTAAAATGCCATGCTGGTAGAAACACCATTGGCCAGTCTACACTTCCCCCTTAGCAATTCTTGGAGTCAGGAGGGCCCTACCCATGACTAAGCTAATCATGAGAACCACCCCCTCATCTGGGAATCATGAGAATGGCTTGATGGCAGGGGAGGGGGAGAGAGAGATGAGATTAAAAAAATAATAAATTCCATTTCTTGGATCTGAATCTGATTTCAAAACAGCCAGCATCCTGCCTGCCCTCTCTGTCTGAGTGAAACAACCAGCCCTCCTGACATGCACTCTGCTGTCCACCATGGCAGCATCCTTTCCCTCTTACCCACTGCTCACCTTCCTCAAGCTCTTTCCATTAGCATCCACCAGTCCTTCCCTGGGGTAAAGTGAACATGGCACGCTCCAGCACCCTTAGATAGCCCCACTGCCCCCCAGTAGGATCTAAGGTATGGCTAAACTGCACCCTAAGCCTGAGCTCTGACTCCAGTTTGAGCCCAGCCCCTGCCCCACCTTCCATCCACACACATCAGTCTGATTGGGGCCAGCAGCACTCTGGTCCTAGCACCTGCTAGAGGGGGTGGTCAGAGCCTGAGTTCTGGTGTGGCATGGGTCTAAGCCCTGTTATTGTTGGAGGTTTTAAAGAACAGGTTGGACAAATACCTGTCAGGGATGACCTAGGTTTACTTGGTCTTGTCTCAGTGTAGGGGGTGGGACTCAATGACGCTTCTCAAGTTCCCTTCCAGCCCTACATTTCTATGATTCAATGTTTGTTTTCAAAACTCTTTTTAAAGGCCACTGTTGACAAGGTCTTAGCATGACCTCTCCCAGTAGAAGAGGCATTACAGGGACTTTGCCTTGAACTGCATATTTTCATCACTTCTGCTGTGTTAATGAGTAATCATAGTTCATGACCAATGCACTGTCTTTCAGGTGACCCCTTGCCTCTGATTCAAGGGTGGGAATGCTGCCCAGAGAAGTGGGGAGTACAGTATAATTTCAGTTATGTGAAATCCCTTGATCCAAAAATCCTAGTTCTCCAAATCCACAGTGTGCTTCCCATGCAGCCCTATGCTAATTAATCCCTTCTCTTTATCTGAATGCCCAGTTATCCAAAAGTTTCACGTCACCCAGATCATTTGGATAAATGGGAGTGTACTGTATATGGAATATTCTAACTATTTGAATTTCCTCAGTCAGTCTTGATGTCTCAGAAATAGTATGATGTGTTTTCAAAAGCAAACTGATGGAGCCCTGAGATGAGAGATTGCCGGGATGCCAAGACACCAGAATGTTAATCATTGGGATATTGTGGAGATGCCAAACGCAGGGAGTGGGCCATTTGTGGTGGCCTACTTCACCTGTGGTTTAGTTCATGGGACCATCTATAGATTAATGCAGGGATCGGCAAATCCGCTGGCAGGTCGGGATGGGTTGTTTATCTGCAGCGTCCACAAGTGCAGCCAATCACATCTCTCACTGGCCACGGTTCACCGTTCCAGGCCAATGAGGGCTGTGGGAAACGGCATAGGCCGAGGGATGTGCAGGCCACTGCTTCCTGCAGCCCCCATTGATCTGGAACGGTGAACCGCGGCCAGTGGAACCTGCGATTGGCTGAACCTGCAGCTGCTGCAGGTAAACAAACCGTCCCGGCCTGCCAGCCGATTTCCCTGACAGGCCACATGCCAAAGGTTGCCGATCTCTGGATTAATGAGTAAAACACAGGAAATGCAAGATAACTGTGTGTGTGTGTGTGTGTGAGAGAGAGAGAGAGATGGGGAGTGAATCAATCAAAAAACAGAAGAACCATGATCATTAGTTAAAGATCTAAACAGGCCCATTGTCTGCAGGGGAAGAATGCTGCATGTAGGTGGCAAAAAGATTCAAGTAAGTGAATTCGACACCCTCGCCCTTGTTCTCAAGCTCTTCTTCTGCTTTTCACCCCCAAAGGCTTCTGAGGCTGGCAAGTCTGATCTGCTACAGTTGATATTCCACGTCCCACCTCCTGCCAGCATGGGGCCATTCGATACAAACCACTGCCTGCAGGAAGGCCGGCTGGTGAATGGATGAGAAATCTGCCTTTAAATGGGAGGAATTTGTGACCATCGTTTGCCAGAATTGCAGGGCAACGCTGCTGAGCTTTTGTGCTATTGATTTAGACATTTCCTTGGGGTTTGCAATCTCACTCTTCTTCCTTTTGTTCAGTTTGGGGCTCTGCTGGAAGGTATTGACAGAATCTATTTAATTTATTTCTAAGTGGAAAAAGAGAGGCGAAGAGAGGGGGCAGCCATTACAGAGAGATTTTGGTTGAGGCATGTCTTAGCTATGTAGAATTAAGGTTCATACATGGAACCCCAATGACACCCAACCCAAGTCACCCTGGAGACAGGCTTACATAGTTTCGTGGAAGCTTTTCTCTCACTCTCCTCGGACACCATTTTCAGCCACAGCAATCAATAGGGGATGGAACACATTCACTGAGACCTTATCGTAATATTGCCCTACAGTTACACTAAGAGAAAGCAAGCATGGCAGGGGGAAATGTTAGGTGTTTTTCCTAGCTCAGTCTGTTCCCCTTTAGATTAGAAAACAGCATCTGGGATGAATCTCTTGGGGTATCCCTGTAGGAAGAACTTGTGAATGTCAAAGATCCAAAAAGGTAACCAGAATGTACTTGCTCCACACAGATACTGCTTCAGAATCATTTGTCTGTCTCTGATTCCTGTATATACCCTGAAAAAGGAACTCATGGGCGGGCAGGTCAGCCCAAGTTTAAGGAGAGTTAGTCAGAATTCATATATTTAATTCCAGTAGCCTGAAAATCTGATCCAAAGGGACAGGAATTTTGTGACTGTCTTCAGTAGAAGAGAGAACTTTTTCATTCCTATGACCGCTCTCCAAAGTGAGTTTGGTATGTTTTTGCCACTTCTTATTGCAAGTCTCATGACCTTTGTTCCTTAAGCCCGAGCTCCTGGAGTCAAATGAGTATGTGAGAATCTCAGCTTTCATTTTTTCCAAAAAATAAGTTCCTAGCCTTCATGGCTGCTGAGAAAAGCTGGCAAATGTGACCCTTATAATTCAAAAACCAGCAGGCAGCTAAAATGAACCCCAAACGTCTGGAAGTGGAGCTGTATCCACATATATTAGAGCTGGTCAAAACTGAAATTTTAAACAAAGTTTCATTTTTCACTGAAAATGTTCAGGTTTACATTGAAAACTATTTTCAATGACAAAGACTATTTTTTTCTTGTCCCTGAAATTGTTCATAGGAAAAACAAATAATTTTCAACCAGCTCTAATATATAGAGAGACAGCTTTGGCTGGGAGAGTAGCAATGTTGTGGTGGTAGCTGTGAAGGAGATTGTGCCACGTCATGTGTGTTCATATTTGCTATTTTTATTCACTACCCCTTGCATGATGCTGTTCTCCTTTGTAATAACAATTCACTCAGGCATAGGGTGTTGCATCCAGCAGTTGGGATACAGGACCATTATTTACAATGTTCTGCTCCCACTGTAAAAGACAGTGTCATGCTAAAGTGGAGAGAGACTAAAGGCCCCATTTCAAAAGGCATTGTGGTGCCTAAAGATGCAGATAGGTACCTATGCAGATTTTCAAAAGCACAGAGGTGCCTAACTCCTATTGATTTCATTGGGACGTAGGCACCTCAGCACTCTTGAAAAATCCCACTAGATAACTATCTGCATCCTTAGGTGCCTCAGGACTTTTGAAAATCTGGTCCTGAGTGACTTTACCCAATGTACACCGTAAATTGGGGACCTGGTCAGGAGTAGGATCTAGGAGATCAGCTCTAAGCACGAGAGAATATTGCAAATTTAAAATAATGAAAGAGTATTGATTCAAAACCAACAAAGTTCAAAGTGACCAAACATTGCTTCCTCCCCAGCTCAGAAATGCTGCCTGATGCAGGTGATCCCGTATTTACAGTTTGTAAAAGCAGCAAAGAGTCCTGTGGCACCTTTATAGACTAATAGAAGTTTTGGAGCATGAGCTTTCGTGGGTGAATACCCACTTCGTCGGATGCACGTAGTGGAAAATTCCAGGGGCAGGTATATATATGCAAGCAAGAAGCAGGCTGGAGATAACGAGGTTAGTTCAATCAGGGAGGATGAGGTCCTCTTCTAGCAGTTGAGGTGTGAAAACCAAGGGAGGAGAAACTGGTTCTGTAGTTGGCAAGTCATTCACAGTCTTTGTTTAATCCTGAACTGATGGTGTCAAATTTGCAGATGAACTGAAGCTCAGCAGTTTCTCTTTGAAGGCTGGTCCTGAAGTTTTTTTGCTGCAGGATGGCCACCTTAAGGTCTGCTATAGTGTGGCCAGGG
>NC_133782.1:25044917-25122196 GCF_003597395.2 Chelonoidis abingdonii | reverse complement strand
TGGAGTCCTGTTGGTTTCTTTCTTGGGTTTATCTTGCAGTAGGAGGCTTCTGGGTACATGTCTGGCTCTGTTGATCTGTTTCCTTATTTCCTCATGGGGATATTGTAGTTTTGAGAATGCTTGGTGGAGATTTTGTAGGTGTTGGTCTCTGTCTGGGGGGTTAGAGCAGATGTTCTTGGAGCCATTCTCCCATCATGCACAGGCAGGAACATCTGACCCTTGGATAAGTTGAGACTCCAAGCACATTTGTGACAGTGGCATTCTAATGCAGCAGCTGTTTTCTGCTCCCCAAACAGGCATATGGGCCTTTAGTACCTATCTGTTCTCCTGTTACGCTGTGATACTGTGTGGAATCTCCTTTAGGACATGTGGTTTGAACAGCATTTGGTATGAGACTATTGAAATCAGGTAGAAGTCTAATACAGCTCAAGTTTTAAGGGCAAGATGCCCATTTTCAGATAAAGGAGCTATTTGGCCTGCTGCAGTTGTCTGTGAATCAAAATAATACGTAGCACTGTTACTGCAAAACAAAGAATTTTCAGTGCTTCTTGTTGATGCTTGCAGACAGGGGCACCTGGGCTGTATTTCAGTGGGAAATCAAGGCTTTGATGTTGGTTTTCTGACAGACAGGGACACTTGAGGTTTATTGCTCACTTTCCAGTTCCACGTGATCTGGAATACAAGCTGCTTTATGCTGATTGAAAGCCTTGGGATGATGCTTGAGAATCAGTAAGTTTTCCTTTTCTTTATGCCCATACCTAAGGCGAGTTGCAAGTTCTGATCCTTGTGTTCAACTGGAAACCTTCTTCCTACCTCCTGCCACAAATACATGCACTATTTCTGTTTTCATTCTCTTCTACCCCACGAGACTGAATCCCAGCCCTTCTTAGCAAACATGATTTGGAAACATTGCGTCCTGAGTGTTAAAGCTTTTGTCTAGGAGACTCAATCCAATGGATTCACAGAAAGCTTCAGATATATTTGAATCAGGTTTGCAGAGGACTGGCTGTCCCTTGCCGGTGACTGAACTAGAATACAGTGAAAATCCTGGCCTGTAATCTGGCTATGCCCTACTACCCTCTACTGGAGGGAATGTCAGACTTCCTCATCTGCATGCAATCATACTTGGTGGGTGACCTGAGGCCTACAGTGAAGATAGCCCTAATATGAGCTTCTCATTTAGCTAACAAGCCAGAGATGTTGCAGTAAAAGATGGAGACTCTACAGCATTACGTAACCTATTTTTGTTTTCTTGCTGCTGCAGCATGAAGCAGTTATTCTGGGGTTCAATTTCCTTCCCTCATCACCTGAGCTTTATTTATAAGCTACTGGACAGAGGAGAAAAGAACTGAACTCCAATTGGTCAATATCCTTCTTGAATTGTGGGCACCGGAACAGGACTTAGTATTCTAGCAGTGGTCGCACCAGTGCCGAATTCAGAGGTTAAATAACCTCTCCGCTCCTACTTGAGTTTCCCATGTTTCTGCATCCAAGAATTGCATTAGTCCTTTTGGCCACACTGTTGCTCTGGGAGCTCATGGTCAGCTGATTATCCAGCAGGACTCCCAAATATTTTCAAAATCATTGCTTCCCAGGATAGAGTCAGTCCCCCCTCTCACCCCATCTTGTAAGTATGGTCTATCTCCATGACCTACATTCTTTGTTCCTAGATGTATATATTTACATGTAGCCATATTAAAATGCAAACTGTTTGCTTGCACCTAGCTTACCAAGCAATCTCTGTGTCAGTGACCTGTCCTTTTCAGTATTTACCACTCCCTCAAGCTTTGTGGTGTTCGCAGACTTTCAGTGATAATTTTATGTTTTCTCCCAGCTCATTGATAAAAATGGTAAACAAGGCAGGGCCAAGAGCTGACCCCTGTGAGACACCACAAGAAACACAATCATTTGATTATGACCCCCCCCCCCCATTTAGAATTGTTTTGAGATGTATCAGGTGGCCCAGCTTTTAATCCATTTAATGTCTGCCGTATTTTGTATTGTCCTAGTTTTTTAATTAAAATGTCACATGGTACCAAGTCAAATGCCTTACAGAGGTCTAATTCAATTACATCAACACTGTTATCTTTATCAACCAAACTTATGATCTCATCAATAAAAGATATCAAGTTAGATTAACAGGATCTATTTTCCATAAATCCAGTGTGTCTGACATTAATTATATTATCCTCCTTTAATTCTTTATTAATCACGTCCTGAATCAGCCACTCCTTTATCCTGCTTGGGTTAGATGTCAGGCTGATAGGCCTATAATTCTCTATCTGGGTCATCCCATTTACCCTTTTTAAAAATTGGCACAACGTTAGCTTTCTTCAAGTCTTCTGGAGCTTCCCTGGTGTCCAAAGACTTTTTGAAAATAAACATTAACTCAGCCAGTTCTTTTAAAACTTTTGGATGCAAGTTATCTAGACCAGTGTTTCTCAACCTTTTTGACATCAGGGACCAGCTTGCTGTCTTCCTAAACTGTGTCTAGGAGATCTCAGGGACTGGCACCGGTCCATGGATGGGTTGTTGAGAAACGCTATCTAGACCAGCTGATTTAAAAATGTCTTACTTTAGGAACCGCTGTTTAATATCTTCCTGAGTTTCTATTGAAATGGAAGGTATTTCATCATCATGATATGGTATGACTATCTCATCTGTTTTCTTTTCCCAGCTACAGAACAAATATTTATGGAACACTTCTTCCTTTTCTGTACTGTTATAGATAGTTCTACCACTTCCCTTGAGTAATGCACCATTACCATTGTTAGGATTCTTGTTGTCCCTGATATATTAAAAAAAACCCTCCTTATTGTCTTTAACTCTGCTGGCTATAGAGTTCTCCTTGTATCCCTTTGCTTCCCTTACTGTTGTTTTCTGATTTTATGGGAATCCCCTTTGCCCTTGTAAGAGTGCCTCGTTCACCTTTTCTGTCATTCGTTCTTCTAGAGACCTCTTTTGTGTCCCCTCTTATCCATCTTCTCTCTTCACTGTGTAGTCCTAGTACTTTACTCTCTCCTCATAGAAGATTTTCAAAAGGCTTGAGGAGGCTGCAAACACAAAGAGAAGAGTTGTGGGACGAGTGGGAGTCTAATTGGCTAAGACTGCTTGGGGAACCACCAGCTGGCAGCCGAGAAGCATCTGGCTTTCACCTTATTATTTTTTTGGATTGTGTTTGTTTTCATTTTGTGATGATCTGTGTAACCATCTGTACAACCTGGGAGATTAAGGCTCATTGAGGCATTTATGGAAAGGACACTAACAATGTTCTTAGTTGAAGAGATTACAACAATCCAAAGATGTTTATAGCCAGACGCACACATGCAATGGGAAATGTCTGAAAGGTCAAAACCTGACCCTTCCCAGCAGCATCAAATGACACCACTTAGACTGTAAACTCTTTGGGACAGGGACCATCTCTTGGTTCTGTATTTGTATAGCACCTTCCACAGTGAAGTCCTACTCCATGACTGGGGCTTGTAGGTGCTGCCACAATACAACCCCCCTCCTAACAATAATAATATATTCCAATGGCCTTGGAGTCACTAGCTACACTGAGCCACTTGGTCCTCCACCATGCAGAACACTATGGTTTCACATAAGCATCTTCCATAAAGTATACCACCAAATTCTTTACCATAATGTTGGCAGTGCTGCTGCATTGCACCCAACTATAGACTACACAGTCTTAGGTATTCAAGAACCCATTTTACATAGACACAACGTTGGCAGGAGCACTGGAGTTATTCCTTTTTTTTTCTTTTCTTTTTATAAAAGTGCCATGGATCTTTGAATGTTACTAGGGATTCAGGTGAACTTGAGCCATACTCTTAATGGAAGGCCTAAGAGATGGTTTGAAAGGAGCAGTGCCTTTTGCCAATGGTGGTCATCTGGTCTAGGAGTTAAGGGAAGAGATCATTCCTGTGAAACTAGGATGCTAAAAAGATGTACACAGATGACCAAAGATATGTGGGTTTTTTTTGTTTTTGTTTTTTGCAGTGTTGGATGTGATGCATGTATTTGTGTGTATTACGTTCTGTAGACACCCATTGAGAATGACGCTTCTTGAAATTTTGAACCTTTTTATCCATGTGTCACCTGCAAATAATAAATACATGGACTTTTTTTAAAGTTGTCAGCAGGAAGACCCTCTTAGCATCTTGCCCTGCAGGCAGCAATTCTCATACTGTGGTCGCCTCTCTAGTACTATGCTGTAAATTTGAGCTGGTTGACATTTTCAGTCCAGAACTGTTTTAACCAAAACATGCACCAAAAAATCGACATCAGAAAATGGCATTAATTGCTGGTTTTCAATTTAACTCAATTTCTGTATTGATTTTAATCAACTTTTTGTTTATCATTTTCCATCTTCAAAATAAGATTTTAAAAAATTGTTTTTTTTAAATGTTTTTTGAGGGTGAAAAAAATCCTAGCCCATGGTTAAGCTGACCAAAAATTTCATTTTTAAATGTTTATTTCAAAAATGGAAAACAATAACTGAAAATTTGTTTGTTTTTCAGAATGAAACAAAAATTATTTCAAAATGTTACACACCATGTTTCGGCCAACTCTACTTTGATTATCGGAGAGGAGCCTAAGTGCTGGGGGTAGACTTGATCCTGTATCTTTCTGATGCTAAGGTAAGCGTGTTACCAGCTGAACCATCTACTGATGCGCAATGTTAGCAGCAAGGTATTGGGGAACTCTTTCTTTAACTGTGTAAACATTATTATCCTCTGCAAGTTTTTCCTAGTTATATATGTTGAGCATTAATATAATGTTTTTGCACAGATGCAATTTCCTGTGAAATTGAGGCTTTTAACATATGCTTGTAATAACATGTCCTCCTCATCCTTTTGTTATGTGTCATTAAGAGGGATGTAAACAGCATCAACTAAAATAAGAAGTGATTCATACCTTTGAAGCAGGGCCCACAAGGGCATTCTTGTGCACAAGCAACTTTCGTCTGTTACCCTGTGGTCCAGCCCATAGGATATTTTATTCATCCACGTTTGAGAGCCATTGATATTGAATGTCTGGTGAAGGAGTGGCAGAAGTTTGCTGAAGGTGCTTGAGATCATACACTAGGCGAATGGCAAAAAAGCAAAGGTGAATGGCTGGCTGGATCCCAAATGAGATCTTGCAATAATAATTATGATGGGAATTAAAAATGGTAGCACTGCAAATGTGGTCCTTGTGGATGTGCTGGAGCAGTGTTTGTCTATATAGTGCCGACGAGGAGCACTTGGCTCTGGTGTGTTGCTAAAGCAAAATCAAAATGGTTCGCTAAGACTGTGTGGACAGGACTTGGGGTTTAGTGCCTCATTTTAGAAAGATTATGGTAACTTAATGAGATTGAAAACAGCTGATGAGAAGAGATCAGCTGAGGAGTATAATACAACTAAAGGGCTAGATTGTGTAGTCCTTACCCATGTAAATAGTTGTGTTGGAGCCAATGAGATTAACTAACGTGATCAATGAGGCGCTATCTGGCTAGGCTTGAAACCTTTAATATTAGTATGCTGAAAGCCTGCACATACGTTCTTCTTTCATATGACAATCTCAAACCTCTTATGAACATTTTTGCATAAACATTCTTTTACTCTTACAACTCTCCTGTGAGGTAGACAAGTGTTTAGTTGTTTTTAACAGATGAGTCACTAAGAAGTTGAAAGCAAAATGCTCAGATCTAATCACTAATTTTTGATGGCCATCTTTGGAGTGCGTATGGGCTATTTTCAGAAATACTGATCCCCCACAAATCCTATTGAAGTCAGTGGCAGCAGTGGCTGCCCAGTTCCTTTGAAAATCACGTTATTGAAGCCTGGTATTTCAGATGTGCTGAGCAGCCACAAATCCAATTCAGGCAAATGAGAGTTATGGGTGCTCAGTGCTTCTGAAAATCAGGTCCAAAGTGTGTTTAAGCTGCACAGCCCCAGAATTAGTGGACCCTTCTGAAAATGCTGGCCTAAATGACTCGCCAAAGGCCACATGGGAGATCTATGAGTAGAACCCTGTTCTCTGAACTCCATTCCTGGCTACTGCAAGCCTAGTCTACTGCCTCCTTCAGGTAAGCAACCATAAGCACAAACTGGATCTCCTGGGAAAACAGAGGAAATATTACTCTGTACCAGCAGCTTGTTGGAATATCCATGTTACATGGTGTGTGTGTTTTGAAGATACACTTCTCTGGTGTATGAACACAGAACTTCCTGTTAAGAGTTTTCAGGGGCCCAGTGCCAGAGGACTCTGGGTTCATTGCAGAGTCTCTTTTGGAAACCCCAGTTCACGTTTACACAATTGACAAAACATTTGATGGGTCTCACTCATAGGTGCTGGGGTGCTGCTGCACCCTCTGGCTTGAAATGGTTTCCACTTGATGATTACCTGTTCTGCTCATTCACTCTGGGGTACCTGGCACTGGCCACTGTCAGAAGACAGGATACTGGGCTAGATAGATGGACATTTGGTCTGACCCAGTATGGCTGCTCTTATGTTCTTATTATATATAGGGTTTATGCTTTGGTTCAATGGCTCTCAGCACCCCCACTATACAAGTTGTTCCAGCACCCCTGGGTTTCACCTTAGCTATCATGGGTTCATTTCTGCTCTTAGGCACCAGTGCGTGAGTCCTATGAGCTTCAGTGGGAACTCAAGCTGGTTATAGGAGGGAAGAATCAGACTCCATTTTGTTAAATCACAAAAGCACCACCCATTTGGTAGTTTCTTCTCAGGAGAGGTCCTAGCCTCAGACAGCAGAGGTGTCAGGATTGAACTGTGTGAGAGTGGGGGTGAAGTGAAGCTTGCCTCTTTGCTTTTCACCCACGCTTAGGGCCTGCGATGGCTGGGCTGATTTTCTTCTTTAAAGGGGTAAGGCGTTCATTCTAATGCCCGTGGTTCAGCGGCAGCAATATTCATGCCACTGCTCTTTGACAAATGCCCCATGCATGGCTGCTAGGCCTGGGAATACTGCAAATCAGCATGACCTTCCTTGACGAGTCAGATTTATACACTCAGGTTTGGCCACCGATGAGTAATGTGGTCTGTGCAAATTGTGCAACTAAACCTCTTATTTCAGAGACCGTGATGACGTATTCCCCACTGGGGTAGAGGGGTGTCTCTTCCATGGGGCATGTTTTATTAGGAGATAGCACTCAGCCCCCTGTCAGGTTTCCCTTCTACCCCTAGGGGGCTTAGAGAAAGCACTGCCTCTCAGAGTTACAATTCGTCCCAGTTCTGGGGGGAAGGGAAGGAAAAGCAACTGACTGCAGCCCTTGAAGGAATACAGCTGATCTGTCTCCCCATGCTTAGCCAGCTCCTGGCTCGGTGAGTGGAGGGTGCAGCCCTGTCTCTCCCCACGGCACTTCCCTCTCCTTCCCCTCCACACCCATGGCACTTCCTTGTAGGGGAAGTACTGATATGTACTCAGCGGCGAATGAGGACAAACACAGGCTGCAACTTCAACTTAAGACCAGGGAGGGGCATTACGAGCCATCACCCAGACTCTTTCCTACCAAGCATTTTAAGTGGTTCCATTGTGGGGGTTACAGGGCTCTTACAGTATAACCTGTAATTTGGAGTAGATTTTCCTATGACTTAGCTCGCTCTTCTGAATTCTTATCTACCCCCTGCGAGGGGACGGATAAGAAACCTGGGGGACCTCTGTTTACAAAGGACACAAGGTCTTCCCCTATGTCATGAGCAAAAGGGCCATCAGCAAAATCCCTGCTCTTTTGGGAACTGTCCCTTTTAACCCTACTGGAAACTGGCTGCAAGTTGCAATGAACTAACATCCTTTACTAAGTACTGTCGCTAATTATTAAATCTTCTTCCTATTTAACATAGCTGCGCCACCATAATGCTTTGAGGTAGGTGAAAAACTCCCCAGGTTGCTACCAATTTGGCCCCTAGAGGAAGAAAAAATTCTTTCCCGTTCCCAAACTAGGCGATTGGTCAGACCCACAGTCTCCACGAAGCACAGCTCTGAGCCCACCAGAACAGGGTGGGGAGCATGGGGCTGCTGAAGTAGAACAAAAAAAGGCTCCATATGACCTAGGCTAGGATTTAAATTAATGAAAGAACAGGGCAAGGGACCAATCAGCTCCCTTCCTGCCAGGGCCGGTGCAAGGATGTGTCATGCCCTAGGCAAAACTTCCACCTTGTGCCCTCCTGCCCCGTACCCCACCCTGATGCGTCCCACCCCTACTCCATGCACGAGCACCCTGAGCACGCCATCACTGTTTCACTTCTCCTGCCTCCCAGGCTTGCGGCACCTAAGTTGATTGGCGCCGCAAGCCTGGGAGGCGGGAGAAGTGAAGCAGCCACGGTGTACTCGGGGAGGAGGAGGGGCAGGGGTGAGCTGCTTCACTTCTCCTGCCTCCCAGGCTTGCAGTGCCAATCAGCTTAGGTGCCGCAAGCCTGGCCTGGGAGGTGGGAGAAGTGAAGCGGCCACGGCGTGCTTGGGGAGGAGGCGGAGCAGGGGTGAGCTGGAGTGGGGATTTCCTCTGCATGCTTCCCTCCCCCCCACTTGCTGCAGGTGGCCCTCCCCATGCTCCCCTCCCCAGCTCCCTCCTCCTAAATGCCGGTGGCGACCGGAGTGGCAGAAGATCCGTCCTCTACGGTCGCTGCCGAAGAAAATGGCGCCCCCCAAATACCAGCACTCTAGGCGACTGCCTAGGTCGCCTAAATGGTTGCCCCGGCCTTGCTTCCTGCCCAAGTTAGCCAGTGAGTGGCTAGAGACTATGAAGAGGAAGGACACCACTGCATTCCCTCAGCGTGTGTACCCACCCATTCCCATTCAACTGTCCTGATTTGCAGCTGCTCCCATCCAGTTTCCCACCCATTGAGGCAGCTGGGTGGCATTTGCAGAGCAGGAGAAATGCTTTACCCCCAGCCAAGACCTGATATTCAGATGGGCTGAGCCAGGGGACAGAGAGGGGACCTTACCATCCGATTCGGCTGAGTAAGATGGGCACAATCTAGCCCTAAGATGTAAAAAGTCTGGTTGAATTTAGCTCTGTTTGCATGCTGTATTTTTGTGGTGTGTCTGCAGATGGGTACGTGTGCTCATGAGTCATGATACTAAAGTAGGGGTGTACTTGAGTGGGAGTGACTGAGTGTGATGTACGAGTCGGTTATGAGGTCTGCTAGTTTTGCAGCTTGCAAGAGACCTTTTTTTTTTCTCATTGAACCCCGTGTAGAATTAGCACTCCCCCCAGGGCAGGCAGGAGCTCAGGACAACCAACCTGTGTCAATGCTTTTATGAGGAAATAGGACTCGTGGAGTACCTGTGCTGCTATAAGAAGCACTTTACTTCAGGAAAGATATTGGCAAAGGCCTCTTGTATTTTAAAAACAAAAGGAGAGCAAATATAGCCCAAATGCCCAATTCCCAATCTGTAGTAGGTCTTCCTTCAAAAGTGGGAGCCACACAATCTGATGACAACAGTCCTCATCTGTCTCTTGAGCCTCTCTCATGCCATGAGGATCTCATGCACTGCATATAATATAATTGATATTATATGCAGTACAATGAGATTCTCCTCCATAAGGTGGTAGGCAGTAAGAATGAAAAAGCAGACAGAGTTCAGAGGAGCCCAGAGAAGCCTCTTTACTCACTGCTGGTTTTGCTCATGATCAGTGCAACTGAGGGAAGGGAAGGAGTCAAAGGTGCCTCTGAGCCACTTCTTTTAATCCTTGGCCAGCAGGGGGCTGAAGAGATGCCCAGCACAAGTTAGAGCAGCCATGGGGTTGCGTTAACTGGCACCAGCTAGAACAGTGTCCTAGGGACTGGTTTATGGGTTGGGTATTGGTGAGCACATTACACTCTGGCCTCACCTTCTCCAACCATACTCGTCACCTCTTTTTGCACTGTAATACCACACTTGCAGCTAGCCTTGATTGCCTCTGCTCCAGGGACCAGGAGTTGCTCACATAAAGCTGGTCCAGGATTCCCCCATATTCAGGGAACCATCGTGGGTCCCTTCAGGTCTCATTTAAGATCCTTTTGTGCCACTACAATGGCAGAAAGTGACCATGGCAGGGACAAAGGATCTGGTGCAGAATCTCTGTATGGTTTATATGATTTTTTTTTTTCCTGTCTCTCCATTCATCTCTCTTGACACGCTTGTGCCTAAACATTATGCCACCCTCCCATGAACGTAGCCCTTTTTTTCTGTTCTCCACAAAGAGACTTTGATTGTTCATTATTCAGAACTGTTTGACAAATATTTTTATGGGAACATGCGTCAGCCCATGGGCTCTTTGCAAACTAGTCGTTCTGATTTTATCTTTTGCCTCCTTACAGTTTGTCGAGCATAATTGGTCACTTAAGTCACATGGCAATTCTTCTACTCCCTGATGGGTTGACTAAAACTTTTATAAAGCAGAGGAGAGACAGCAGAGATTTCAAGACCGCTGTGTGAATGATTGAGTCACAAGGCTTCATGCAACAGTTTATTTACCCCCGTGTTCACCTAGCTTTTGCTCTTAATGAACAGAAAATCACTAACATGAATGTTTGTGGGAAAAGAGCCTAAAAGGGACTCCAATACCACCCGGCTATTTTAGATTTTATTTGAATGAATGTTTGCAGTGACATTTTTTGGTGGTGATTGCCCAGCTCTGGTTAACATTGTTAAAGCCAGATATGACCAACTAATGCCGTTCAGCTCAGAAAGGGTAAAAACTGGTCACCATAGAATCACGGAAAGGCAGGGTTGGAAGGGACCTCAGAGCCTAGCTTCACTTAAGTGCTTAAACTCCAGGCATAGATGCTGAAATTTGGACTTAGGCTCCTAAGCCTCTGTTTAGGGCTCACTGCAATTCCCAACCCTGCCACTGAATGCAATGTATGCTCAAACTCACTCTATGCCTAAGTTTTTTGCAATAACAAGTTCCCCAGGCACCAGTGTTTGTGCCTCTGGGCACCAGTCTATCTCCTGCCTGAGCCCCAGAGTGAGTCACAACCGTGGGGGAAGACGTGTGGTCAGCTGCCTAACTCATGTGCGATGCCCAGTTTGGCAGGCATGTTCAGATGCTGCCTACTGGAATGAGCCTTTCAGGTAAGTTCACACAAAGGAGCTGGGGAGGAGGAGGACTTACCTTTTAGCCCAGTGGTTTGGGTACTCATGTGAGAGACCCCTGGTTCCAGTCCCCCCTCCACTTGTGGGGGGAAGCAGGGATTTGAGCAGGGATCAGCCACCTCTTAGGTGTGTGCTGTAACCCTTGGGCTATGGGATACTCCAGTGTGAAGCTCCCTCAGCTTCTCCTTGTCGTAGCTTTCCTACTTCGATTTGAACCTTAGCATTCATAACCTGAGAAGCTAGCATGAACCCCTCTAAGCTTAATTACCAGCTCAGATTTGATCTCACTTTACCACATGCGCAAAAATTCAGGGTTTTGGCGCCCCTTCTCCCCAAACCTTCCCTGAACCCCAAACCAGGAAACCTGAGCTACAACAAGGAACATAACCACACTCCCTCCCCTCCTCCACCCAGACTTCCCTCTGGGCTAAACCTGACGATCTTGTGCAATCTCCTTACTACATCACAAACCAAAGCATGTCTCATTATCCACAGAGACAACTCAACAAAAACAGAATGATTCAGACCTCCCCCTCGTCTCGGATTGCAGCGCAGAGCTACTCCCGCGTAGAGCTACACACAAGAATTTCCCTCCCCTTTCGGCCTAGCCGCCCAGAAGAAAAACTCAAAACATCTAAAAGAAAGCTTATAAAAAAAAACATAAAAAAAGAAAAAGACATCATTTCTTGTAATCGAAAATGTAACAATAATAGAATCACTTGCTTAGAAAATGAATAAACAGACTATTCAAAAAGAGATCAATTAAAACATTCCAGCACACAACCCATGTAAAACAAACAAACAATAAGCCAGTGGCACTTTGGTATCCAACAAACTTTGAAACTGAATGATGAGAGCTTGAAAGGTAGAAAGACTCCATACTGAGAACAACCAAAAGCATCAATTCTCAACATTCCCTCCCTGAGTTTTGAAAAAATCCAGTTTCCTGATTGGTCCTCTGGTCAGGTGTTTGGTTCCCTTTGTTAACCCTTTACAGGTGAAAGAAACATTAACCCTTAGCTATCTATTTATGACACTCCTATTGAAGCTGTTGTACTGTGGATAAATAATTAGTCATTTGAGGAGGGAGAGACTGTGTGTGAGCACAAGCCTGAGGATGGCCTTCAAGCCTCATGGTTAGAGCACTCAAGGATGTGGGAGACCCAGGATGCAGTCCCTCTGCTCCCATGACTTTAACTATTTGTCCACTGTGCGACAGCTTCAATAGGAAAGACTGAGGCAACCTCGCACGAGAATATCCCATAGCCTAATGGTTAGAACACTCAGTTGAATGATCCCTGTTCAAATTCCTTCACCCCTTAAGGTAAAGGGGTGACTCCCACATCCTAACCACTGGGCTAAAAGGTTATGAGGGAGCTCCTCCCCCTCACCAGTTCTAACACCAGTGCTGGAAGTGCCTAACTCCAAGGAGGGTTCCTGGCTGTGGTTCGCTAGCAAAGGTAGGCACCTCACTGCACCAGGACTTAGATGCTAAGCCCCACCCCATGTGAAAGGGAAGGAGCTTAGCACGTCCCTCTGGTCTGCATCTCCCACTGGCTAGTTTAGGTGTTTCCCTTCCCAGGATGCTGTTTTTTGTTAATCACAGTCTAAGGCAACTATTTTTCCCCATTCACTGAATAGGGCGCCTGGATACCTAACTCTGGCTTTGTGGATTGCACTGTTGTTCCTGCAAATTTTAGGCATTGTGATGCTCAGGATCATGACACCTAACTCCTTGTGTGCATCCAGACCCTAGTCCATACATCAATTCTCCCTGCCCCCTCCGTGCTGAGGCCGGATGTACCTAGACCATCTCTGACAGATGTTTATCTAACCTGTCCCCCTATTATCAGCTGGAGAAAATTGCAAACAGTGAGTTATCTTGCCAGCGCTAAAGGTGATTGCTTCAAATGTGTGTGTCAGACATGCTTATGTTTAAGGTTATCTTTCAAATGATATATTCTTTGCTGAAATTCCTAGAGAGCTTTGTGCTGTCATTTGAATCCTGGATTATCTGATGGATTCTTTTGCCAGGCAGAGTCAGTGATGAATGTTTGATTGGTTTTAAAGGTGTTTATCGTTTTAATCTATACTCCGCTTGTAGGTGTTCATGCCTAACTTCCATGCAGTACTGTCACAAGCTTATTGTCTTGCAATATTGTGATGGCACATGGTTTGGTCCTTCAGCCCTTAGTCACAGGGGCACCCCCTGAAATTTTTCACATGCTATGCACAGCTGAGCCATTCTCACGTTAACTTGGCATGGAGGCTGGCACCACTCAGGACAATGGAGGGGTCACCACATCAAATTTCAGTGAGTGGTGTCACAACCTGGTGTGACCCAAGGCACGCTGCCCCTTTCCCACCCTCCCAAGGCAGTTATGCCCCTACCGATGATACACACCATGCATAATGTGTACAGCTGTAGGCACCACTACTTATTTAGGTAGTTCAACTTCTGCTGAAATTAGTAGAATTCTTTGTGGGGATAGGAATGTGAAATCAGGCCCACAGATTGTACTTGCGCTACAAACACAAGCAGAGAGATTTTCCTGTATTGAACTGAACTATTGATTGTTGTTTCAATTCCTGCTGTTTTTATTTACTTGTTCAGTAATAACTTGCTTAATATAAAAACCCCCTCACGCAGATTACTAAAATGCAAACCCTCCGGGACTTCTGATTCGACACCAAGACCGCAATCAATTTGAATTTTCATAAAACTGCGAGTGAGGATTCTGATACTTTATATAAGACATCTTGGGGTTATCTGAGCTGCCTTGAGGATACTCTGATGCTTTCAGTGATGGGCACCAGCAGAAGAACCTGGAAAGATGGATAAATGCAAATTTAAGTGGTTAGAAACTTATGCAAATAGAAGATCCTAAATTTTGTTTGTATTCTTTTTCCATACACAAACAATGAAGACCTTTCCGTCTGAATGACCTCTGTCTGAGATCAAGGAAATCAGCTACAAGAAAGAGCAAAAATAAGGTCTCTATGAAACAGTGTGGTTTGTCTCTCTGTGTCTCTCCTTTGTAGCCCGCTATGGTGACTTTAGGAACAAAATGGCCACAGCTGTGTCTGTGCAGAGGCAATGTTCTTTGAAATATCAAAGTGCAAATTGTGGAAAACAAAGGCTCCATAGTGTCATAGTTGCCTAGAACCACAATTCTCAGTGCTGCCTGCATAAGCTTAGCAAATGACTGTAATGGTTCTTCACAGCATATCTCACACACTCACATGTACCTGATCACAATTTTAGGCAAAAATCTTTCAAAGTTGGGGACTGTGTTTGTGTGCATGTTTGTACAGCTCCCAGCACAATGACCCCCAGTTCTAAATGGGGCCTTCATGAACTACAATAATACAAATATTAAGTAAGAGTAGTGAGCAGGAGCAAGAGGGTGACTTGCCATATGCAGCGCTGCAGGGAGCTGTCAGGAACTGACAATACTGCGTGCAGTCTATGATGTGAGATTAGCAAATGTTTGGAAATTGTCCCATGAGCCCTTAACTAAGAATGGACAGTATGCAAATACAGTTCAATCATCACTGCAAAATATAATAGGATTTCTAGGGATGGGAAGCCATTTTATTCCTTGATTACATTAGTTCTTTTTCATGGCTATGTTTAAAAGACATTCATTGAATGGTTTGCACACAGTAGACTTTTTCTGGGACTTCTCATTGTTCTAGCACCTGAACCTGCCAGGAACCACTGGGAGTTAAGGGACATGTGTAGGACTGGGCCCCTTTCGGGGTTGGTGGTTGTGATGATTTTGGCCCCATGTTCTGAGCTGTGTCCAATACAGGCTGGGTGCAGCTAAGGGATGGGAGGCCAAAAGAGCCGTCTGGAGCTCTCACTCATCCTCAGGCTGGTTCTGAGCCAGCCTAGGCCCTGGCATAGTTTAGGGAAGCCTTAGGGCTGCCCTCAACTTCTTCAGTTGGTTATTGCCCCCAGAGGCTATTATATAAACCAAGTATTGCCAGAGTACAGCAGAACTCTGGTCATATACCTAACAGTGCAGCAAGGGGAGGCCTAGCCTAGAGGCTTGCTTGGTAGGTTTTACATTGTCCAGGGAGTCCCTTTTGCTGGGGGAATCTGCTGATGACCAGATCTGCTGACTTTATAGCTCCTTTGCACCAACAGAGAGGAGCAAAGGGGCCAAGCTGGGGAAAAGAATCTGGCCCTTTTTTCATTGAAGAGAAAAGAAATGTCCCAAATTTCCCACATCCCCTGGCTGCTACAGAGCACAGGTGCTGCCATTTTGAATGACATTGCTATCCCACATCTGTTTGGCAGTTTCTGTGAAGTGAGTCGGTGAGCCTAGTCTCCATGTCGCAGAAAACCACCACCCTCACCGTGTGTACTAATTGGCAGGCTTATTTGCAGTTTCAGCCGTGGGGGCAAGGGCTAGTTACCCTCTCAACCTTTGAGGGCGGGGGACAGTCCCTCCAAGTCTAGACCGAGTAGAAAATAAGGGCAGTTTTCTGATGCACTTTGCAACATTTTATTATCAATTTACTATCCCCAGAATCACTGTGTAAATACTGATTAGTATTCTGTACAACCAGCTACTGTGGCCAGACTCTGTCTGAACCCGTCACTATGGTATCTGATTGCCTCTTTATATTAATGTAGAAAGCTGGTTGGGAAATTGCCATTGAAACTTTTTTTTTTGATGAAAAATGCATTTTCTGCAAAATCAAAATTTTCCATGGGGAAATTTCAGTTTTTGTGGAAGCTCTTCAATTCTGGCCTTGAATTGACCCATATTGAAACATTTCAGTTTGTTGAACCAAATTGAAACACGTTATTTTGGGTCACTTTGGCATTATGATGTCCTCCTGAGCTTGCTTCATTGTCTCATGGGAGATGTAGTTCAGGTACCTAGAGTAGAAAGGAGTCTTTATTGGTTGGACTTTCTGGCATGACTACATCTCCAATGATGCGCACACAAGCTCCCTGCTGGTTGAACTGGTGTGGTGGATCATAGGAGTCAGGTGACCACAGTATGCCATGGTAGATGTAGTCCAGCCAGGGAGCCCAATCCATAGAGGAGAATAAGAACATAAGAATGGCCCTGCTGGGTCAGACCAAGGTCCATCTTCCCAGTATCCTGTCTTCCAATAGTGGCCAGTGCCAGGTGCCCAAGAGGGAACAAACAGAACAGGTAATCATCCCCTGTCGCTCATTCCCATCTTCTGGCAAACAGAGGCTATGGACACCATTCCTGTCTATCCTGGCTAATAGCTATTGATGGACCTATCCTCCATGAATTTATCTAGTTCTTTTTTGAACCCTGTTATGGTCTTGGCCTTCAGAACATCCTCTAGCAAGTTGTTCCACAGGTTGTGGCATATGAGGCACCTGTAATACAATTCCCGTGAGGCATCGCAGCTGCTCATGGGGACACAGAGTAACAACAAGACAAACCAAAGTGAAATGTTTTCATATTTTTCAAATCAAAATTTTTCTGAACTTTCCATTCTGCAAAAAAAGTCAGTGTGTCAACTCTCTTCATCCCAGTTTGAGATGAAATCAAATGTTGAAATATTGGAATTACCTGTGGGACTTTCAGGCAGCTCTATTAATAGAATAGGCACTCCTATACTAATAGTCAAATAGGGATAGCAAGGTCTGCCAGTGAGGAGACTCTGCTGTAACCCATCTTAGCAGAAGCTCAGCTCTATGCTACTTGCAGGAGACTCGTCCCTGCACCCCATCATGACACTGGAGGGGTGCCCTTCTATTGGAAACACACAAGGAGCAAATTAACCTTCTCTTGATATTAAACAAAATGTGTCTAGATTTGCTAATGTTTATACCATCTCCTGCCTGTAGATGGCACTGCCTCAACGTGATACACAAGGAAAGCCTGACAGCTTTGTAATAGATTTTCCTTTGGGTTATTTTTGTTGTTGTACAGTTTCAGAATGATGTGTATAAACCCTGTAATAAAGGATTTTCAGTTTCAGAAACAGGTTGCTGATTATTTTTGTAATCAATGCTATTGATAATAAATAGCTTTCCAACGCCACAAATCATCTCTTTTCCTGCTATCTTGACTTCCCTTATATCTGGGAGAATTAAACTGAGCCCTCAAAACTTGCCGGCCTGACAAGCTTTAGAATGCATCTACCATTATCTTTGCATCACGCCTTGTAGATAGCCATTTTCTGGATTCTAGATCTGGCAATCAAAATGACTAATCAACATTTAAAAGAAGTGGATCAGGCACTAAGGTGCTTGATTAAGTTTGAAAACTTGAGGGAGAGGCGTGATGACAGAGAAGTGCTGGAGGCTCTGGACTGAAGAATGGATTGAAGAACCAAGGCTAAGTTCAGCTTTGTGGCTTGCGTCATCGTTACAGCTGTGCAGATAACTGTTTGGTTCTCTCCCCCCTCCTCCCTATTTTGTGGGCATTTCTGAATGATTGAAAATAAAATCAGTTTTGAGTAGACCTGTAATTGAAGAGTTTTGACATTTCTGGCAAATTGAAAAAAAAGTCAAAACAATTTCAGGTTAAACAAAATGTTTTGTTTCAGTATAGGGCAGGATTTTTTAAATGCTTTAAAAATAATAAAATGGAAGGAAATTTGAAAATGAAAAGTGTTTTGAATAGAACAATCAAAATGTTGCATGTCAAAAATGTTAAAACTAAACTTTCTGACTTTTTTCTAAATATTTTTTGTCCCTTACACTGCATAGCAAATGTCTATGGCGGAAGCAGGGAAGGTGACCTTTCCTGGCAGGAAAGTTTTTTGAGGGCAAGATTCTCAAGGGATGGGTGTGTACAACTGTGTGTGTGGGAAGGCGGAGGAAGACTATCCCAGATTGCAGTGGGTTAGAGCTATTTAGTTTTAATCCACCCTTACACAGGAGGTCTTTTTCCCTTCCCCTCTTATTACATAGATACCCATGTTTCCAGTGACATTCTCTCCTCCCATTCATTGATGCCAATGAGAATTGGACCCATTTACTCCAGGGCTGCATTTGACGCATAGCCGAGGGGGAGGCAGGGATTTTAAAAGTGTGTGCTGGGAAGGGTTGGGGCTCCAAAGCACATGGACTCCTTCTGGCTCAAAGAAAGAGGTCAGATCTGAAGAGGTAGGACAAGCGCCCGAGTTTTCCAGCCACCACTGTTTGGAAGGAAGGGTGCTGGGGTGGTACAGCCTGAGCACAGCTGGCCTGGCACTGCCCCTCAACGCAGGGATTATGTTCTCTTCCCCTCACATGCACGCAGCCTCCATCCCTCATACATAGACACCGAATTATTGCTCCAGCGAAGGGGGATTACTTATCTGATGGAAGATAAAACCCACAAGGTCACACAGGCTGAGAGGCTGCTTATGCGTCCCTCTTAAGAAATAATCGGACATTTTCAATAGCTTTTCTACTAACCTAGTTGGATGATAATGTGTGTGCATGAAAGAGAGCGGGGATGGGGGGGGGCCCTAATCCGAGCACAAACTATTGCAATGAAAAGATTGATCTCTTTGGAACTTGAGCTGGCACTTAGCTTCTGGACCATGTTCAGCTCTGACACTGGTGCACTCCCATCAGCAAGGGCCCTCTGTGTGCTGTAGTGGCCAAGCCAAACAGAGTGCATTGGGGGTGAAGTGGCCGATGTAACTCTGAATTTGTTAGCCAGGGTCAAAGGCAGGTTTGTTGTGAGAGTCAATAACCTTCCTCTGGAGTCAGCGCTCATTTTTCCTTCATTGGTACCCCCTGTAAATGCTCACATTGATGTTGTTTCCCTGTGGCTGTTTGTTTGCATCATTTATTTAATAGCTTCCATTATTTCAAATATTGTATAAGCAGGATATAAATCTTTCTCTGAGTACCGGCCTTTGGAAAGGCCCACTCTGGGTCCCATGGGCCAGGGATCAGTAAATTGGAGTTAATGGTGTGTTATGGAATCTTTAATTGGTGGGTATTTGTAAAGCTGCCTGGTTGAACACTCTATTTGCCCTGCAAGTTGCAAGAAGGGCTGGTTTGTGTATGTGTGTATGGCTCTCAAATAAGAGGCATGAAGGACTCAGCTGCATAATATAGGCATGTTTTGAAGGACATGTCACAGGAGATTTCAGGGAGATTGGGGCTATTCCCCATACAGCAAGGGAAACGAATACTTAATTCCCTTCTTTCAAGAGCAAATGAGCAGGGAGTGGATGAGTTGACTAAACAGGAGGGAATAGAACTTAACAGGAAACTTTTTAATGTAGGCTGCATCTGTTATTGCACTAGCTGCCTGTGCTACCAATGCAGCTTCTCCCATGCAAATACCCTGCATCTGTCCAAGGTGCTAGAGGAAGCTGCATGGTTGTCACTCTGTGTCTCGTAGACTGGCTCTCCTCCTGCCCAAGGGACATCCACTCCTAGAAGTGGCTTCCTCTCTCAGCTGTACTTAGGAAGAGGGACTGTTCCTTGTTTTCAAACTTCTTGCCGCTTCTCCATATCTGGCTTTGCATGTAGAGAGGGACTCCAGACCAGGTCCCATTTCCCAGTTCCTAGATGAATGAAAAACGAGCATTTAGACTTTGATTTTGTTTTTTAAAAAAATCTAATTTGAATTCCTCACCCCCTTCCCTCAAGTGCAGTCGGGGATGTGCGTGTGTGTTTGAGGGAAAGCAGGAAATAATGTAAGAAATAAAACACAAACTATTCTTTCTGGCGACTGAACTCACAACCTGCCCTATTCCATTGTACTAATGCCCTGTAGTCCCCCAGCATCACTACATTACCCACTATGCAGGGCTCTCTACACGGTATCTGTTATGGAGAGGCAGACGTCTGCACAGGAGGGCTTCCAACAGTATACCCTAGCTGTGCTAGCTAATGTGGTGCTGCTTGTTGTGCTGGAGGGGAATACCTCAGATCTGGGTATTCCCCTCCAGCACAACAAAGTAACAACATAAACATGTCTTCTATTCAGGTAGAGAATTTAGAGAGCTTGCCTAGCTCATGACTTCCCAGAAGGGAAAGCCTATATCCTAAGAGAGCTAGAGAGAGGCACAGAGGAAGTTTGCAAAGTGACAGACACCACAAAGAGTATATGCAACAGAACTAAACATTTCCTACAGGCTGGCCAGTACAACTGGGATAAACACCTGAAATTTGATTCACTGTTATTCCTTGGAGTCATCTCATTCTTGATCTGCAAATATTTGGAGGAGTGCTGGGAAATCCATGAAAATAGTGTGAGACCTGAGAATTAAGCAGATTTGTGCTGGGACCAAGTTCATTATTTACCATTCTCCTGTTAAAAAGTTTCTCATCCAATCAGGAAGCAGAATCATTGTCATGTGACCAAATTACCATTCCATGAAGAGCAAATGGTCCTAATGAACAGTTCACAGAATGCCTATTCTTCCAAAATTATTGGTCCAAACTATTTAACCAAGACTTATGCATAACGTATGAGAAACAGTATGGTCTAGCAGAAAGGGCACTGCACTGCCCTAGGAGTCAGGAGACCTAGGGTTCTATTCTGGGTCCACCACTGACCAGTTGTCCTATCTGGGGTAAGATATTTCTTCTCTGTGTGCCTTGGTCTGTCTTGTCTATTTAGACCTTAACCTGTTCACAGCAAGGAGTGTCTCTTACTATGTATATCTACAGTGCCTATCACTGTGAGGCCTCTAGGCATTACTCTAACATACAAATAATAATAACAGTTAATATGTTCTCTGAATGGCTTGACCAACTCATCTAGCCAGTGAGCATGGAAGATGATGAGAGCAAGCTGTTGACAGAACTCCTGATGGGGTTCTAACCATGCACCTAGTTTCTTTCTCTGATAGGTTACACTGTGAGGAACAGATAGAGTCCTCAACATTTTTAATCAAGTTGCAGGGTCCACAGATTCCCTCCTATTATTATTCAGCTGTTACTGAATTTTAGCCATGACTGAATTGTAATGGCTAAGTGACATTCCTATTTGCTAACATTCAAAAGGGAAATTAAGCAGCAAATTGTTACTGGGTATATTCCTTTGACGCAGCTGTACCGAGAGTTTGGAATTCCAGGTTTTCCTCCATTTTTTTATTGTTCCTGGTTTCTGAGTTTTGGGATTGGTGTATGTATGTAAGTTTAATGCATTTAGTGTGTGTGAAAGATTCCAGACTGACAGTTTTGGGGTCTGATCCCACTGAAGTCCCTGGGAGTCTTTCACTTGATTTCAGTGGTCTATGGATCAGGCTCTTGGAGACTGATGTCTTCTGTTGATCTCTAGGGGTGGTGTGGTGCCCATCCCTCTGTGTCTGATGAAGTGGGTATTCACCCATGAAACCTCACACTCCAATACATCTGTTAGTCTATAAGGTGCCACAGGACTCTGTCGCTTTTTACAGATCCAGACTAATGCAGCTATCCCTCTGCTGAGACTGCCAGAAAGGATTCAAAGTGAGAGGGCTGGTATTGGTCCTGGGGATTCTTCTGCTTTCCAGTGGGATGACTGTTATTCTTATGACTAGGAAGAGAGAAGTCAGAGGAATTTTAAGGTGGCCTTGCAACCATCTTGCCATGAGCCTTCGTGTCGGTGCATATTTACACAAGTGGGCACCAGATTTGTGCTTTGCACCATGTTGCCAGCCCGTGTGCTGTCACCATGAGTGTTGTGAGGCTGGGCTGGTTTCTTCAGGGCGGGGAGGGGTGAGGGGATGGAGAATAGGAGGGAGGTTCTTGTGATTATGCAAACGAGTCCATTCTGCTCTGGTATTTTGCCTGAGCTGACTGCAGTTCCCCCTTTGGCTGCTAGGGGCTGCTTGCGGTCCACCTGGGCACTCGGAGCAAGGCAGAGACCTGGAGCAGGCGTGGAAGGACTGCCTGTGCTTGCAGCAGGAAACTCACCTCCATCACAGTGCAGAGAGTGGGAATGAAGAGAGAGAGCATGTGCAGCCTTTGCAGACTGGAGACAGGGCCAGCTACTGGAGCCTGCAAGGGGACTATGGGAGGAGGAGAATGGGACCAGGTGCAGCCTGTTGAGGGAACAGGTGTGCACAGAAGGAATCTGGGAAGTGTGGGGGGCAGGGGCAGGTGTAGGGGACAGCAGTGAGGAGTCAGGCCACAGGGTCCAGCCCATGTGTGTGAAAGTGAAGTGGACTTATTTATCTTGTGTGCACATATGGTTGAATTTTCAGCCTGTAATTGTCTCTCGCATTTCAAACCCAAAACCAAGCCAACCCATGATTTAATCTCTCTTAAAAATCTTGTGATTGTTAAGGGAATCCCATGACTTTTTTTTTTTGGCAGTTCTGACTTGTGATTTTGTTGAACTCCTGGTGTTGGCAATGCAGTTTCTGGGAAGAGAGAATCACTGGGATGAAAGCTTGCAGGAAAAAAGCACATGGGCACAGGTGCCATTGAAGCAAACTGACAGATTTGATTTGAATGGGTGTTCGTGGGACTGAGTGCATCAGGACGAACATTGTAATGTGAGTGAAATACTCACTATCTTTTGTTTGCAGACATATTAAAACTCCCAGAACTGTGGCTTCTAGGAAACCTGGCTTCTAGGAAATCTGCCAATCAGATATGACAAGGATTATTTTCTGTGCTTATTTAACTCCTCCAATAAATGTTCCTGTCTTTTACACGTGCTCTCTCAACACTTTTTCTGTCCTTCGGAAGTTCAAAAGAAGTAATTGGCTGCATGTTTGCTATGTTTTTACTGTTATCAACGCTTCAGTACTGGCAGAAAGTAATGTAAGGTTAATACATCAATAAACTGGAGCTCTCTAATTCAGATCCTCATCTCAGTTTCACCAATAAAAATCCAAAGCAACCCTACTGGCTTCAGACTATAAACCTTTTTGCAAGTTAGAACTCCCTGGAGAGAAATGACTGGATCAGTGTTCTTTACGAGCTACCGTCGATCACTTCCTTGACACTCCAAATGTTGAGTCTAGGAAGCGCTACAAACTATTTTAGTATGTGAGTCTATGCAATCACAACCATGCTAAGTAAACAGATGAAGGGGTAGAGCTGAGGAGGGAGAGAATACATAATAGCATCACCCATAGGAAAGATGTCAGGATCCACTCTTAACACTAAACCAATTACAGGGGTAACTGGAGGCGAGGGGGAAGAGGGATGCTTATCTGTAGGACGAATGGCACATGAATTTTGAAAACCAGCTGCACCACTCCAGAATGCCTGCCTGCCCAAATGAGACTTTTAATACCATTGTCTCCTCCCAATCACATTTAAATGCAAGCACCATTCTGTACTGCTCCTCCTACCGATGAAGGAATCAGCCCAGAATAGCTTGGAGGCTTCTGTGAACTGTAAAACTTGTAGAAAGTGAGCAGAGCTGCTTCCTTTTGTCTATGGCTTAAGGATGGGTTTTCATCATGCTGGGTTCTTGACTGGCAATAGAGGAAGCAGCCAGCCTTTGTCCTGTTGTTAGATCAGGGGTCCATTGGGCTAGGTGCTGTAGAAACCCATAATGAGACAGCCCATGCTTCAAAGAGCTTCTAGTCTAAATAGAGTGAAAGAATTGCTGAGGTCACCCAAGCTCAGTGGCCAAGCCAACACAAGACCTCTTGTTTTGCGGTTCCCAGTCCAGTGCTATATGTGTTAATCACACAGCCTCTCAGTCCAGAGAGAGTTCTTCCTCTCTGGACTGAGAATGGGATCATTGCACAACTCTCATGTGGTACTGCATTGCTATGCTGAGGGAAAAACACCTAGCAACCCTTTTGTCCACCAAACTGAACTTACAGCAACACAACTGGTTGAGTCAGGCTTGGTATCAACCTTGGGTGGGTTCATTTTCATACATCTCTAACATACAGTGCTGTGCTCAAGAACACTCAATGCCTTATAATTTGGAACGAAAGCAGCCAGGAGATATGCAAAATGAAGTGAATAATAGTCAGCAGCTCTGGGACAAGATGGTAACCTACACTTGAGAAGAATGGAAGGCTGTATTCAGAGGAAGGAGTGAGGTTCTCGTGTTCTAGAGATATTCGGAGAGAACAAAACTCCGAGCACTAAAAAAATAAAAAGGAGAAAAATAAATTGAGACTGTTTATAAGCAGTAGCAAATAAGTAAACATGAGCTAGAGGGCTAAGCAGGTGTACAGCTCCATCAAGGGAATCTGGTGACATAATGATATTGGCCTACTTTTCATAACAGGATTTAATAACCTCCTAAAGGGAGCGGCCAGTTGTCAGAACCACAAGATGGAATTGGCTTGTGTTCCGTTGTTACAACTGGTTATAAAACAAGGTCAGAGAGTTTTGTTTGAAATGTTTTCTGTTCACATTTCCTGTCCCAAGCAGCCTTTCAGATACTAATGAGATGGACAGAGATCACATCGATACTGATTGGACTCTGTCTTCTTAGGAACCACTTTTCCAGAGCCATTCTATCAGCCTTGGGCACATATCCTTGAGGGTCTCTCCTGACTGGGGTTTTGTCCAGGGACCCTTGCCTGACATCCTCCTCTTGGCAATCCCCTAATCTGTAATGTCCTTGGGATCTTCCCCACAGATTCCTGACTGGGATTTAGAAGCCCCAGAGAATCCATCCTAAATTTTATACTGAGCCTGCTACATTCTAGGACAGAATTTGAAGGCTGCATCTACTCAGAAGAATCAAACTGTTGGTAGCTGGACGCATGGGATAGTACTAGGATAGGCACCAACAATGCAATGTGTCCTGAGCTGTTTCTGTTGCAGCTTTGCCCTGTATCCGCACTTGGACTGTGTAACACCATTTACAGTCATGCTGCTCTCTAGGTACCTATCCCATAGCTCTCTCAGTGCAGTTCCCTCACATGGTGTCTTCTGGGAACCCAAGAGCATTGTGGGAGAAGAGGACAGGCTCTTAGGAACAAATCATGTTCTCTTTACTCCACTTGAATAGTCACAGCAAAAATAGTGTGTGTGTGGTGGGGGCAGGAGGAAGAGAGAGAGTATGTTACAAGGCCATTCAGGAGACCATATCAAAGGGGAGTGATGATATGGTAACCGCAAGAGTGAAACTTGATTTAGTTTGTGTTGTGATCAAAAATTAATGATGATGATTATTTATTATTAAGTGCCAACAATGTGCTTGCTTCAAATCCCCAAATGTATTTGTAGCCTCATTCAGTTTTCCTGGCTTGTATTTTCATGCCATTCATGGGTCACAAAATATTTTTACAAAAAGAATATTTAAAATAATGTAATCCATGTAGAAAATGGCCCTCTGTTACAAACTTTGCTATTACAGGAGAGAGAAATTCATTCTTTCTCTTAACAGATTGACTCCAGGACAACTCTAGGGCAGCGGATTGTCAAATGGTGTAATCTTGGGGTCAGAAAGCGATTGAGTTAATTACCATAAAAGTAAGGAGAGTTTGTTTTCATGCTGCCATTCCTCTGGTTAGCACAGACTGAGAGTCACATGAGGGGCATTGGAGCAAAGTGAAATGAGAGACATAATGCAGCCAGATTCAAAAGGAGTTGAATAATTTAGGTGGCTGGGTCAGAGGGGGTACATGCCTTTCGATGTAAATTAATTTGATGAGGTAGCAGAAGCCAAGATAAGGAACCTGGGAGCAACCATTCAGTGCTGTACATCTACACTACAAGCTAAGGGCCTGATTTCCCCTGTTCATGCACGCATACTCCTGTTAGCTGTCATTGAGCTAGTGCGAGTATAAAGAGCAGCGTAGCTGCCATAACGTGGGTAGTGGCAGCGCTGAGCCATGCCAAGTACAAAACCGTGTGAACCCAGTGGCTCAACCATCCCTGTGCTGCTGCTACCTGCTACACTGCTATTTATGCTCACACGTGCTCAAGGAGAGCTAGGGTGGGGGCGTGTACACTAGCATGGGAATCACAGGAGATGGATTAGTGTATGGCAGAGCCCTGGTTATGATGCCATTGGAATAATGTTAGTGCCTTAGGGTGAAATTCACCCCAACGCGGAGGCTCCAAGCAAGGCCATCTGTATCGCTGGAGCTGTTTATAGAAGTGCAGGAGGGTATGGTCAGAGGGGCTGTGCAGCAGGACCTCAGCAACTCCTATGTGTTGTGCAGGTGAACTCCATGCTGCTGGCATGGAGGGAGCTGGTGGGGCTAGGCTGGCAGAGGAACCATTGGATCTGCTTTTAATTAGATGCAGCGTCCAGGAGTCACTGCCTAGGGTGGCAACTATTCCAGTATTGAGGCCCCAGGGCTTTCCCATAGGTTGGGGAGTGGAAATGAAATGCTGACCGCTCTCTGCACATAGCTTGCTTGCATATGATTTGCGCAAGGAGCGGTAAGAGTGCAGCAGAGGGCAATAACAAGGATCCCATTGGCTGAAGGAGCTAAGTTTTGAGGGAAAGTTAAGAGGGGAGGGTTTATTTTTTTTGGACAATAGACATCTTTGTAGTAACGTAACTGAGGTTTCTGAAACAATGAGGGGGTTTGATAAAGTAGCTCAAGTTATATTCTTTGTGCTGGCAAGGAATTAAAAAGAGAAATAGGACAAAATGATATAATTGGGAAGCTGGAAGCAAATGGAGACCTTGGGCAGAAAGACATTGTGCAAATGTAACCCTTCTGCCAGATGGTGTTGGCAGCAAAACAGGCCAGGTTCAAATATTCGGAGGCAGTTCTTGACATTAACACCCACCACCCCCTTGAGCCCTCACCCAGAAACTTGGGAAAAAACAAATTCCTTCCCTTGGCTGGCTTCAGTGGGACAGGTTATGTAAGTGCTCCCTGAGGTGAGCAAGAGCTCTACTCTCTGGCCTGCAGAAATTAGATGCGGAAAAGACCACCTAGAGCATCCAGTGCATCTGTCCATGGTCAAAGCAGATGTATTTCCCATTGTATGTTCCCCATTGCGTTTTGGCCTGCTTGCCTTTTACATGAAATGAGGCTTCTGCCACTTGCCTCTGGAGAATACAGAACTTTTGTGTTTATTTTCAAAACACTGGCATGGAGAATCATGCAAAGAGAGCTTTCACCACAGGAGCCCGACACTTTTAGTGAGTATATGCATCTGGTCTGATGAGGTGCCAACCAAGAGATGTTTAAAGCATCTCGTGTTGTTTTGCACAGTTGTCATATCAGCAGGTGATTTTTTTCCCCCCTCTCACCATTTGTCTCAGTTATTTTTAAGCCTGTTTGGAAAAGCGACTGCTTCCTACTGTTGCTATATGAACTATTTTATTGCTTGCCATATTGACCCAGAGCACTTCTGTTGATTCCCCCGACTCCCTGATAGGATGGCTCCGTAAGAACTGTGCCACCATATTCCCAGGTGGTGCCACCAGGTATTCCCAGGGGGACTCACTTCATTTCATCAGTGTAGAAAAATGAATGCAGGGTCACTGGCTTTTCCAAGGGTCTTTTGGGTGGTGGGATGGGGGAGGGGTCTGTTATGCTGTCCTGCCCCTTCCCTAGCCACAAATGTCTTACTCCACAGAGTTCCTCCGGGGGTTTATGTTTGCTGTTAGAGTGTTGTGGAGGGAGCAGAGCCAATTTCACATGGCGTTAAGAAAACCTGCATGGAAAATGCCCTCCATGCTCCTCCATTTGGGCCCACAGACAATTAGAGATGGGGGTAATCTAGGCTAGTTCCCTGCCACTGCAGGGCTGTTCCCCACAGTACACTTTCTGTGGTTGCTCCTGCCACTTCCCTTGTCGTGTATCTATCTCACCCTTTCCTAATGCTCAGATTAATTCTTCCTTTACTTAGATGTCATCCTATCAGTCTTAGTTTCACCCGGCTGGATCAAGCCAGCAAATGCATTAATATGGACAGAACATGATGTATTGTAGCCTGGGATCCAGAGTAAATGTGCATTAGGTGTCAGTGTTGTTTGTAGCTGCCTGGCTATAACAAATCAAAATTTTAAACAATGGTAGATACTATATAGCTCTATTGTTATCTCAGTGGTCCTGGTGACTTGAGCAAATCACTTAAGCTTTGTGCCTGTGATTTATATGTTTGCCAGAAACCGTTGCTAATACCTCAGCCTTCTGTCATACAGATGGGCCAAGTTAATCTTCTCTCTATATAAGGAGAGAATTTTGTGTATACAGAGCATTATTTCGTACTGAAACCCTTTCTGCTTAATCCTTACTTTGTTGCAATAAGAATGGGACTGAAGGGTTAAATAACCTCTTGGGGAGAGTAGTCTGGAATTTTTAAGGCTCATTTAGCCTTATAATATTTTATGAAAGACAGTTTTGTTTTATTGTTGTAATCTTTCATTTGGAGACGTCCCTCTTGGAGAACTCTTTCAATTTGATCTCCAATGCAGACGTAAACTAGCTTATCTGAGATCTTTTAATAACACATTCAGGGCTTTTAATAAATGTGAATTTAATCAGTGACTCTTTTTATTTTTTATTTTTTTTTGCTGGCAAGATAATTTAATATTAACACATCACACCTTATCATCCAATAACACTTAGTCCCTGTAATCTTATGACAGGCTAATTTCTGTAGCAACGTCCCCAGTGTCAAATCTGCTCCATTCCATTACTACCCCAACTACTCATACAGCCTGGTTTGGTAATGAATATTCCGGCTCCTAAGCTTTTATCTAAGGATTATGAAATGAATGCAGAGTTTAGCCAGAGGGAGTTGCTGCTTTAGTTTGCCCACTGGATTTCTGTTAATGTCATTGGAATAAATGATAAAAAAAAAAGATGCAAAGATGAAGAACTATATATATATACACACCTACACACATACATAGAAAACCCCCAAGGTAGGTTGGCTATTGGGTTTTGCGGTTTAGAAAAGGGTTTAATGCTAATTGAGAAGGTGGTTGCTGGAAAGCTACAGCACTGCATCATTCCAGGGGTGACAGAATTGGCTGTATGGTGTCTCTCTTGCACATTTTAGATGAAAAAAGCCTTGTCGCTGCTAATGAGCTTGCCTTAAGAATGTCAAAATACAGATGTAAAAGAAGGATAATGCTTTTTGTTTCTCCATCACCGACCATCCAAGGAGCTCAGAATGCTTTGCAAACATTATCTACTGGAGCTTTGGAATACACCATGAGCTAGGTATTATCACCCTCATTGTACTGAGTGGCTTAAATCCAAGGCCACACCGTGGGTATGTCCGCACTGGCGTGGGAAGATGCAATTTCCAGCTGAAGGAGACGCTCTTGCACTATCTCTGTTCAAGCTACTGCACTACAAATAGTGGTGTAGATGTGGTAGTGTGGGCAGTTGGATGGGCTGGCAGCCCTGAATATATCACAGGGGTCTCAGATGGAATTGTACTGAGGGCAACTAGCCCAATCCGCTGCTTGCACCACCTTGACTACACGCTACTTTTAGTATACTAGCTCTCTCCAAGGTAGCGTGGCTATGTCTCCATGAGCTGGGAACGACATCCCCAGCTCCAGTGCAGACTTACCCAGTGAGTCAGTGGCAGAGTTGAGAATAGAAGCCAGACTTCCTCACTCATCCTTCCATGCTCTCATCACTAGAAAATATTCTTCACCACACCTGGGTTGTTGAAAATCACAGTTTGTGGAGGCGCTATAGGCTGCTTCTGGCACATGTCCGGGGGAATGTTAGGGCAGGTCTACACCTCAAACGCTGCTGTAGCGCTTTAATTAAGATGCTCTATACCAATGGGAGAGAGCTCTCCCCTTGGCCTGGTTAATCCACCTCCCTGAGAGGTGGCAGCTGTGTTGATGGAAGAAGCAGTCCCGCCAATACAGTGCTGTCTACAAGGGAAGTTAGGTTGATATAACTTCGTCGCTCAGGGGTGTGGATTCTTCACATCCCTGAGCGACGTAGTTCTACCGCTAATGGTCTGTAGTGTAGACCAGACCTTAATGTCTGTGGAAGTAAGAGACTAAGAGGTTTGGTCAGAGTCAGGCATATTGCTGGACAAGCGCTGTGCTACCTGCTCCCTCTTCCCACCCACACCTAGTACAGCACATCCACTTAGCCTGTCCCCTGATGGAAAGTTTTCCCACTTCTGGACCCTTTCTGAACAGAGACAGCCAGTCGTCCTGTTGGGAACTAAACTGAGACCGTTGCCTCCTTCGATTTCTGACCTCAATCCCAATGTGAGTCTCTGTATGTGGATCTGAAGGGCAAGCGGCCAAACCCAAGGCATCAGCAAAGCACCTTCCCATGGCATTCTCCCCCTCACCCCCCACTCCCCGAACATCACAGAACTCTGGCAATTCATGTGTCTGCATCAAAGCACTGCTCTATGAAAAACTGCATCTGTTTTGATTGTTTCCCTCTCCCCACTGCCCGTAGCATTTAGTTTTTTTTCCTGGATTTTAAACCGTTTGGGACAGGGACTGTTTCTTCCTCCGCATATGTGGACAGTGCCCAGCATGTTGTGGGAGTGAGCAGGACATACAAATAATGTCTGAAAAATATCTAAAGTGAGAGACACTGAGAAACTAGCACTGAGGGAAGGTTAAGACCATAATTTGGCATTTTTTAGAGGAAGAAACAAATAGTATGATAGTGGTGCCCAGCCCAGGTCAGGGCCGTATTGTGCTGAGTCCTGTTTGCAGACAGTCCCTGACCCAAAGAGCTTATAATCTAAATATATAAAAGGTGGGAAGGGAAATGGAGGCATAGAACAGCAAAATGATTCACACAGGATCACACAAGCGGTTAATAGCCCAGTTGGGAACAGAACCTAGTTCTCTTTGATCCTAGAACACTGTCCTAGCCACTAGCCCATACTGCCTCTCCAGAACTTAAAAAGACACTCCCAAGATGTATGGCCCATAACCATTCCACACCATGTAGTATTCTCTTGTCCTACCTCCCTTCACCTGCCCTGAGAGAAAGGTGACTGCATCCAAGTGCCTTGACGGTGAGTGGCTATGGGGATTCACCAGTGTGGGGCTGGAGTGAGGGGAGATCTGGTAGGCCACAGGGTTCTGGTGGGGATGTGGTAGATTCCCCATGACTTGGAGCCTTTATATCAAGACTGAGTGTATTTGTAAAAGAGATGCTCTATTGCAGCCGAAGTTCTCAGCCTGATGCAGAGATTTCTAGGTGAAATGCTCTGGTCTGTCTGATGCAGGAGGCCAGACATGATGATCATACTGGTCCCTTCTGGCCTGATGATCTATGAATGAATGGGTAATGGTAGTGGCTGCTGGATCTGTGGCAAAAGCCAATGGTGTAGGTTCGAGTGAGAGAGTCAGGAGCCTTGGGTATTATTCCCACCTCTGCTGTGAACTGGCTGTGTGACCTTAGGAAAGTCATGTCGCCACTGTGCCTCTGTTTCCCTGTATGTGAAATAGCTTAGTCTATAATAAGTGGCCTTGAACTTTGCTAGTGTTTGGATCCAGAGTTGTGATTGAGGCCTGTCTGTTGTAATAACTCTTACTCAGCTTCCGGGGGATGGCTGGGTTATATGACTGTTGTTATTACTGCAGTAGCATGTAAGGCTAGGGGTCTGGGTCTATGGTACTAGACACCAGACAGAGCTGCAAAGCATGATCATTACCACTAATAACACGAAGCACTGCTGACTGGGTAGGACAGTGGCCTAGGTGATGGATTGGAGTGCTTTAGCTTTTCCCCTCCAGACCTTCAATCTTGCTGTCAGCACAATCTGCAGGAGCTGTGCCTAGTCCCAACTGCATCTCAAGAGTGTGGCTGGTTGCTTTTTTCTGCCTTTCTTCATAGTATCGCTCGCCACATCCACTTACTTTAATATGTGCAGCTCAGAAGTCAGAAGATGAAGTGAGCTCATTTGGCATAATTATCAGAGGTGTCAAGAATGTGAAATTCAAGGCAATATAACTGTCCTGGAGCCATCACACCTCAGACAGCCTGTCAGCTCTTGATGCTGCAAAGATAGGAAATGCACCTGCTTCCTCAAGCAGAAAATAGACTGTTTAAAAAAAAGGTAAAGACTAAACTGCTATCATGTTTTTATGTTTAGCATATGCTTTCACTTCCTGCTCTGCTGCCCCTCCCCTCTTTGTCACTCATCTGTCACAAGACCTCAGAAATCAGTCTGATCTGAGAAGGGCAATATGGCTCATGCTTCATAACAAGGTCATTTTCACTGCAGTTCTGTGAGCGAATAGTAAGCATGGAGGACATTTCTATTTCACATGTCTTGGAGAGTCCAGTGGAAGAAAGCTCTGTAGACACGCCTGTTGCCCAGATCCGTCCGTGTGTGCGCACAGCTCCTGTGAAGTCAATGGAAGGAGAATGGTCTTGTGGTTAAAGCATATGTCTAGGAGCCACAGTTTGGGTTCTCTTTCTAGCTCTGGCACTTACTTTCTGGGATCTTGGGCAAGTCACAGCACCTGCAGTACTGCACTTCCCCCATCGTTGAAATGGTGCTAACTTACCTCCCAGGGATGTGGGGAGGTCAGAGGGAAAGGGCTGTAGAAATGCAGAGGGATATAATTAGCTCTGAAAGTGTCTAGTGCATTCTGGACCCAAAGGATGTAGCTTGTGGAACTGCACCACAAGCGTGACCCCAAATCATGCTCAGTTCCTATAACCGGGGTGAGCATTTCCAAAATGGTTCTGATTATGGCATTTAGCATTGCCTCCCACAAGGGTAGCATGGGTGCTTTAAAGTCGGTTTGCTTAGCAGGGCTAAACTGCATCACTAAAACTCTTCTTAAAATGGGGATGGCTGAGGGAGGGAATTAGCTCTACACCAATGTGGACAGAACTCTAGTAGGGGTTCCAGAACTATGTGTGGGGACGATTGACTGAATGAGGTGCGAGCTGTTCCAGGAACCCTTTGCTCTTCAATCCAGCGTTGGTGCCCTCTGTTTTCATGTAATTGGACCTCTGCCATTTAGTATTCAGAGTTAAATTGCTGCTTTCTATAACAACATAAGAATGGCCGTACTAGGTCAGCCAAAGGTCCATCTAGCCCAGTATCCTGTTGTCCGTCAGTGCCCCAGAGGGAGTGAACAGAACAGGTAATCACCAAGTGATCCATCCCCTGGTGCCCATTCCTAGCTTCTTGCAAACAGTGGCTAGGGTCACCATCCTGGCTAATAATCATTGATGGACCTTTCCAGATGTTCTGTGACTGCTGAGGCTTCCTATATCCTCTCCGTGTTTCATAAGCCCTTTGGAAATGAAATAAATTAACACACACTAAAATAAAAACCAGGAAAAAGCTTGGGTTACAACACTTTTAGCATGGTGCCATGAAGCAGGGCTGTGCAGTTCTAGTGGGCTGGTTGAATGCACCCCAAATTCTGAAATAAATTCACTTGTTCCTCTCTCTTATCATAGAGAGCTGCAATTCACTGAGCCCGTTGTCCCATTATGTAACACCCGATTTTGTCTGAGTGCCTGGGGCATGTGGCACCATGGGATGTCAGTCTCATCCCCCTATATTTAAGAGGGCAGTTGCAAACTGCTCCATCTAGTGCAAACCAAAGTCAGCTCTGGCAAGTTAGTTGGTCAGAATTTGGATGCCTCCAGCATACAGTTCTGTGTTTTGATCTTATTATTTTGCCTTGCCCTAAACTGAGCATTCCCAACATCACACACACCTTGCTACCCTCCGAAAATCCATGTTCAGCTGAAATTTAAAGAGCGCAACACAAAGTTTAATGGCCAAGAGGGGGAGAGTAAGATGGGCACAGATTTCCAATACGGTGTTACACTTCATGTATGTAGCCACTGTGGTTGCTGGGTGATTCAATTCATTCTTTGCCCAGGGACAATCAAGAGTTGAGAGAGCAGCTTGTGGAAATATACAGCAGTAAGTTTCAAAACACTAGGCCAGACATTTTTGCAGCAGTGCTTTTTAATTGCATGTGTAAATCTTGGGAGCACACCCTTTTTGCACACTCCAAGCCACTTGTAGCACTCACAGAAATGTGTAACAGTGCATACGAAAGCTGATGTGAGGGTGCAAAGCTGATGTGAGGGTGCAAAGCTGTCTGTGTGAGCCTTTACACCCTTGCTGCGAACACAGGCTGGTACACAGGCACAATGCATGAGAATACAAATATTTGCAAGTGCCAGAACGAGGCCTAATGTGCCTGAGGCACTGAGACTGCGGTTTTGGCGAACACAAAGGGTTTATTTCAGGGACATTAGCTCTCAGCCACAGATGCTTCAAAATCACCCCCCAAAAAACAACAGCAGCCTGGGACTCCTGTTTCAGAAAGGGATCAGTTTCAGTAAGAGATTAGAGATTAGACAGCCACCAACCTGCTCATTTTCCCTTGTGTTACTTGGCAACATAACTGCTTTGTGCCTGCTCCAATTTGCACCAAAATACTGCTTGCTCTATGCTGGCTTGTTCGAATTCATCCCTGCTAGAGCATGCAGAAATTAACCTGCTGCTGATGCCTCTATTCCCTGGCAAATATCTAATCATAAATTCAACAAAAAATAATTACCTTTCTGTAAACTGGGTATTAGCATATGAATTAGACTTTAACATATGAAAGGACTTTTGATGCCATATAAAATTGATATAGAAAATGACCATAACAGAATAACAAATTACACTTTAAAAGATAGCTTTATCGAGCACAGATTGAAAGCTTGATGGTTGAACAGAAATGCCTGAGTCGGAGAGGGGGAGGAGGCTGGGAGGAGTATCATCGTGTTTGCTTCTCTAGACATCCTGAGCATTTTCAGTGCCATGATTATTAGAGCATTTATACCAAGCGACTGTTTCCCACGATCCTTGTCCCCCTCCATCCCCTGCTCTATATTCCCCATCCCTAGACGTGCAAGTGTCATGGGCTCAGGTAATCAATGTGGTTCCATATAGCAGCAATGCTATTCTCAGAGCAATGCAAATTCCAGTGGTGGTGACAAGTGCACAAACAAAAAGTTGACAAAAGGGGGCTGTGTTTCCTTTTTGAATGCACAGGACGAATAAGATTCACCCTGCTGGTCTCTTGCATGCTCAGCATTCTTAGCCAATTCCTCACCTGACTAAAGTGAAAGGAGGTTTTTTTCCCCCCACCTACTTCACTAGGATCAGGATTTGGCCCAGGTTTGGAAGGGAGACTCCCATTATTGTCAACAAGAGACTGATTGGGCTGGGAGCAGAGAGAACCTTATATTATGGGGAGAAAATGGGAACCAGCATTTGCCAGATAAAAAGGAAGAGGCTGGTGGAGAGGAATGTTTCTTTGGTTTTGAACTTCTAAGGGAATGAAGGGGAAAGAGCAACACTGATTTCCTTTCCAAGGGTTGTATCTTTTTTTTTTTTTTTTTGCCAGCCATCACACCTGGTGCAGCTGCAATGCCTTTGCCTGTCACCTAATCTAGAACGTCTTATGCAAGGCAAAATAGCTGGTAGCCTCAGTCTGTTGCCTTTCTGTGCTTACTTCAGTGTGGGGTGGGGTGGGAGTGTGGAGAAGGTCCGCAAGAAAACCTACAAACAGGGGAGTACGAGAGAGCACGTGAAATGGGAAGAGGAAAGGGTGGCACAGTGTGAGTCTAGATCAGTGATATTCAGATCTCAGTGAGTCAGGAGCCAAATTAGCAATCGACATTACCCAAAAGAGCCACAGTAGTGTGTGTTCATTGTTTCATTTACTACAGGGGCAGGAAGAGGCAGGGAACAGGTGGGGTGGGGGCTGCAGGGAGGGGTTGGGACGTTGGGGGAAGAGGTGGAGTGATGGTGGGGCCTGGGCAGAGCTGGGGGGGTGGAAACACACCACGGCAGATTAGAAACTCGATGCCTATGTCCCAGGTCTCACACCCCCCTAAGGACGGCCCTGTGTGTGTTTGTGTATATATATTATTATTCTCACAGCAAATAAGTTAACTTTGTGCAAGTTGATAACTGGTTAATAACGTAATGAAAGCATCCTAGTTGGTTAGTAACTTGGATTAGTTAATAATGAAATCACGCCATGTTTTAATATCATGTGCTCCAAAGAGTCGCAGGAGACGCATTAAAGAGCCACTTGCGGCTCGCAAGCCTCAGTCTGAGTATCGCTGGTGTAGATATTAATGAAGTTCAGCGGTGTGATGTGCTGTAGCTTTTCGCAGGTGAACTGTTTTATGACACAGTATATGATGGCTTTAAACGTTGTGTGTGAATTTAATCAGCCTGTTCTAGGGTGACCAGATGTCCCGATTTTATAGGGATAGTCTTGATATTTGGGGCTTTTTTTAATATGGGCTCCTATTACCCCCCACCCCTTCCCAATTTTTCACACTTACTGTCTGGTCACCTTAGCCTGTTCTGGTTGGTGAGCTCTGAAGAAAGCAAAAAACGAGGGGGAGGGGTAGTTGTGATAATTGGGCCTACAAATTTGCCCTAAGTGTGGTACCAACTGAAAAAAGGTGAGTGAAAGCTCATAAAATGTCACAATAACCTGTTACAATAAATGCTGATGGGAAAAGGTGCACAGAGAGAGAGACTGAATTAGTCAAGACAAAAAGCCTTACTGATATAACTTAGGGACTGTGTTAAGATCATGCCTGGTAAACAAGACAAGCATGGGACTGGAAATTAATGAACCAAAACTGGTGTGTTCGAAATTAGGCCCAACTGGTGGACAAAATAATGAGGAGATGAGCTATTCCACCCATCACTCCCTTTTGGGATCCTCAGAAAGAGACTTTGGGGAGAAAAGCTGCCTATGGTGACCCTGGCTGACTGAAAGAAGAGTGAGTGAGCTTTACTCTCAGGGCTGTCACCTCCACTGTCTCCTGGGACCCCGAACCTAATCCTGAGAGATGTCCTGACCAGGCCAGAGTGAAGGACCCGGATGGCCACCTCCACATCACCTGGGATGTGAGATTTTATCACCGCACCCTCTGGTGTGTTTGTTTCCTTCCCCTCTTTACCACTTTTTTTCCCTATCCTATCCCTCTTTTACTTTCCGTCTAATAAGCATCTGGCTTAGCTGGCCAACACTATATATTTTACACACTACTGTAAGCCTGTGACCAGAAAGAAGCAGCTAAAAGCAATGCCCTAAACTGCCTGATGCTGGCACGAGTTTGCCAGGTCTTGAAGTGGCTGATAAAACTGTGTGCTCTGCCTCTGCTTTTTCAGCAGTGAGATTGCAAGTGAAAATCAACGTCAGCGACAGAAGCTGCATTTTTTATCTTTGTTATTCTCTTCTTTCCTCTGTTGTGAGTGTTTGTCTTGTTTTGTTTCCTAGGAAATGGGATCAGACTTAAAGAATAACAATAATAACAACAGCTTCAGCCCATTTCAGCTAACTTTTTCTCTTTCCCCCAAAAGGACAGTTATTACTAGCTTTAGTACCATCTAAGAGATTGTCAAACAAGAAGGTTTTTCCTTCTAATGACTCCCTATAGCTAACAGGAAAGGGAACAAGGGATGTTGTTAAAATAAAAGTTTTATTTAATAGTTTACATTTCAAATGCTTTAACTTTTCTTTTTTCTTTTTTTCTGTATCTTTAATAAAAGGTTAAAAAGACTTTTAATGGTGCATTTGCCATGGTACCAAGCAGACTAAGGACTCTGTGTTCCAAACCCTGAACCATGTTTAACAGTTTAGTGTTGCAAGGTGACAGGGTCATGTTAACACCGTTGTCTCTATGGGTTCATTTATTCCATCTAAATTAACACAATAAGGCTACAGAACCCATAGAGAAACTAGTTACGGGGGATAAAGAATGAAAAAACAGGGATGAGGGAGCAAGTCACAAGGTCAGATGAGGGATTCTGAGGGAGATGCAGGACAGAGAACCCTAGACAACACCCACTGCTCCGAGAAAGAATCTAGGGTGTCATTGGGAGCCACCTGCAGGAACACTGTCCGGCTGCCTGATTTAAGAAGTGATGGAAGGTAGGCACCACAGTCAGTCACCTCAAAGGACTGGAAGGACCCTCCTGGGATATCAAGGTTGGTCGCCTGCTGTTGCAACAACCCCATCATAGAATCCCATTCACAAACTTATGTGGTTTCCTTCCTTCGGAGTGATGACTGGCCATCTCGGCTGGGGCCTGGAGGAGGGTGATGAAGATGTGGTGTTGCAGGTGGGCAATGTGTAAAGAAACAAGTGCTGGGACAAATGCAGCCAGAGCCTCAGTAAGAGGTTCTGGAAGAGGCAGAGAAGGGACTGCAACCTGGCACACTGCAGGTGGGCGTATGCAGTGTCTGCCTCTCACTGCACAAGAGGAAGGTGTCAGGAGTGTTGGTGAACTGCGCTTGCCTGTGCTCATGGCTCTGTGAAGGAGCTGCCAACTTGTGTCCCTGGCATGTTGTGAAGCCAGGGTGGAGTAAAGCCTGGCCAACTGGGATGAATTCAATCAATCAACTGCTCTAGAGTCTAAAGTCCATTGAACACGCTGATCGTGAGCCTCAGTAGGGTAGGTTTCCCCAGCTCACCCTACCAGGATGCCTCAGTCCTGACCTGGGAAAAAATCTCCTCATGGGATGAGCAGGTTCATTCTCCATGCCTCCACTCAGCCCCTGGCCTCTCTGTTGAGACTGTGAGCAAGGGTGCCAGTTGGGAGGTGGACACCACCTGCTGAGACCTGGACTGAGACTCCTACATCCCCTTCATGCAGGACACCCCACAGCCATCAGATGGTAACAGCCTGCAGTCACTACTGATGATGGGCTAGAGGTGGAAAGTTCTGCTAGTGCTCACCGTAGCCAGTCCTCAATCTGAGTTACCTGGCCTTCGGGAAGAAGCATTTATATAGAAGGATGCACCTGAGAAGTTGTATCCTCTCTTCTCTGAACACTGACACCCCATCCTGCCCTAGTTATGCTAGTCTCTGGAGCCTTGCTGCTTCAGACAGACACACATTTTTGTACCTGGCCCTTTAACACCCTCTGCAGCAGTGAAAGCAGCAATCAGGCCCTAACTGGAGCCACCCAGGTTGCTGCAATGAGCAGAAATTCTCACTGAAGTCATACCTTAGTTTCAGTGGCTGCCAGCATATCCCAATAAGTGCCAGTGATAAGGACAGACGAGGGCAGTTTTCTTAATGGCACCGACAACAGCTCTTTGTAGCTTATTATTTTGTTTTCATCTTGTGATTATTCCATTTCCTTTCTCTTCCAACACAGAACAAAAAACAACCATGTATGGCTATATCGCAAGCCAAGGTAAACCAGGTGGCCTCTATCCCCTGCACCCTCTGTGTGTCTCTCGCTGCCATGGCTTTTCCTGAGAGATGTCTAATCTGCACAGCCTGTCCTTGTGTGGTGGTACAGGGACGCCAGCACCAGAGTGGGATCTCCAGTGATATACTTGACCCTCGTCTGAATACTCCCGTATGTTGGGCTGAAAGGCCCACACCAGAGGGATCTGTAGGATCTGAGAGTTCCCCTGCAAAGTTAGTCTCAGTGGTCCCCTCAGACTCGACCTGCTCCTATCTGAGTCTGCCATGATGCAATACTGCACCATGAGTGAGACATAGTGCAAGACGTGCTTAGATCCAAAATGCATGGGAAGCTCTTGATTGTCTAAGCTAAACTGGTAATCCTGCTATGGCCTCTAAAAGACATCAGAGATGGTATCAAGCCCTCCTCACTCTGGCTTGCCCTCGCTTCTTCATTCTGGGGTCCGTCGCCTTTCTCCTTTCAGTGGCTATGAAGGTGGCGTTGGTCCTGCAGTAAGAAGGAACAGCAAGTGCACTTCTAGGCCTCCTAACAGAGCAAACACTTCTACTATGTGCCAGCAGGAGAAATGAGGGCCAAGTGTCTCCCCTCAGCCTTCCTGCTGAGCCAGAGGCTGCCACTTCCATGGAGCACAGGGAGAGTGAATACAGGAGCCCCCTCTGGACCCTTATCTCCCTCACTAGAACTAGTAGCTCAGTCTCAACCAGTCACGTCTTGCTGAGCTTTTACCAACACATCTGAGGCAACCAGGGATGACCCCAGGCCACTGCGGTGTTTTAAAACTGCAGCTTTACTGAGCTCCTTCCCTCTGGTTAGTGAGCTATGCAGAACTGACTAACCACCCCTGCCATGTGTCATCCTAGATTTCAGTGAGCCTTATGGCTTCTCTGGGGGCTGTCTCTGCTTGGCAGGAATGCAGTCTGGTCTGGAATGAGCACAGAGGCGGGAGGTCCCAAGTTCTAATCCTGCCTCTGCTGCTGACTCCCTGTGTGACAGTGGGCAAACCATCTCCTCTTTTTGTCACATAGGGATAATGACACCCACTCACGCTGTTCGTGGGCTATTGTGAGGGGAATTTAATGTCTGTACGATGCATCGAGCATGTAAACATCAAGCATGAGGATCATGGAGGGGGATTTCCTAGGGCACTATCAGCAGCCAGGTGGGCGACCTTGCACCTGAGCCTCTTAGGGTCTGTCTACACTGCAAAGACAAACCCATGGCTTGTCCATGCCAACTGACAGCCTCGCAGAGCTTGGGCTGCAGCCTGAGCTCTGGGACCCTCCCACCTATCAGGGTCCTACAGCCTGGGCTCCAGCTCGAGCCTGGAAGACTATACAGCAATTGAACAGCCCCACAGCCTGAGCCCCAGGAGCGCACGTCAGCTGGCATGTGCCAACCGCAGATGTCTAATTGTTGTATAGACACACCCTTAATGTGGACAAGGACTCATTGGCCAGGGAAGCAGTCAGAGTTGGCAGGTCTGGGATAGGAAGTGGGCGAGTATCTAAAATCCATTGCAAGGAAAAGACAGGAGAGTAGACGATGAAGATCAGTTATCTGCAGGATCCATGACAGAGAGCTAAGAGAAGAGTGGAGTGTGGAGGAGGGCGAGTGGCTGAATGGCTGTAAACAGGAGCTGTGAAAAGGGAAAGATCAGAGGGAGGTAGTGGCAATAAGATGGAGTCTGAGTGACACATCTGAGCCAAGGGCATTGGGCTGCTCCATCAGCGTTTCATTGTGCGGGGAAGAGGCTCTGAAATGGAACCAGATAATTGTGCAATTATGGCTTCCCAGTAATGACGGCCTCTCTTGTATGCGACATAATATAGACCGTGCCACAGCAAGAGATTGTGTGTGCTGGGGTGGGGGAGCTGTCAGTGGTCAGTCAGTCCAATGCCTTGCCAAACAAGGGCTAGCTTGCCTAACACATCCTGCGCTGCCTAGTGTCACCTTATGGGTGCCTGGATCCTCTGTTGTGCTGTCCCTGAGCTTTGTCACCTTTAAATCTCTTCTTGGGCTGTCTGGGGGCTCAAATCGATCACCAGCATGGGCTAGAGTAGCCCCATGGTCTAGTCCCATTTGTTTACCCTTCTTAAAACAGTTTAGGGCCAGATCCTGCTATGCTTATTCATATCAAGTAGCCCTTTCCTCCCGGAGCAGCTGCACTGATTTAAATGTGCAGTGCATGGAGTAAAATGCTGTTCTCCTTGAGCAAAGGTGGCATTATCTGGCCCTTAATAAATGGAAAAGACAGAAAGGAAGGAACATTGCCTTTGTTAAACCCCCGCCCCCATTTGTGCCCTGCTGTGTGTGAAACAACCTGCTAATTTATTGTGTCCATGCCTTTTTCCCAATGCACAGTTATTCCCTACTGCATATGCAACCAGTGCATTGCATGTTCTAGTTTGGAATATCTCAAGCAGCAGGCTTTCCATCATTGCGCTGCATTGCTAATCCATTCAGAACAGGTGAGGCTAAAGACAGCTGTTGGAGCATGTTATAATCTGGCGATATTGTTTAGAAATCAATCTGTTGAAGACATAGTTTATCATTCGCAGACAAAATGTTTTTGATTAGGAGAAAATTAAGATGGTAAAGACAGAGCAACTGCTCCGGGGTGGGGGGCATGGAGGACGAGGAGGGAAACCTTTATTAGAGTATGTAGTTATTTAAAATAAATGTTTGGAAAGTTTGGAGATTTTAAGCACAAAAATAAACTCAAATGTATGAATGTCTGGAAATTCACGAGAACTTTAGCCCTGCACTGTACCCCATTGCAGTGAGCACTGTCCAGTGACATAGCATCATGTCGATAAGAACGATCACAATATCTACTCATGTTCTTGTATTTCCCTTGTATCTGCTGTGTACAGGAGGGACCATCATAGCTCATGAAGTTTGTGTTGAATACTGGGAGACTCTGTGATCATTATTTGGCCAGAGGACAGGGTCAAGGTGGAAATCTGACTGTTTGTGGATATTTATGGATAAGAATATGTGGCTGGTCTTTGTATTCTATATATAGAGATGGTGGGCAGAGTGGATGTGATATTGTACTGGCTCTCCTGTCTTGACTTCTGATTTGACCATGCAGCTGCTTGTCATGGAATGAAAGGTAGTGATGGTTGCCTGAAAACTGTATAGAGAAGGGCAGATATGAGCAGACCACGATAGTCTCACTGTAATGGAAATGTAGAACAGGATGGATTCAGGCCTTTGCACTCTGTTGAAATGTGAGGCCAGGTCTACACGATGCGTGAAAATCTATTTTAGATACGCAATTTCAGCTACGAGAATAGCGTAGCTGAAATCGATTATCTAAAATCGATCTACTCACCCGTCTTCACCGCGCGGGATCGATGTGCGCGGCTCGCCATGTCGATTCCGGAACTCCGTTGGTTTTGGTGGAGTTCCGGAATCGATGTAAGCGCGCTCAGGGATCGATATATCGCGTCTAGATGAGACGCGATATATCGATCCCCGAGCAATCGATTGTAACGCGCCGATATGGCGCGTCATATAGACGTGGCCTTTGAGATTGGAACAGTTGGTATTTCTGTCTGTAGTAGCTGGCTGATAAAGGATGGGTGAAAAAGATGTGGGTTTGGGGCTTATGTGTCTCCTCTGTAATATGAGTGTAGTTCAGAGATTTGTGTATTTAGTATGGAATATTAGAGTGGAGGTTTGTGGGCATGGGAAGTGTAGCACATTATATAGGACAAAGGTGTTTCAAGAATATGGGGAGAGTTTGGGCAGGAATTCGTGGAAGGGGCAGAGTAAGTATTGTTTGTGGGAAGTTAACTCAACTCCTGGATATTCGCTTTGGTTTTTCAAACATGTAACTGAGAATCTCTGGACTTCCAAGTATATTTTTAAATGCCAATAAAGTTCTAATAAGATGATTTGTTAGTAATTAACCTATGTTTTACAACTTTAGTCTCACTCAAGTTTTTGTCCGAAAATTTTCTCGGGTTTCTCCAAATGTTGTTTGTAATCTGGGCATGTGAACACTTGATATGGATGGCATTGCAGCAATTCATCCATCTGTATGTCTTAGATACACATGTAGCCCCCATACTGTAGTGTCTGAGCACCTCACCATCTTCAGTGTTTATCCTCACAACATCCATGGAAGGCAGGGCAGTGCTATTATCCCCATTGTACAGATGGGGAATGGAAGCACACAGAAGCTGGGTGATTTTTTTCATAGATTCGTAGCATTTAAGGCCAGAAGGGACCAACCACTAGATCATCTTGTCTGATCTCCTGTACATCACAGGCTATTAAATTTCACCCATCGCAGGCTATTAAATTTCTGTACTGAGCCCAATAACTTGTGTTTTACAAAAGCATAATGGGTGTTTGGCTAAAGCACATAGCCTCTGTTTGCCAGAAGCTGGGAATGGGCAATGGGGGATGGATCACTGGATGATTATCTGTTCTGTTCATTCCCTCTGGGGCACCTGGCATTGGCCACTGTCAGAAGACAGGAAACTGGGCTAGATGGACCTTTGGTCTGATTATGTTCTTATGTTCCAGAAATGATTTGCAGTGTTGTTGTAGCCGTGTTGGTTGCAGGATATCAGAGAGCCCAGGTGAGTGAGGTAATATCTTCTGTTAGAACAACATCTGTTGGTCAAAGGGATGAGCTTTTGAGCAACAAAGGCCTGAGGAGGCGCTCCAGAGCTTGTGTTTCTCACCCACAGGAAATGATATGACCTTGCCCACCATGTCTCTCTGGATGCCTTTCTGGAAGATATCAATCTTGATTTGAAGGCATCAAGAGATGGAGAATCCACCACTGCCCTGGACAGTTTGTGCCAATGGTTAATCATTCTCACTGATTTTTTTGTTTTTTAAGGTGGGGGAGGGCTAATTTCTAATTTAAATATGTTTGGCTTCAGCTTTCAGTTATTGGTTCTTGCTCTGCCTTTCTCAGCTAGATTAAAGATCCCTGTACAGCGGTTCTCAACCCGGGCCCGCGGGCTGCATGCAACCCAGTTAGCACACAACTGCGGCCCAGCTCAGCTGCGTGCTAAAGGCCATGGGGCTCCTGGCTTCCCAGCCATGCAGTGGACTCCAGTCTGCCAGCAGCCGCCAACTCCGTGCAATGGGCTCCAGGGTCCGGGCCGCCATCCGGCTCCGCACAGGGTCCAGGCAGCTACAGGGCTCCGGCCTCTGGGCTACCAGATGCTGATGGTTCTGTGTGGTGGGCTGTGGGCTGCCACTGGCTCCAGGCTATGGGCTGCTGCTGGCTCCATGCAGTGGGCTACTGGAGGGCTGTGGGCTGCCGCTGACTCTGGGCTGCACGCGGGCTCTAGGGTTGGAGTCCTGGCTTTCTTCCAGTCCTGGCTTTTTCCTAGCAGCAGGGTCTGGGGTCGGGGTCCCTGCCCTGCACCCAATGCTCCGCTCCTGGCCCCACTCTATGGAGGGTTCTCTGGAAGGAGGGTGCTGGGCATAGGGGTTTGTGTGTGGGGGAGGTTAGCTGGGGGGCACTATGGTTCACAGCCTGTGGCCATGGCATTGCTTTGTTGGCCACATATGCAGTCCACAATGATAAATAGGCTGAGAACCACAGCTGTAATACCTGGTAACTTCTGATTGTGAAAGTATTTATATGCTGTAATCAAGTCACACCTCAATCTTCTATTTGATAAATTAAACAGATCAAGCTGTTTAAGTCTCTATCACTAAGGGAATTTCACCAACCATCAAATTATTTTTGAGTTCCTTTTCTTCACCCTCTCCATTTTTTCAACACCCTTTTCAACATGTGGCTACTAGAACTGTACATAGTATTCCAGTATCAGTCTCCCCAGTGCTGTATACAGAGGTAAAATCATCTCCCTGCACCTCGTTACTCTCGTGTTTATACATCCACGGATCACATTAGCCTGTTCCCACAGCATTGCACTGGGAGCTCATGCTGAGTTGCTTGTCCACTGTGATTCTTAAATCCTTTGCAGAGTCACTGCTTTGGAAGATACAGCCCCCTATTCTATAGACATGGCCTGCGTTCCTTTTTCCTAGATGTACAACTTTGCCTCTGGCTGTATTAAAACACATTCTGTTTGAATGGGCCCAGCTTACCAAGCGATCCAGATCACTCACTCTGTATAACTGCCCATTCCTCCTCATTATTTACCAGTTAGTCAATCTTTGTGTCATCTGTGTATTTTTCCAGCAGTGACTTGATGTTAACTCCCAGATCGTTGATGAAAATGTTGAATAGCAGCAGACCTAGTACTGATCCTATGGAACTCCACAAGAAACAGCCCAATTCGGTGGTGATTCTCCATTGACAACAGCATCTGGAGATGTGTCAGTTAGCCAGTTCTTCTTCCACCTAACGAGCGTTCTGTTGATATTGACTAGTGCTGAGGTTTTAATCAGAATGTCATGTAGACATTCCAAAGGTCATATAGGAAGTGTATGGGGGAGTTGGGAATTTAACCCAAGTCTTAATTCCCACTCCTTCCTCTCCAATTGCACACACTATAGTTTTGCAGCAGTGGTGTTTAATGATCTCTTTAGGTGTTCCTATGACTGTTGGATATTCTGTAGGCATCCCTGTGGTATTTATGATCCCCATAAAGTGCTTACCCCCTGCAGGATTACCTATGGCATTTGTTCTCCTACAACAGTCTCTGCAGTAGCTATAATTCTCTTAGGAGTCTTTGCTGTGTTTCTAATGCCCAGGGGAATGCTGGGGGAGGTTAGAACCCCTGCAGTCGTTAGAATAAGAGCCTTTGTGGGGGCTCTTAAATCTTCTTGAAACCTTCCGCGTGTCATCAGCCCTGCATACTGGCCCAAGTGTGAAGAGGTCTGCAGCCTGTGGCTGTACTTTTGTAAATGAAAAACCCTTGGTTGTATGTGTGCCTAAGGATATGTCTAGACTACCTGTCATATTGGCGGATAGCGATCGATTTCTCAGGGATCGATATATCACGTCTCATCTAGATGCGATATATTGATCCCCGAAAGAGCTTCTGTCGACTCCGGAACTCCACCAGTGCAAACGGCAGTAGCGGAGTCGACGGGGAGCCACGGACGTCGATCCTGTGCCATGAGGACAAGAGGTAAATCGATCTAAGATACTTCGACTTCAGCTACACTATTCACGTAGCTGAAGTTACGTATCTTACATCAATTCCCCCCCCCGCCCCCAGTGTAGACCAGCCCTAAATTAGTAACATAATTATCTACCCAGCTGCTCTCTTCCCCCATTGTGAGCATGTGCTACCAGTGCCAGTCACTGGGCTCTTGAACAAATATCACTGTTTTTTTGAATATCAAATGCTGACAAATATTGAATGCTGCAGACAGAGAGGCTGGGGCTGTGAAGGCGTCTCATGTTAGCACCTAGTGCTTACGTCCCGTCTCTATTCTACCGAGCAGTCAGGAAAAATACAAGAGGATCCAGACCCACAGGTCCCTCCTGTACAAGGCAGTGAACTATGGTGGGGAATTTTCCAGCAAGGTGGAGCTTTTGATGGGGTGGCTGCTGATGCTGTGGAGAGATCCTTGAAGCATCTCCTCATACTTGATGCACAGAGCAAGCTGTGTGTTATGAGGGCCGTGCTCATGGGGAAGAGAGAGAGAACACTGCTAAAATGCCTACTCTGAATTCATGGCCATGCAAGGGAAGCTAAATAGAGACAGTCACACTTTGCCCTGAGGGTTAACGGCCTGCTGCTGAAATACTAATTGCTGGAAATTGTGTCCATCAATTATTGCAAAGAGTTGTTGCCTCTCTGTAGGTGCAAGAGGTGGAAGGAATCTGGATTCATTCAGTGAGGCATAGCACAGAAAAGCCCAATGCTGACAGCTATGGGGGCTGGATGGCTCATGGCTCAGAAAGCTGGTAATGAATGGGAGACACAGATGCAGCCTAGGGTGGGATTAAGCAAGTTGTTCCCTCCCATCGGGCATCTGTTTGGTGTCTTTGGTATTCTTGGTCCAATTCTTAGTGGACTGATGTCCACATCACAGAAACCAACCTCACAGTTGGTATTGTTTGGCCCCCTGGCTGGCAATCTGACTACGCAAAAGGAGACTGAAGTACCCGTCACCCTAAGATGGACCTTGTAGGTCAGGTTTGAGGCACAGTTGAGGGCAATCGGAGGAAGCTCATGCTGATCTGTGGCTAAATCAGGCACTTCTGTCTCTCGGACTGTGAATCTGACATTTCCCCAGCATCAGGCAGGCATCAACTGTGAAAAGTTCAACAGCAGCTAGAACTGATTAATTGGATTAGTCACTGGGAAAATGTGTTGCAAATGAACCCCTTTATTGGCAAAAGGATCTTGATTTTTGAGAAAAGTATCAATTATTTGGGGAATAGTTTCTGTGCAAACACATTTCAGCCTGTGTTCAATGTGACTATTTCCTTTTTATGGTGTGTGAGTGACCACCCAAGTCATGTGATAGATTTTCTGCTCTATGATTGGATGACTGAGATTTTTTAAAGCAGGGAAACAGCATAATGTGTAGCAAATAATAGATAATGCTGCCACATATGAATTTTCAGATGAATCAACTGTGCTAAGTTTGTGAAACTTCTGGGGCTTGTGAACATTTTCCTGTCTACCCAACAGCCTTGTAAATATTTTCAAACAATGGATAACCGGACCCCACAAGTAACAGCAAACTGAACTCAGCTCTTGCATTCACAAACACATTCATAATTCACTTTTGTATTCTTCTGCTTAGTGCCTACACAGAAAGCACTTTTCAGCCTTCATGGCACAATGCAGCAATGAGCTAATCCCTACAACACCCCTGCAGAGTACGGCTGGTCTACACACAATTTTTGTACTGATTTAACTACAACAAAACAATTGAAACTATGTCAAAATAAGTTATATCGATGTAAGTACCTTCAGACTGGGATAATTGTGCCTACACTAGGGAGTTGTATCCATTTAATCATATCCGTTTCTAAACTAGTCTAGTTAAATCAGCACAAAAACTGTCTGTTGACCAGCCCTGAATGTTATCGCTGTTTTTATAGATGGGAAATCTTATGCAGAGAGTTTGAGTGTTTTGCCCAGGGCTACAGGAAATCAGTTTCAGAGCCACCTTTAGAACTCAGAAATTCCTGCATGTCAGTCCTGTGCTCAGATGATTAGATGACACCCCCCTGCCTAAAAAATTACAGCTGAGTGGGAAATGGTTTTCTCATCCTGAGAAAATATTTGAGATTACAACTTTTTTTCCTGTCCAAAATTGGGACTAAAGGATGAAATATTGAAAAATTTTGCAAACTGACAAACTGTTTAAAAAAAAATCAGTTCATGTCCACCAAAACATTTTTGTTTGATCACTTTGAAATGTTTCCTTTTGACTTGGACCACTTAATTTTTTTGAGTATAATTTAGCTCCAATTTTGAAATGAAAAATTGTTTCAAACCAGGAAATTGGCATTTTTTGTTTAGAAGATGTCCAAACAGGATGTTTCAACAATTACAAAACTTTTTTTCAACTTTTTTTCGGGTTGGGAAATTTATCAAAACCAACACTTGCCTGTGAATGGTTTTGGTTTCATGGAATCAAAATTTTTTTCCGACAGGAAAATGTATTTGCTGAAAAATTCCCAACCAGCTCTACTAAAAATTAAATGAACAAACCAGAGAAAACTCCATTTATAAAGAATATTTAATTATTCTTATTATTTGTATTGCAGTACCATTCAGTGCCCCCCTCCAAATCAGGACTGGGGTTCCATTAAGCTGAACACTGCACAAACATGCAGGAAAAATTAGTCCCTATCAGCAAAATTTATAATCTAGATTATACTCTAGTACTGAATAGAAACAGCCTCAAATGTCATCATAACAGTGAAATAATCTTTGGTATTTAGGGTGATTGCTGTAAAGAAATGTAGCATTGTTGCCCTTGGGGATGGTAAAATGGTTGTTGTGAGCTGTGGGGCAGCTGGAATTTTCCCACAATACCACCAGATCCTGCCTGCTGTAGCAGCACTTCCTTGGGTTGTCTATAAATGAAGTCACTGTATTCCAATGAAACCACGTGCCCAGGTAACAGAAGAATGGTAGGAACATCCATTGAGCTGGGCAAAAACTTTCCTTCCCTTTTTTTTTTTCTTTATGCAACTACTTTTATGACAATATTATGATACTAACAATAAAAAGAGAGACGTAACATTCTTGCTGGCATTGGGAATCTATTGTTCAGTCTGTTTACCTCCCTTTTGTTCTGCAAAATGATTAATCGTCTCCTTGGACAAGGTTGTCCTCTAAATTATACTAAATTGCTAGTAATTTCTGTAATATTTCTCACTTTGCACAGTAATGATTTATTGTTTACAGATTCTCTCAACACGGTTGCCTTTTGGGAAGAGTTTGTTCGGCTGCTTTGGAGTCCTGCAAGGATGAAAAAACAGAGCAGCCCAACTCTCTGAAATGCTCCAGCGGGATCAAGAATCTTAATGGGGATCTAACTTCACCACCACAACCTTGCTTTTACCGCTCCTTTCCCTGGAGAGTTAAGACACTACTCCTGTTTTTGGTTCTCCTGGAGTAACTGTTCTGCAGCTTTGGAACACGGGGGAAGGATGGGATAGAGCCAGGCTGTATGAAAATGTTTTCTCTGCCCTTTGTGAATGGCCCTGTTCCCTTGTTATTTCGCTTGCACAATGGCTATCTAGGTAGTACCATGGGTCAGCGCATTGTTCTGAACCTTTCGTTCTTGCCTCTGTAATTGCTCTGTAATTGCAGGTCATAGCTAACACTGTTTGAAAGCTATAAATGCAGATGTTTGGGAGGTAAAACAGACACAAATGCAAGGATTTAATACACTAATACAGCATAGGAAAAATAGAGATTTTGATTCCATAGATATGAATTGAAGAAAGAGAATTGTCTGGAGATGCACAGAGAAGGGGGTCAGGAAATGGTATTTTGGTAAAATATAAAGACTGTCCCACCATATTAGCAATGGTTCCATAGTGTGTATGTCAGATCCTAACCAGGCCTGGAAATGAAAGTGCCAAAATGTCATTGGGAAAGTTGTTCCTGTGGTATTTGCAGCTGAGATGAAAGTAAGGAGGAGCTGGTATCTCTGGGAAAAGGCTGACCTCTTTCCCCTGCACCCCTGCCCCCTTTTGCACTCCCCAAATATGTGGCTAGTTTAGATCAAATTCTGGGTAAGCAACCACACTTTTGCTGCTTTACCTAATCATCCCAATCTTTGAGGTTTGCATGGTACAACTTAGCATATTGTGCAGTTGATTTCTGTGAGCACAGGTGCTTCTTTCCCCTTGTTTCCATGGTCAATCATTTCTAATGTCAGTGAAGTGTCTCTTGGATAAGGGAACAGCTGGCAGGCAGGTGATCTCCTGTGCTACAGTGAGGAGGGATCTAGGATTTGTCCTATCTCAATTGTTGGGTGCCCAGCTTGAGAGACTTTAGAGAGGCCTGTCTCAAGTCAGGCACCCAGCAACTGATGCACCCTAAAGCACAAATCACTTTGGAAAACATAAGTCTCTGTTTTTCCATTTCCAGGGGCATTTTTATTATCTAAAGGCACAATCTGTGGAGCGGAAATAACATCATCTTGTCTTCTCATGGCATTACAGCACCTGTGGGAATATAAAATGATCCGATCTTCTGCTATTTTGGCCCATGAAAAACATGGAGATGAATACAAACGCAGCATGTCCATCTGTATTTGGATTTACCTGAATCTCAGGGTTTGGGTTATTCAGACGTTGGCAGACCCTGAATGCACAGTCTTAGCTATTTTTCCTCTCCATGAGTTCAAATCTGGGCCTTTGGTGACAAGTGAAATTGATTTAGTCTGTCTAAAGGTTTGTTCTTGTGACCAAACCATGACATGATTGGCAGTCTCTTCTCTAGAGAAGTCCATCTCTGGATTATCAGTGGTTGCTGTGCATTTTGGGATTGAAGTATCTGGGCAGAACTTCTGTTTTATTCTACTTTAAATTATTTCATTTTCATCAAAAGTGTTCAGGTTTTCATAAAAAAAACAAAACTGAAAAACCAATTATTTCCAGCAACCAGAAGACATATCTTTTTATTTGGTTGGTTTGTTTGTTTTCAGTGCCTCATTGCCAACAAACAAATATTTTTTGTGTGCTTTTTTGACAAAAAACAAAAATTTTAGATGATTCATTTTTCTTGAAAATTTTCCAGTAGTTTGTTGTTGAACATTTTCAAAGGAAAAAAAAAATCATTTCCTGATCAGCTCAAGTCATGTCTAGACCATATAGCCTGCGTGGAGGCATTTGCCAGCCCTGATCCCAGGCAGAAGCTCTGGTTTTCCTTGCTTGTTTGTCAGTGATTCATTTAGAATCATAGAATATCAGGGCTGGAAGGGACCTCAGGAGGTCATCTAGTCAACCTCCTGCTCAAAGCAGGACCAATCCCCACCTAAATCATCCCAACCAGGGCTTTGTCAAGCCTGACCTTAAAAACCTCTAAAGATGGAGATTTCCCCCATCTCCCTAGGTAACCCATTCCAGTGCTTTACCACCCTCCTAGTGAAAAAGTTTTTCCTAATATCCAACCTAAACCTCCCCCACTGCAACTTGAGACCATTACTCCTTGTTCTGCACTTTTGAAGGGTCATAAGCCTTCTGACTCTGTCACTTCAAAGCATATTCCTCTTAATCAGATAGCCGTCCATGACCTTTCAGACAGGACTTTCCCATCCTTCCTTCTGCTTCTCTCCTCCGCCCCCAGTTCCCTTCCTCTTTGCGTTAATTCTTAATGGACAAAGGCTTACTTTACCAGAAGATTCCTTTTATCAAAAGAAGCCATATACAATGAGCACATCGCAGCTAGCGTATCATGTTTCCCAGAATCTGGATATACAAGTAGAGTGAATTCTGGATTTGATCAAGGTGATCACTACTAACGGAGAATTCTGTCCTTGCCTTGAATGCCAAACTGTAGCTGTTTATGTACAGATGCCACAGGGATCCAAACCCAGAACCTGCAGCATCAAAAAACAACAACCCTTATCTCGTGAGCAAGAGGGGGACCATCTTCATCCGTCAGTACCAGTGGGAGGCTGTTTTCCTGGCAGGGGGCCAGCTGCTGGGGGGAAATGTGATCACATCCAATAAGCCCATGTGTGGCACTTGCAAACAGGAAGACATTCCCTCCTTTGCTGCATCTCCTGATAGATTTCTGAGAACATTCTCTCCGAAAGTGGGTCACAATACCACCTTCTGAAAGCCTCGGACAGATTTCTCTCTCTGCAAGGAACCTTGAAATAGGGTTGTAGCTTGTGCTTTTTTATAATTATTTTTTTCAACTCCTGGGCTGTAGCTTTAGATCATTATTGGAAACATTTTTTCAGAGTTGAGTGTCTTCCTGGTTAAAGGAAAGGGAAGCCATCTACCCCAAAGTGCTAGTTCTACTTGAAATTATTAAATGAAAACTAAAATCCAAGAGTTTCATAGTTGATCCCATTCCCAGTGAAGCTAAATACCCTCCTTGGTGTTATATGGCCAGCATGGTCTTTCTATCATCTGTTGTTTGAAAAATCCTATATTCTGTAGGACTATAAATCATGCATGTTAGAGCTCTTAAGATTCACATCTGACTCCTTTTGTTCTCTGCCAAGGGGCAGATGTCTCTGCTAATGTTTTATGGGTGCAGGAATCTGACTGTTTGGAAAGGATCTAGCCATGCATGGTCTCTATTTCAGCTGCTAGGGTGATGATTCATCTCATTGTACAGCCAGCTGTGTCACAAACCCCATGTGTTGGCATGTACCCAATTGCCTCTTGCTTTGTTGTTCCAAAGTGTGAATGAGGCATACAGACTCAACTGTCCTCTTGCCTCTCCGAGGCTGAGGCCCATCTGTACAGTGACATTAGAGGACTTTATTCTGTTGCTGCAGCCACCCTTCTGTGGATAGATAGAGAACTTTGGTCTTCACAGCTATCATATGGTGAAACTCGCCGTGTGGTGTCCTTTTCTTATTCCCTGCTGTTGTACATCTGATCTCACCTCTGTCCCTACCTCTTTTCATTTCTCACCCACATTCAGTTGACCCTTCTCTCTTTGTGGCCACATCTCTTTCCTCTCCCAAACAAAAACATTCAAAATGTCACACAAAATGAAATAAAAAAAATATTGGGGTGGAGGGGTCAATTGATACATTTCATTTAAATAAATTCAAAACATTTCATTCTGATTGTGCCCTTTTAAAAGGGTTTTCCTATAGAAAACAATGAATTTCACTTCAAACAGTTGTTTTGAAACAAAACATCAAAACATTATGTTCTGAAATGTCAACAGGCAGGTGTCAGCATTATCAAAATGCTCCATTGATGAAATTTTGTTTAAAAAAATTAAATTGACACACCTTTTGAAAGTTTTGATTTAGCTGTAAATGGCATATTTCACTGAGAAAACTTTTAACTGTCTGACCAGCTCTAATCATGATTATTATCCCCATATAATGGATGGGGAAACTGAGGCACAAAAAAGGAACTTGCTCAGAGCCACACAGGAATCCCATGTCAAAGCTGGCACCCATCTCTCCTGACTTGCTGTCCAGTGCCTTGCCTACAATCTAGTCCATGCATGTTTTTGACAAAAAGAGAAACCACGTGAGAAGGGAGCCCCTGCTTTTGAAGAGGCAGGATAGGAGGGAGTTGCTGTTCTTTCCCTGGAAAGCATTTAGCAGCCCTGGTCCCAGGCAGAAGCTGTGGTTTTCCTTGCTTGTTTGTCAGAGAGGCATTTCAGCAATTCTGGAGTGTCACAGCTCTTCTGGCTCTGTCACCTCAAAGCTTATCCCTCTTAATGGAATTTCACTCCATGCCCTTTCACGCAGGACTTTCCCATCCTTCCTCCTGCTTCTCTCTCCCACCCCCCAACTCCCTTCTTGTTTGCATTAATTTTTTATGGACAAAGGATTATTTTACCAGAAAACTCCTCTGATCAACGGAAACTGTATCCCATTCCAGAGATGACAAGTGCATCCCAGCGAAATCACAGAAATTAGGTCAGGTCTGTGCTTTTCTAAGTCTCTGGGACCTGGTTGCTGAACAGTGATCAACTGATAACTTTTGCTTGCTGCCTGTTTATTATGCAGATGATAGTCCTGGTCACTTGGCCCCCCTCTATACATATATACATACACACCCACCTACACCACACCCTCCTCTCTCCCTCCCTTGGGAAGAAGCTCAGCAGCCAGAGATTTCTCTCACATATACTGGAAGTATTCCCTGGGAGTAGCAGGGCAGAGCCACTCATTTGCAACAGGCTCTTTCATGGAGGGCAGCTGTGCTTTCTACCCTTGATCAGCTCTTTTTTGCTTCCCTGAAGTGAAAAGTAAAATTCAACCCATGAAGGGAACCCAGCCAAACCAGCTGTCCCTTTTCCTATTCACCATCCTCTGCTGCCAGCATGCTTCACACTCAAGTTATCCTCACAGGTCAGCCTGTCTGAGACAGCTCTGTGGGTGGAAGAAGCATGAGCCTACAGTTGAAACCCTGAGGAATCTTTAGGTAGTTAGCTGTGTGGGTGTCATTCATAGAAATGTAGGGCTGGAAGGAACCTGTGGAGGTAATCTACTGCACCCCACACCCCCTCCCTCATGCTGAAGAAGGACCAAGTATATCTAGACCATTCCAGCAGGTGTTTGTCCAACCTGTTCTTTAAAACCTCCAGTGACGGGGATTGCACAACCTTTCTTGGAAGCTTGTTCCAGAGCTTATCTATTCTTACAGTTAGGAAATTTTTTCCTAATATCTAATCTACATCTCCCTCACTGCAGTCTAAGCCCATTACTTCTTGTCCTACCGTTAGTGGACATGGAGAAAAATTGATCCCTGTCCTCTTTATAACAGCCCATAACATATTTGAAGACTGTTCTCAGGTCCCCGCTCAGTCTTCTTTATTCGAGACTAAATGCACCCAGTTTTTGTAACTTTTCCTTACAGGTCAGGTTTTTCAAACCCTTTTCATTTGTGTTGCTAGTTTGTCCACATCTTTCTTAAAGTGTGTAGGCCCAAACTGGACATGGGACTCCATCTGAAGCCTCACCAGTGCTAAGTAGAGTGGGACAATTACCTCCCTTGTCTCATGTACAACACTCCTGTTAATACAAGAATATTAGCCTTTTTTTTGCAACTGCATCACATTGTGGCTCATATTTAATTTATGATCCACTATAACCGCCAGATCCTTCTCTGCAATACTGTTGCCTAGCCGGTCAGTCCTCATTTTGTAGTTGTGGATTTGATTTTTCCATCCAAAGTGCAGTACTTTGCAGTTTACTGAGTTTTGTTGTGTCAATTTCAGACCAATTTTCCAATTTATCAAGGTCAGTTTGATAAAAATAGAGTGGTCAGGAATTCAGCCCATGCAGCAGGACAGCACAAAGATCTATGCAACATTTGAAATCCCACTAATGCCCTATTTTGAGGACTTAAATGCGGCATTGGGTTGGGCTAGTTCTCTGTACAGGGATGAATGTCACCCACAGGAAGAAAGTCCCAATCAAACACCAAGTATAGGTGCAAGAAACGTTTTTTTGGTATGCGTTTCTATTCAATTTCCCCCTTCTCCCTTTCAGGCAGCTGGACAACTGGTAAAACAGACTCCCTCCTTCCTAGCTGTAGCTCTTGCAGTACTTTTCAGTCCTGACTTGCCAAACATCCCACTTTCCCAATCCTCTGTCCCCACACCTACAATGCTTCCAGTGCAGCTCAGTTCTGGCTTTCATCACATCACTGACCTTCTGGTCCTGGGCTTTCCTGAGAAAGAGCCTGCGAGCCTGTTCCAAGATCACATGACAGCTTGCTGCGTAGTCTAGGCAACATTCACTGGCTCTAGATGGAGGACTCAGTTGTAGTCACCAAATTCATTCCACATGTATGTAGTAGGCAGCAAGATTTGAACCTGACTCTTTGGGGAGGAAGGGTGGTGTGGTGTTAACTCCCCTCTAGCACTGTCTGGAGTGACAACTGGCTTCTCAGATCAAGCCAATGTTAAGAAATATCAATGGCGAATTCAGTCTCATGGGAATGGATGAACAACTCCAGGCCTTCCTCACATGGTAATGAAATGCTCTGCTTGAGGAGGGCATGGCCAGTACTGAAACCCTGAAGGGGAAATGGAATCGCTTTTAAGATAGCAGTGACCAAGCTCTCTCTCTCTGGGACAAGCGTTCTTGCCATGGCCCCAGAGCATCATTAATCTCAGGCAGATGACCTTTCTTCCAGCTCATTAACATCAAATGCTAAAGAGAAGGAGGGCAGAGCCATTATGTAGCAATTTATATGTAAATGCATGAGGGACCAAATAAAAGCAAGTCCACTGGCATTCATTAAGAAAACAGCATTATTGGGGCAAGTTCGGAAAGGTCTATGTTTTCAGAATTTAGCAGAACAAAACAAAACACATTTGCTAACTGCCTGGTTGGCCTCTGTTCCCAGACTCTGACCTTGCGGGTTTAAAATCCCAAACACGCTTGCAAATGTGTACACACAGGCATGCTGGGAGCTTAACTGATTTAACGCATTGGTCTTCCAGCTCCATCGACCTAGCTTCAAACTGGAATGAGGAAGGTCCAAGGGGCTATGGCTAGGATCAAAGTTAGCTAAAGGAAAACCGGACTGGAACATCCCACATGGGAGTGTGAAATAGGCTCCGATAGATGTCCCCTTGATGCCGAGTTACTCAACTGGACAAAGTACTAAAGAGCATGTGGGGCCAGGCTCTGCTCTCAGTTATGCAGGAGTAGCTCCAGTGGCTTGATGAGGGCTGCATTAGCCCAAAACCTCCTGCACACCTCTGTTGTCTAGGATCCTTTCATATGATTCTAGACCTGCCCTTAGCAGCCCAGAGTGTGTAGCCCCTGTAGGACAGGGAAAGAACACCACCCTTCCTTCCATTGGGTCTCTTGGCTGGCCCATATCACATATTGGGGGGTGAAGATACTTGTCATTCTTCTCTCTCATCCTTGTTACTTAGAATGGGAACATAATACTTAAACTGAGCCTATCTGTGCTCCCGCTTTAGGGCTGATTCTGCCAGCAATAGATGGGAATTAGGGAGAGCTTCAGGCTCTGTTCCCAATTTTAATCCACAGCATTCAAGAAGGCATAACACTAGGCAACATGCACTTGTTCATCCCTAATCAAGTCAGTAGAGCAGGGGTTGGCAACCTCTGGCATGCAGCTCGCCAGAGTAAGCATCCTGGTGGGCCAGGCCAGTTTGTTTACCTGCCATGTTGGCAGGTTCGGTGGATTGTGGCTCCCACTGGCCGCAGTTTGCCATCCCAGGCCAAGGGGGTGGCGGGAAGCTCCACGGGCTGAGGGATGTGCTGGCCGCGGCTTCCCGCCTCCCGCATTGGCCTGGGACGGTGAACCGCGGCCAGTGGTAGCTGCAATCGGCTGAACCTGCTGATGCAGCAGATACACAAATTGGCCTGGCCTGCCAAGGTGCTTACCCTGGTGAGCCGCTTGCCAGAGGTTGCCGACCCCTGCAGTATAGTATTTTACAGTGATGGCCCCAAGTATTACAGCTGCCAAGAATGTTACTGCAGGGAATATGCTAGAACATTTTTATATACACAAGGGAGGAGCCGACATGTGTCTCTTTGTACCCCTGGAAAGGTTTGCCTCTGGTGCAAGTCTGGCTTGGATCAAATGGAAATGAGTTGGTAGATCTCAGAATCCAACCCAAAACCTAGAGCTCCTTTGTCTATACCACAAGACTGGTGCCATTTGGTTTCATTGGCAGTATCTGCTAGGAAGAGACTGAAGACTGGAATTGCTGGGGCAAACTGGCAGAGGTGTCTGTTCAGTATTCGTGGCTCTATCAGGCCTCCATAGTCACAACCAAAGGCCTCAGAAACCAATATCCCTATCCCCTAGCCCACCAGTAAGTTGCTCATCCTTCACTGCTGACCAAGAGTGACTTTCCTCTGAAAGCTGCCAGCTAAAGCACACTTCCTGTACCAGCTTCACAAACAATAGCAGTGCTCAGGATGGTTTTCGTGTCCAGAGATGTACAGTGCCAGCAATGGAAGAGGAGTGAGGCTTTATCTTTCCACTTTCTAATTGATGAGCAGAATGTTTGTGCAGCTGTGTTAATGAAGCTTACAGAAGATTTGCTGCAGAGGGTTTACTACTCCAATGTGCTGTTTACAATGCAGTAATTAGGTTAGGGTATATTCCAGTTGGCTTCTTGCAACATCTCGGTACTTAGCATTATGGGTAACAATATGCAAATTACAATAGCTTCAGTGAGACTTTTTTTCTCTTTGAAAACAAACAAAAAAATCCTACTAAGGTTCTCTACTTTTCTCTGTTGTCTGGTGTTAATTCAGCAAGGCATGGTTCACTTGGGCTTCTCATACAAAACATCATGATCTATGAACAAAAATGTCCTGGATTTTTCTTGTTTTTCTTACTTGTCTTTCTGCATAGGAGCAAAGTATTTAGAGAAGGGGAGATAATAAAAAAACAGTAGTGAAGTCATAGCCCCAACATCAAATATACAAGAAGATATGTCCTGTAAGAGATGCACAATATCAAAGCCCCAAGCAAAAAGAGCACATGAACGCTGTATACTGTGGTGGAAAGACATAGCAGAAACATAATAAGTGCCATCACCCCAGGCTTGTCCTCAAAGCACTCTCCCTTCTCTGGTTTCCAAACGTGCATTTTATAGCCCTTCTGCTGGGCACCTGTACAAAGAGAGGGTTAAGCTAGAGTGTACACCTTGATCACTCTGGACCAGGGAGTACCCTGGCGCCCTGTTAATCAATAAAACACACCAAAATGGAGGTGTTGGCTCTCTTGTTTTCTGGTTGCAGCATGATGGGCATGACAAGCCACACACTGTTGCTCTGGGATCCTCAGTGGTGCAGCAGCAGGATCAGCCTTGGTAAAGCTTTCAACTGGATCTGTTGGCAGGGTGACCATCAAGAGGTGTCTTACAACACATGCTAGAACAGGTTTGGGTTTAAAAAGCACCATATAGTAGAAGCACTAATTTAGGAAAGCACAGACTGGTTTTCAGCCAATTGGTTTAATTCTGGCACGTTTGCTTTGAAAAGAGACATGGCTTTGTCTGCAACCCAATAAGGTTCCGTGCTAACATCTGTTTAATTTCTTACTGGAAACGGATGACACAGGGGCATAACTCTCAGTCTGAAATGTAGATCTTTCTACTGCCCCTGCATACAGGGTACTCCCTGTTACCTGTGTTGGACCTGCATAAGAGGCCTGGCTCTCCTCCATTTGAGGTCAACTGTAGAGCTGGTTGGGAATTTTTTGACAAAGTTTGTCTGTTGAAAAATATTGATGCCTCAAAATGGAAACTTTGTGCGAGGAAGGGTCCGGTGTGATTGGAAAAAAAGTTTCAGAATTGTCAAAATGTCCAATTCTGACATTTTCCAAGGTGCAATTCATTCAAGTGAACTTACTATTTCAAAATTGAAGCTAAATTGTAATGCATTTTTTTAAACAAGGTCAAAACCTAAACACACAGTTTTAAAATGATCAATTTTTAAAATTAATTATCAAATTAATAACCCACTCTTGAATCTGCAAAACTATCCTGTCTGTGGGTGTGTCTACACTGCAAAGAAAACCCCTGGCACTGGGTTTCAAAGCCTGGGTCAACTGACTTGGGTGCTTGGGGCTTGGGCTGCAGAGCTAAAAATAGCAGTGTAGACGTTTCTGCTCAGGCTGGAGCCAGGCTCTGTGACCCTCCCCCATCATTGGGTTTCAGAGCCTTGCCTCGAGCCCCAGCAGAAATGTCTCCATGGCTATTTTTAGCCTTGCAGGCCAAGTGTAGACATAGTGTCTGTGCCCTGTACAGGTCGGTTGCATCTTACTCGCATTTAACATGCACGATTCAGCTTTATGAAGTTGGCAAAAACAAAAAAACAACACAAAAAGAGAAGAATTATTTTAATACTGTAACTGTAGTGCGGACAATTCCACCCGCCATTCAACTCAATGTAATTTTGATTATACGCAGTTTTCACTTTACGCACTAGCCGCGGAACGGACCCCCCACGTATGATGAGACTTGCCTGTATCTTATGTGTGTGGAGGTCACTAACAACACAGATAAAAGCTTGTGCCCCTGAATGTTCACAAACAGCAAATCAAAACATGGCCAAACTGAACAGCCTTTGGGAGCGAATATTTGCAACCAGTAGGCTGCTTTGTGCAAAGGGACCGGAAAGCTCCTTTAAGGGGGCAGCTAGGGATTCCCAGTGTATGGAAATCCCTTGGATGCATGAAGCTGGTGTAGTGCTGTACTATGTAGAGGATGTGTCAGGGCACCAGAAAGAGACAGGGCATGTCAGCAGCAGGGCTGAATTGGACCAGTTCTCAGCTAGTGGACCATACCTTAAGGGCTGCTGCAGTCACTTGCTCTAAGTTTTGGTTGGGGTCAAAGTGTCCTTGGTGGTGGCCCCAGGATCAGAGTATTGGAAGTTAGCTATGGCACGCGTGCCGATTTTCAGTGGCATTCACACTGCCTGGGTCCTGGCCACTGGTCTAGAGGACTCTGCATTTTAATTTAATTTTAAATGAAGCTTCTTAAACATTTAAAAAACCTTATTTACTTTACATACAACAATAGGTTGGTTATATATTATAGACTTATAGAAAGAGACCTTCTGAAAACGTTAAAATGTATGACTGGCATGCGAAACCTTAAATCAGAGTGAATAAATGAAGACTCAGCACAGCACTTCTGAAAGGTTGCCGACCCCTGGCTTAGAGTAACCTTTCCCCCCATCATGTTAGTGGTGCTCACGTTTTTGCACCATTGAACCAACTCTCCTCTCCTCCATTCCCCACCGATAACGATAACAATGGTTCATTATTGCTGTGGCATGTAGCTGCAGACTGGGTAACCTTATGGTGAAGTGGGGCCACAAAAGAGCCTTGCAACAAGGCGACTCGGGGAGTGTCTGAGCTGGTGGAGGTGCTAATACTGTATTGATTTCCCTGCGTTTTTACAATTATAAAAGTCTTTTCAATAAGCAGCATGAGCAAATCCTCAAATCCCCAAAGGCTTAGCTGGCTTCTTTCTTCCTCTTTGAAAAACAAAACAAAACAAAAAAATTAAACTCACAAGCAAACCATAAATAGTCAGAAGAGCAAGATAGGATTGCTTTGATATTGGAATAGGACTGGGTTATTGCTTTTGGTTTTTTATCCTACACTGTATTAACTTCCATAATTGCCACAGAAGAACTTTTGTAATTACACAAGTACCCTTGTGCATGAGCAAGTTTGTGTATGAGCACTTGTGTTTCTCTGGACCTATATGTTTGCAAATGTGTGTGAGAATCTGGGTTTGAAAGTGTGAAAGTAGAATGAATTATATTGTGAAAATAAAAAGGATTAAAGAAATGCTGTCTGTACCTTTAAGCAAAACAGTTGGAATGCTGCAATCCAGATGTCTGGAATATAGACATTAACACAGAACAATTGCACCATTTAAGGGCAATTGGTGAAGTATTAGCCTTAGATCGATAAGAGTTAGTAAGGAAGTAGGATATGCATGCTGTGCCCCAGGTGAATTTTACTGTTTTGCTTTCTTTGTCCCTCTGTCTAATTCCCAATCTTTTATCTGTATAAATAAGATAGTTTGTGTCTTGCATGGTGCTCATATTATCTGGATGTTATTAGCAGAGCGCTGTGCTAATAAAACAGAGTGGTCTGACAAACTTTGAGTCCTGAGTCTAACTTTGACAAAAGTGTATCTGTGAGTGTGTGATAGTGTTCATGCTGTCTGTGTTTTTGTGCATTTCTCTGTGTGTCTAGCGTTAGGGGCAGTATTTGGGAATGTATTTATTGTATGTTTATCTAAACTTCTGTGTGCCTTTATATCTCTGAGTATCTGTGTGTGTGTGTGTGTAGATCGGTGTATATCTCTGTGCGTGTCAGTGTCTAGAACTGTATGTTTCACGTGAATCTGCATTTGTGTTTTTTCGTATTTCTCTGGGACTGTAAATCTGTGTTTATGCATACTGTGTTTGTGTAAGGATGCATCTGTCCCTGAGTGTTTGTATTTGTATCTGCTGCTTCTTTTGCATCAAGGATGTCTAAGAAGTTTGACATAGGAGGAAAATGGCACATTTTGTCAGAGGGTAGAGTTTACAGTGAAAGCCAATTTAGAACGATCGTCCTGCATTTCTGCTGCTCAACATTGCTTTATTAGAGCACAGAGCTAAAAATATTGTGGCATTCAAAGGAAATAATTTATAAACAGCAGATGTTTCATAAACTGTGATGATAAAACTATGTGGTGCATACATGCGCCTTGACTTGCAAAAAGGTATCTAGACAGAGCAGCTGCTGGAAAAGCCAGGGGAGGTCAACTGCAGAGTGGCAGCAAAATGCACACACAATGGCGAGCGCTTAATAAGAAATTTCAAAAGCGATGCAAAGAGGGGATCCAAGGGAAATTAATCTCATGAATTTTCAAAAGAAATAGGAAAATGATGTGAAGTGGGGGATAGGGTGGGGAGGAAAAGGGAAAAAAATAATAAATAAAGATGTAGCAAAGTTGGGCTGAGATTTGAAATAATTATATTGCAGGCTCTGAGCTGACCTGGGGTATTTTGCAACTGGCAAGCTGAAGTCTGACCTGGTTCCTCTTTTTCCTGTGCCTGGGTTTTGTGATAGTGGTGCTGCTACTGGGGAAATGGGGAGGCAGCTGGGGCTTTCACTCTTTTCCAGACTGCCTCTTTGATACAGCTGTAAAAATTTCATTTTAGACATCAAAGTGTCTTTTAATTCCAGCCTTCAGTTTGATTGATTTCATTTCATCTGCATCCACCAGATAACTATGCCAGGATTTCGGCAAGTGTCCTTCCAGCACTCTAATTACACACTTTCCTTTTTGTAACTGGCCCACCTCCTTCTTCCCAACCCTTTGCTTCTGGAGCAGCCACTTTCTAGTTCTTGTTGCTACCTCAGAAGCTGCATGACACCAAAGCAGATGCACAGGAGAGAAGACATCGCCCCACCTTTTGTATCTGTGTGAAGTTTTGGATGGGGCTTCATTTCAGATCAGGATGTGGTGTGCTGCATGAGTTCCGGTGCGACCCACTGGGGGAGTGTGTTACAGGCTTCACTGGCAGTGGTGGATTAACTACTGGGCCAATGGGACCCATTCCCAGGAGCCCCGGCCAACTGGAGGGCCACATAAAAATGGGCAGCCTTGCGCCCTGACCCGCTCTGCCCGCCCACCTGGGTCTTCTGCCGGGGAGCGGAGTCAGGGAGCAGGGTCTTGTCCCACTCCACCCACCTGGCACTTCTTCTGGGGAGCAGAGTAGGGGAGCAGGGCCGTGTCCCACTACACCTGCCTGGTGCTCCTGCTGGGGAGTGGAGGCAGGGCCGTGGTTGCGGGGCAGGACAAGTCCCTGTGCCCTGATCCCATTTCCCCAGCAGAAGCACTGACGGGGGTGCTCGGGTGGGGGGGACTGCAGGTGGAAGGGATGGAGTGGGGGTGGGGAGGGGTCCCCACTTGCTCTGGTCCAGGCCCCACAGAATTGTAATCTGTCTCTGCCCATTGGTGTCGATCTGCGGAGGATGTGAATTTGTACAGCCTCTAGCTACAGAAGCTTGGCTTTTGCCGCTCAAGCTGTAAGAACATAAGAACGGCTGTATCGGGTCAGACCAAAGGTCCATCTAGCCCAGTATCTGTCTACCGACAGTGGCCAATGCCAGGTGCCCCAGAGGGAGTGAAGCTAACAGGCAATGATCAAGTGATCTCTCTCCTGCCATCCATCTCCATCCTCTGATGAACAGAGGGCTAGGGCACCATTCTTACCCTTCCTGAAATAGCCATTATGGAACTTAGCCACCATGAATTTTAAATCCAGTTCCCTTTTAAACATTGTATATAGTCCGCAGCTTCACTAACCTCCTCAGGATAAAGGAGTCATAGATTGACTGTGCGCTGTGATGAAGATCACTTCCTTTTACTTTGTTTAACCTGCACTATTAATTTCATTTGTACCCCCTAAGTCTTTGTATATGGGAATAAGTATAAATAACTTTTCCTTATCACAACTTTCTCCACATCACTCATGGATATTTATAATACCTCTATCATATCCCCCTTAGTCTCGCACTGTAATTTTTCTTACAAGGGACACACTCCAACCCCCTCGAAAATCATTTAGTTTGCCCTTTTCTGAACCTTTTCTCTTAGTGCTTAGAATATCTTTTGAGGTGAAGGACCAACATCTGTACAAACAGTATTAATCGAGAATTGGCGTACCATGGATCTTATATAAGCGGCAATAAGATATTCTCAGTCTTATTCTCTATCCCCTTTTGTTAATGATCCTAACATCCTGTTGCTTTTTTTGACTGCTCTTGCACTGCGTGGACATCTTCAGAGAACTATCCACGATGACGCCAAGATCTTTTTTCCTGACTTGTTTAGCTAAATTAGCCCCCATCATATTGTATGTATAGTAGGGGTTATTTTTCCAATGTGCATTACTTTACATTTATCCACAGTAAATCATTTGCCATTTTGTTGCCCAATCAGTTAGTTTTGTGAGATCTTTTTTGAAGTTCTTCACATCTGCTTTGGTTAACTGTCTTGAGTAGTTTAGTATTATCTGCAAACTTTGCCACCTCACTGTTTACCCTTTCTCCAGATTCATTTATGAATAAATTGAATAGAATTGGTCCTAGACTGACTCTTGGGGAAACCACTAGTTACCTCTATTCTGAGAATTACCATTATTCCTACCTTTTTTCCCTGTCTTTTAACCAGTCTCCAATCCTGAAGGACCTTCCCTTTTATCCCATGACAGCTCAATTTACGTAAGAGCTTTGGTGAGGGACCTTGTCAAGGCTTTCTGGAAATTAAGTACACTATGTCCACTGGATCACCCCTTGTCCACATGTTTGTTGACCCCTTTGAAAGAACTCTAATAGTTAGTAAGACACGAATTTCCCTTTACAGAAACCATGTTGACTATTGCTCAACAGTTTGTTTTTCTATGTGTCTGACAATTTTATTCTTAACTATTGTTTCGACTAATTTGGCCGGTACCGGACGTTAGACTTACCGGTCTGTATTGCTGGATCACCTCTAGAGCCTTTTAAATATTGGATTACGTTAGCTAACTTCCAGTCAATGGGTACCGAAACCGATTTAAAGGACAGGTTACAACCTTAGTTAATAGTTCGCAACTTCACATTTGAGTTTCTTTCAGAACTCTTGGGTAATGCTATCTGGTCTCGGTGACTTGTTAATGTTGAGTTTATCAATTAATTCCAAAACCTCCTCTAGTGACACTTCAATCTGTGACAGTTCCTCAGATTTGTCACCTACAAAAGCTGGCTCAGGTTTGGGAATCTCCCTAACATACTCAGCCATGAAGACTGAAGCAAAGAATCCAAGCTGTAGTAGTTTATGACTAGCTCTAGAGGTTCTTGGTTCAATTCCTAGTGTGTGATATGCAAGGGGGGCTGTCCCGCTTGCATCATGTCACCTGATGCCCTCTGGTTGACATCTACCTGTGGCTTTTAAGCTTCACAGCAAAGTGTCATTCCCAGAGTCACACCTGCTGTATCCTCCATACATTTTCTCCAGTCCATCTCATGGCTCTCATCCTTTTTCCATCCCGTGTACACCTAGCACTGGCTATTGTCTCTTCCCACAATCTCACCACCATTGGCACGACAACCTTCTTGTCTCTAAACTGGCCATCTTCATAGAGACTGGGAACACCCTTCCTGCATCTTTGCACCTCAGCAACTTTAGCTATTTTCCAACCTCATCAGAAGGCATGTCCTTTTGTCCTGGCCTCAATGGCCCTCCATTTCTCTGTTGTTATTTTTACCAGCCTCAGTATGGGGTTTACAAACCCCACACCAAAGCTGAGGCAGGGGAAAGGCTGGAGCAATACTGGGCCAGGAAAACTCTGCCCCTCAGGCGCTGCACTGAACGTGCTCCAGGGGAAAGTAGCAGTATAAAGTGCACTCCAGCAGGCAGGGGACAGGAGAGAAGCAATTCCAGGAGGGCACTGACATGACACTGTCGGAGAAGGAACGCTCAGCGAGGCAATCTGGCAGTGAGTCTTTCTGCCCTCCTCCTTCAAGATGTCACTAAAGAGGTAGCGAGAACTGCATGCAGGTGCACCGGAGAGTTACCTGCAACAGCCTGAAACTTTGGTGTTTGGTGCAAAGGACTATAACTAAAAGCAGCCATGTCCCAGACTGAGGCGTTGTGTGTGGTAGGAAGTAGCCCAGGGGAAGATGAGCAGGAAGAGGGTTGAACATAGGCAATCCCGTGCTATCATGCAGGCAGGGAACCCTGAGGAATGGAAGGTCCTGGGTCCTCCTACCCACCCCAGAGTCTCCTCTGCCTAGCCCTGGGATGGGCAGGACTACTGACAAAGAGGCTGGCCTATCTGAACCCCATTCAGGGTTTCAGAATCCATTGAATTAGAAGAGAGACTGGAGCAGCACCCCTGACCAGTAGGGCTGACCGAATGGGTAAGTCTACCTGCAAGACACAATCATATTCTAATATTTGCATGTGCATACATTGGAACCCCACTGCAGAGAGCCATATTCAGTAACACCCAGAAATACTTCTTGTAACAACCGGAACTACTTTCTCTACAGGAGACATAACCAGCTCAAGGCACGCTTGGAAATCTAAGGCTGTCATCCCCATCCCTTTCCCTATAAAGGTGAGACTAGAGGTTTCTTTCTTAAACTCTCCTTGCGTTTTGATGGTCTGACCATCTGTGAACTCTCCACTTTGCACTGATCCTTATAGAAGAGTCTTTGCAAGTGCCACATACCAGATATGGACAGGTTACAGAGCTTCCACCTGAGGGAGACACATGAAGATGTGTTCCCTTCAAGACATCCTTAATCCACTGTCAGTTTTATGACTGGTCTCAGTTCAGCTCAGGTTTGTTACACACCGTGCCACCTAATACAGTTTAACATTCCATTACAACTTCCCTTTTAAGTTTGACATTCCTACCATTTACACTATCACTATCTGTAAGTTCAGTACAGATCAGTCTGTTAAGTGTTTCTGAATCATACTGGTTTTCTAATTACACAACCTGAACAAGTAACAACATAGTCACTTGGCTGTCCAGTAGTTGCTACAACTGGCTGTGGCCGATTTGGTATTTCTTAGTTATTTTCTTCTTGTTCTGTATCCACTATCTGTAGAGCTGGCTTTGCTGATTTTTCTATCTGAGGAGCAAACTGTAGATGTTGACAGTTTCTCTTAAACTCTCCAGTCTTGATCTTGATCACACATGATCTGAGCATGTAATTTTATTTTTTTTTATAACGGCTGGAGTGCTCCGTCCTTTTTCTCCACCCAGTTTGAAACAAACACGCTCACCAGGTTCTAAAACAGGCAGCTCTGAGTGATGTCTATTGCAAAAGAGTTCCTAAGGTCTTTTTGCTTTTTTATCTGATATGGCTACTCTCTTCATGTCTGGCTGTTTTGGAGATTGGAAAACAAGTCAGAACAGTAGTTCTGAGCTGTCTTCCCATCAGGAGCTGTGCTAGATTACCTACAGTAGCTGCATTGGTGTTGATCTGTAGCTCAGGAGAGAAAGGAACGGATCTTTCTGCTGTAGGATTTTCTTGGCTGCCTGTACAGCTCTCTGAGCCTCTCCATTCACTTGTTGGCAATATGGGCTGCTAGTAATATGATCAAAATCATATTTAGTTTAGAATGACTGACTTGAATTCTGCTGCAATGAATTGTGGTCCTTTGTCCATCACTGATTGTTCCAGAATATGAGCAAAAGTGCACTTCAGTTTCTGGATAACACTACAACCTGTTATGTCCTTCAAGTACATTATTTCTATATGCCTGGAAAATGAAAAGTTCACTACGACCAAGTAATGATGGCCTCTTAATTCGCATAAGTCTCCAGCTAATCTCTTTTAAGATCTGTCTGGTAAAGGTATTATTATTGAAGGTTGATTGGATTGTGTTGGTCTGCTAGTTCTGCAATATTCACATGCAGATACTATATTCTTTACATCCTTGCTGGTGCCCTGCCATCACACTGACTGACTGGTCTGTTCATGCCGTTTAGTTAGTCCTTGATGTTCTTCAGGGGTGAGGTTTAGGATTTCTCCTTTCATTTCATTTGGAATTATGATGCAATTGCTTTTAATCATAAGTTCATTTGACTCAGTTGTCCACATACCACAAAGTAGTTGCTTGTCACTTGCTTAGCGTCCATTAGATAGTTGGGCCAGCTGACCCTAATGTAACTTAGAACTTCTTGCAGTTGTGTGTTTGTCAAGGTTGCTTTGTAGCTGGTGTTGTCCCTTTTCTGACATTGGCCCACATGGGCACAGCATCCACATACACTTTTATGTTATCTTTGAGCTCCCAGGTATTTGGGCTCCATGACAGTGTCTCTGCTGTGACCAGATTTGTTCTAGGAACGTAAGTAGTAATTGCGTTAAATCACTTTAACGTTGTCAGTAGACGTTGGCATCTCAGCACTGCTTGATGCAGGTCTGTCTGGTTGATGAGGATTACAAGTGATTTATGGTCTATCAGTATAAAAGAATCTAATCCACACAGATATCTGTAAAAGTTCTCACATGCTGTATGTTTTCCGGACACTCCTTTTCAATATGTGGATATCATTTTTTTCTGCTTCTGAGTGTGTGAGAGCAAAATGCAACTGGCTTCTGCTCAGTTCCATGTTGTTGCAACAATACACCACCTAAGCCATAGCTGCTTGCATCCACATTGACCACTGTGGGTTTATTCACATCCTAGTACTTGAGAGATGAAACTGTTGAAATCATTTATTTTGCCCTTTTGAAGGCAATTTCTTGATTTGGCCCCCTAGCCACAGTATGTTGGACTCTAATAGTTCATCTACTTTTGTCACTGTAGAAATGTCTTGCGGGTATTGACCAAAGTAATTTACTATCCTCAGTATGCATCTCAGTTCTGGTACATTGGCTGGTGCATTCAATTCTCCATTTGCTTTTACTTTCTCAGGGCTAGGACTGATTCCATCTTTGTTTATTGTATGTCATAAAAACTTGATTTGGGGTAGGTGGAAAAAGCAATTTTCCTTATTTATCTTCAGCCCGGATTGACAGATTAGGCTTGTAACCTTGAGGGTTTTGTTGTGTTCTTCCATTGAAGAACTTAATATCAAAATGTTGTCCATGAAAACTACAATTCCATTTGTGTTTGTGAGCAGTTCTGCCATCTTTCTTTGGAAAACTTCAGATGCACTGATAATTCCAAAAGGTGAAAGCAAAATCTCCCAATAGGGTGTGATAATGTAGTCAGTTTAGCACTATCTTTGGCTAAAGGAATTTGGCAGAATATGCTTGACGCATCCATCTTGGAGAATTCTGTAGCTCTTTTCACTTTGGGGAGAAAGTCATTCAGTGTTGGAAGGATATGTCTTTCTCTCACAACTGGTTCATTAAGTCTTTTAAGATCCACAAAGATTCATTATCTATAGTAATCGGTACCACTAGGGAACACAATGCTGTTGGTTCAGAGATTTCCTCCATTATGGCAATCTACTCCATTGTCTTTAACTCAGTTTCCAATTTGTTAAGCAACGGGATACAGTCCTGAAAGGTGTATGTACGCTACAGGGTTTGGCATTGTCTCTTAATGTTATTTGTAATGGATCTCTATGAAGTTCATCCACCTTTCCCACTAGGCGCATCATGACTGTCATGCTCGGCTGAGAAGGCTGTTTGGTCTTTGATCACTCATACTCTGAATGCAAACCTTTTGTCTTAAATTCTTTCTGTGTTGAACTGGCCCATGCAGTTCAAAATACCTCCAGGAATAGTCAGGGCTGTGTCAGGTGATTTCAGCTCTGCAAGGCATAAGTCCCTTCTAATATGACTGTCATGTCTGCTCCTGAGTCAATTTTAATATCAATAGTCTTTCCATGAATATTCAGTTTCACTCTCAAGGCAGGCTCTGTCCTCACACATAATAGATTCCAGAAACAATGACTCTTGGTTATCTGTAATATTAGTCAGCTTTCTGATTGCTGTTGTAAGGCAAACAGCTGGAAACATCCATATTTTGTGCATTTATTACATCTTGTACCTTTGGTTGGACATGCATATCTTGGGCTATGAATTTTCCCACATTTTGAGCATTTAGTCTGAAAGGCTTTGTAGTTAGCCTGGGAGTTCTCTCCTTGCCTCTGGGGTTTTATGATGATGACTTTCAGCACTCTTGCTGTGTCTTTTTTACTGCTTCTAAACTAATTTCTGGTTTGTCGGGTTTGGCAAATTTTGTCTTGCTGCTTCACAAGTTCAGACTGTTTTGCTATTTTGAGACACTGCATGTGGGACTAAGTCTGTGTTTAATTGTAATGAAAGACTATGGTTTGTATCTCAAATATTTTCATGTTTTACAGGCCCCAAAATCATAGCTTTCTGACAATGACTGTAAAGCTCTGATAAAAGATTCAACAGATTCCCCTGGCTGTTGAATTCTCTGGTGAAAACATGCCCTTTCATAAACCACATTTCTCTGAGATATAAAATGTGCATCAAACATAGCCAGAATCCTTTTGTAGTCATCTTTGTGACTGACTTCAGTGAAGGTAAAAGACTTAAAGATGTGCTCTGCCAGCCTCCCCATAGAATATATTGAAAAGGATACCTGTATATCTCCAGTTTCCTTGTGGAGTTTGGTTGCAATGAGAAATCTTGCAAAATACTGCTTCTAGTCTGTCCATTCTGAAAGTCTGTCAAAGCATTGAAGAGTGGCATGTTGATGAGAGCAATACTGCATCCTGTCTCTTTTTCTTCTGCTTGCAACCTTTGTTGCTGCTTTTCTCTGGTTTCTGTTCTCTTCTATTACCGGTTAATGTGCCTTCACTTCTGACACCGTGTTGTGTACCAGAGGTGAACTGGTTACAGAGCTTCCACCCCAGAAAGATAAATGAAGATGTCCCCTTTAAGATCTTTTTAATACACGGCTAGCTATGGCTGTTCTCAGCTCAGATAAGGTATGTTACATTTAATGACTAAACATTATAATACAGTTTAACGGTCCATTAACTGAGTATGCTCACTGGATACTTGGCCCTTTAAATCTGGGACAGGCCACCTATTGCAGCCGTAAGTGAGTCATTTTGTCTAATGTCAGCTACTGCTTCTTTCCTCCTATCTTGCAGGTGTTTAGCTCCTTTAATGTTGTTTTCTGCTAGCTTTCTCTCCCTCTCTGTTCTCCTGGAGGCATGTCACAGTTGGTATTCACACACATTTTGCCACAGTTTCAGAATCAGATGGATGCAATTGTGTCAGTTAAAGTTTCATGAAGGGAGCCCATTTTTCAAGCTTGTGGCTTACATCACCTTTTACGTGTTCAAATCAGCACTTACGGGCCCAAATGCATGCTTTAGGCATCATAGCTGGGATTTCAAAGGAGCCCAGCGAGCTAGGCATCTGGGTGCTTAACTTTCTTAGGACATCTTGGTACATGGAGTTACTCAGGAAGAGCTCTCCCAGAACATATCCATGTGTGGACACTCTTATTCCAGAATAAAGGTGCCTGGTTCCTGTGCAGTTTAACCCACTTTCACAGTGTGTTAAGCTCCTGGAATAAGAGTGTCTGCACATGGAGTTATTCAGGAATAACTGATCCTGAATAGCTCCAGGTGTAGAGGAGCCCTAGTGAGGGGCAAAGACTTAGGCTGGGACTTTAACTTTTTCTGATTTTTCTCCCTTCCATCTCTGTCTCTGTAGCCTACACCCAGTTACCATACTGATGAGTGCATTACAAAGGCTTAAATTCAGCGGAGAATCATACTGTTAGATTGCTCATTCTCCTCACCCCATTGATATAGACAGACTCTTCCTGATGTGTGCATTTAGGATTATGATTCTGCTCCATATGCGTCATGGAGGAAGAGCAGATTGTGAATGTGCATGCGTTTTATTTTTGCTTTGTGCTCACAATCTTCAGCCCTTATTTCTAGTGCTCTTTTCCCAAAAGGACAGAGACATCATAAAAACCTCCTGCTGCCTCATCCTTGGAGCTGGATTGAGACATGAGGGAGCTCAGTCATGAGTCTGCGTTTTTGACCCAAAGGGGCGATCTGTTGTAAGGTTCTAATTTGAAAGGTATTTTGTAGAGCTCATTCTAACAGGATTACTACTTATTTGTTTTACAGTTTGTACTGGGAGCCTTGCTGGGCGAGGTGCGGCAGATATACACATTTCCAAAGCACTTAGCATGATAGGACCCCAGTCTCAGCTGGGGCATCTAGTTGCTTCTGCAGTAAGCTATTTGAATAATAATAAAAAAGACAACTCCTGCCTTAAAGAGCTAGTAATAGTTGAAGGCTGAGATTTTCAAAGTTGCTTTGGGGATTTGGACAGGCAATTCCCATTAGTTTAGATGGGAATCCAAGCTCTTAAGTGCTGTGAGAGCCTCAAATAAAAAGCATTGCATAGACAGTTTTCCCTGTTCTTCTACCATAATTAGGAGCTGTAGAATGACTACTTCCATGAGCAGTCCACCAAAACCCAAAGATCCTGAGCTCAAACTCTTGCTCCCAATCACCAACAAAATGAGGAGTAAACATGCTGAGTTATTATATACCATTCACATACATGCTAAGGTAATGCATCATTCTGTGTTACTGGCTTAGCTGCCTTTATTGCTTCAGGTGACTAGTGTTTATATTGAGCAGAACAGGTGGCTTAAGTATCTTTGCATGTTAGTGGAGACTAGGGGCATGGATTTGGTTGCCCTCTGAATAGAAATGAATTGCAGAGCAATTCTATGTCTGTTTTGCACTAGAATAGATTTCTGCTTCTTTGCGGAGCGGATGGGAGGGGTCAGTGCGTTAATGCTCTCAGTCTGTTTCATTTCCACGGAGCCAGGCGGGGGACAGAGCGGGAATGTTCTGCACCTGCAGGTACAGCAAGAGGGCTGCAATCTGTCTAGAGGTGGAGGATGTGTCTCAGGCCGCACGGTGTGAGTCTCCTTCCCATCCAGCCAGAGGGAGGCGAGAATGATATTGCCCCTAAGAATGACATGCTGTGACATTGCTTTGTTGCTTGTTCTTTTAGATCTGGGAGTTATACTGTCAACGGCAAAAAAAGAAAAAAAAAGAAAAAGAAAAAGAAAAAAAAGGAGGGAGTGGCAGCTGGAGGGTTTGCCCTTTTGTAAGGGTTTTGTGTAACAGATAGATGCTGCAGCTTGGCAGAAACTGAGTGATGCAAGAAGCTGCAACTGGCTCATGCCCGGAGGAGCAAAGAGCGAGAGAAGAGGGCAAAAACCGCTAAAGAAAACAAGTTTGTCTAAGGGGCTGTTATACTGGTTGAAGAAACTCAGTACACTCTGGTTACACCTTCTTCCCAGCATGCCCCTGGCATGCCCCCACAGCTGGGAGGGTTGACAGGGTCTGATGCCAAGCCACACTGGAATTCACAGCTCCTGTGTTCTAGCCATGCAGTCTACATTGCCAGGCAGCCTGGAAGGGGCTGCAGGCTACACAACACCCTTGCCATCCTTTCGTTTACAGGCTGCCTAGCCCAGCTTGTGCTGGGGCATTTGGCCCGAATCAGAGGCGGTAGGGAACACTGTTGCTACTGTTAAGGCTGTTTTGTTGAATGCTAAGAGGTGCTTTTTGGTGGGATGGAAGTATGGGGGAAGAGTCTGATTGTTTTATTTCTAATATGGAGCCTGAAATAGAACAGCTGCTTATTATGGATGAGTTTCCCAGGGCCAGGAGACTGAAGGAGAGAATAAATCTGGAGGAGTGGAGCTTGTTAAAAGTGAAAATGATTATTGGAAAGAAAACAAACCTACCAATGCAAAGGTGGGTGGTGGATGGGGGCTTTTATACCTATATTTGACTAGGCTAGTGTGGATTTTTTTTCTGTGTGACTTCTGTTCCCCCCACTTCCCCTTAATCTTTTCCAAACAAATCATCCAAAAATGTCAGCTTAATAAAAGGTGTCTGGGCCCAGATGCTCTGTGCTGCTTTGTCATCTCTCTCCCTTCTGGGTCCAACTCCCCAACCCTGCACTCAGAATGGCTACTTGAGCTTGTTAAAAAGAAAATACAATGAGAGAGGCTCTTCTCAAGGTCCTTGGAGCACCTGATTTGCCAGCCATCCTCACTTTTGTTGGCTGCCACTGCCAGAGGCTGTATAGGCCAGGGCCTGATTCTTACCTTGCATCTCACCACCTGTAGTTATTTAGGCTGAGAGTTTCAAAGGAGCTTTAGGAGATTAGGGGATTAAAGCACTAAAATCCCATTGGAATCCAGCTGCTTTGAAAATCCCAGCCTTCGATCTCTGAAGTGGGTGTGAAATCCTGTCTCTGGTGAAAGGCAGCAGGGCATCCTGATTCAGGAGCATTTTCTGCCCATGCCCTGATGTGAAGAAAAGCAGGTGGGAGGGAGGAATTGGGTCCTGGGAGTGATGTAGAGGTCCATAGGGGGGAGCTTTTTCATGCCCTATACGCTCTTTGTACTGACTATGCAAGGGGAAAGGGGGAGTAGAACAGCTGTGAACACCCCCAGTCCCCTGCAGGGAATACCCTATCTCCAGTGCAGGAAGCCTCCCCCAAAGGTGAAGAGGTGTCTGCTCCCACCCACCGCAAGAGCAGTGAGCATTGCCAGGGATAGATAGGCAGTGTTCTGGAGGCAGGTGGGGGTGTGGCTGGGAAGTGCCCTGCACCTCAACTATTCACCACCTACGCTAAGGACTGCAGGGGCCTTGGGCAGTCAGGTGCAAGGAATGGCTGCTTTAAATTATGTCAGGGGTTGAGCTGACTCCCAGCAGTGGCAGGATGGGTGGGGCACGTTGCCTCTTCCCTCAACCCTGCAGTGGACTCAGCAACAGCATGGAGAAGAAATTCTGCTGCAGGGACAAGGGAAGGTGAACGGGATCTTGCCCTCACTGATGGGCTTGGAAAGGACGGCTGTTGGCCTGGCCCTTGTGGACAGTTGTGACTCAGACCTGTCCCACACATGGGAATATTACCCCAGTGGGACTGAGGGCCTGCAAAAGGGCACAGGGAGACAGGCACATGCATTCGTTTGGAAGGCAGTGGCCACAGTGATATCGCTATCCGTATACCTGTACCCTACTAGGCCTTGCATCCTTGAGCATCCCAAAGCATTGCATGCACTTGGCAAGCCAAAGGCCTATCTTCCCTCACTGCTCAAATGCCGCCTCTGGGATGAAAAGTGCCTGCTGTTTAACAGCACTCTTCAATGCTCCATAACAGGCTTAGGGAGACAGGGAAGAAGAATACCCTATCCAGCTGAGACTGCAAGGCAGGAATTTGGGTGGGTGGTATGTAATCAGTTGCCCAGGACTTTGGTCTGGACACTGGGTCTCTTCCAGAAACTCCAGGAGGATTTTTAATGACCACATGAACTTTCATGCTTTGACGGCCCCTCCAGGAGCACGGTACTCTGCTGGTCTAGATAAAAGGTTAACATGGCTCCCCTTGCTGTAGTACCTGAACACCTCACAATCTTTTCCCTCCGATCATCCCTGTGAGGCAGGAGAGTGCTATTATCTCCATTTTATAAATGGAGAACTGAGGCACAGAGAGTCTAAGTCTCATGGGAAGTCTGTGGCAGAGTGGGGAAATGAACCCAGATCTCCTGAGTGATAGGCGGACTAGCTTTCCTCCTCTCACCTGATAACCTCAGGTTGTGGCACTGGGACACACATGACTTGGAAGGTAGAGCCCAATGTGCTAAATCATCAACAGCACCTCCTGCTGTGCGTACTTATTCCTCCACCGTCTCCTCCCACCCCTCTCCTCCGCTCCACTCTGCCTGATGCTCCTTGGCTCCAATGAGATCACACACCGCACAAGGCGGGATGGCTGGGGAAGGAATTTTCTCCCCTTTGCTCCCAGCAGAAGGCAGATTAGCTTTTTAAATGGAAGAACTAACATCAAAAACCTTTGCAATTTCCTGGTGAAATGGGCTAATCTGCTACTTAAATAGGTAATAATGCCAGCAAAGCAATCAGCAACCGACTGGTGAAAATTCCAGTACAGTACTTGAGGGCTGGGGGGTATTAACGCTGAATACCAATAGCTGGTGTAGGTGCCATGTGTACTAAGGGTGGCAGCTGCTTGGGAGCTCAATAAAGATTTCCGGCAAGAATTACAGCCGAGTACTGTGGTTGTGTATATTCTGATCTCTGGGATATAATAGCAGCCCCAGAGCAATCCAGGCACTTAGACTCAAGCCTTGCCCTGATACTGCCTTCCCTTGCAGTTCTCAGCCACTGAAGAGTGAGGGGTCCTCTGGTCAATCCCTGTACATCTCCGTCACAGCACCATGCCAATACAGATGGCTGCCGCAGGATTTAGAAGCTAATTTCACGGGATCAGCACTGAGATTACACTTTCCTGCTTCCGATTGCTGTATGAATTTTAAACACAGGAGGCCAGCTGTAATATATTCTGTGGCACGGCTATTGATGGGGGCGCAGGGGCTGGAATACAATAAGGGAAAAGAGCTGAGGATGCACAGAGCGTGGAAACAAAGTAAGCTCAAGAGTCAGAGGGGACAGCGGAGAGGAGAGAGGGAAGCAGCCAGCAAAGAAATGTAATAAGGTGGCAAGACACTAGCACAGCAGCAGCAGTTTGCCGCGCCCCCAAACCCAACACTTCTAATGAGACGCTGCATACTGCTAACTAGATATGTTGATTTCTTTAAATAAATATTGTAATAAAATATGCAAGAACGTTCAGACCATTGTATGGCTTCATTTTCCCTAGTTGTTCCGTTTCTTTCCTTCTGTTGTCCTGGAGGGGGTTTTATTGAACCTGGCTGCGGGGTGTGTTTGTGGCTACTTTAGCCTGCTGTTATGGCACAATCTGGCACCAAAGTAATGGTTCTGAGGGCCCTGTGCATGGATGAGCTTCCAGGGCATACAGCTGACACAGAGGGTGTCATAGTATTCTATCCCCAATCTGAACCTTAGCGTCCAAAAAATTGAGGTACCAGCATGAATTCCTCTAAGCTTAATTACCAGTTTAGATCTGATAAGCTGCCACCAATCAGGACTTTCAGTGCCTGATAAACTCTGGTCTCCCCAAAACCTTCCCTGGGGACCCCTAAGATCCAGACCCCCTGGATCTTAACACAAGGAAAGTAAACTCTTTC